>NC_079288.1:47662112-47967946 GCF_023638135.1 Falco biarmicus
GTAATTATCGGAAAGCTGACCACAGCGCCGAGATAGTGATTGGCTATGAACCAACAGCAATTGGCTATTGCCCAAAGCACACCAGAAACAAACCCTAAAAAAACAGATCCCAATCATCAACATGCACAGTAAGGTATAGACAGCAATTTGTGGAACATTTGTATTTGTAGCACAATACAGAAACTGTATGTATTTTAGTATGCTAACCACTTTAACAAGCTGGCTCCGATAATCTAAACCAAAGGTCAAGCGATAAAATTGGCTAGTACAACTGAAGTAGCAAATTAAAGTTCACAATTTTCTGGGCAATGCACTCTCCACTCTGGCAGAATGAAATTTTGAAAACCTGCTGTATGCAATGTCATTTTGTTCTAGCTTCAGATTAGAACAAAATTTATCACTGTTTCTTAACCTTAATTAATTAACCTAATAGGAGTGATCTTTCAAAAGAGACCAAAAAGTGAAAGGTGAATTACAATTCAAACACATACAGCTTGAACTAATTATTGCAAAATGGTCAGAATAACTGAAATTAATTGCTAATTTTAATAAAAGTCATACCTGGCAATATGGCTTGAGGATAAACATTAGGTCTATTTTTCCTGACTGCGCAGTAGATCAAAAAGTAAATGGTACTTGTAAGAAATATTCCACTGAAGTGTGCAAAAACATAATCTAAATCTGAAAGAGAAATGACAAAATTATATCAGCCTAAAACATCAGTTATTAATTTTAACTAACTTTATTTCACTGACAGCATTTGCATAAGAAAAAAACCACGTAAGGTGCTACTGCTAACAACTCACATTCAATTGTGATGAAGACAGCGGCTAGTCTGACTGGATGGAATTGGTCAATCACACATACATTAAACATGAATTAATTGCTGCGTTGACCCTAACATTTTTTTATGGGCTTTTAGGCATTTCTGCCAGTTGTTATTTTTGGAACCTTAGTAATAGTCAAACTACTGAATTGGTTTATTAAAACCTTAAGAAAATCCTCAGATGAGGCTACAAAACTAGGGTGGGGATTTTACATAATTACATCCTGTCCTGACCATCTACACCTGTGTTCCTGCATAGCCTTGTTTGTTTTCTGTACATTTAAGGGCAAGACAACTCCACGTATCGTATAAGCTAAACACAGCACAGTTTTATCCTTTTTTAAAAATCTTTAATAATGTATCACAATTTTGACCACTATAATCATTAACAATAATAAATCCCTTATGGACTTCATTTGTGCTAAAAAAAGTATTTCCGACTTGGCAAAGCAGAAGCAGGTAGCAAGGTGATCTCTATCTCCTTGGAGCTGTAAATTCCCAAGAGGAAAGGCAGCTACAGTGACGATAACATCTGTTTTGTCTAGCTGGGGAATACGTAAGTTGCAGTATTCAAGACAAATCGTATGTGATGACAACAAACAATTTCTTAATGAGAACATTATGCGGTCTCAGCAATACATTGCTCTTAAGACCTGACAGACTATACACTAAACCTTAAGGAAAATACTTCTGGGGAAACATTGTTTGAAATTGCCAATTAGACTTACATCAAAAGGTTTCCATTTCAAAACCCTACAAGGTTTTAATTACTTATGTTGTTATATATCTCTTCTGATCATCAGTTTTGATCAAGCTCTTCCTCTATCAGTGTACCAATTGGGCAACTGGCAGCCTTGCCCTTGTTTACCTCATGTTCCAGGCATACAAATTTTGTGTTTTGAGAGTGCTAGTATCTAACGCCTTCTGAAACATAGCTACGAGTTATTATGGTATCCTCTGGGCTGTTTCTCACTGTTCTTTTAATGGTGTAATTCACCTCTGAGAAAAAAGGAGTGCTACTACTATGATTACGGCGACATGTAATGCAGAACTGGTAAGCTGTCACAACATATTTTCAGGCACATCAAGAATTGCACTCTATGCCTTTACAAAAGCAGGAGAACACAATATACAATGAAATCAAGTAGAAGTGATCTATTAGCCTTTACCAAATTGACTTGCTCCTGTGTACACAGTTTCGTTTCTTCTTCCATGGTCCTTGATGTAAAGCACTGGTACAAAACTGGAACCATAGAGTATTCCAGCTACTACAGCCAGACTACATCCTCTTTAAAAAGTGAAAAAAAAATCAGAGAAAATAGCCTAGCATTAATTACGGAAGTAGAAAATCCACACAAGCAAATCCAATACAGCAGTTAAGACTATGAATCATACGAAAACAAAAGAAATCAACTAATTAGGTTTTCTTAAAAGCAGAGCTAGGAGAAAACAAACAAAATAATTAAAATGCTCCATCCCTCAGCTTCACCGTTGCAGTCTACTTATTCTTTGTAACTATTATAAACAACCAGGTTTGTTGTCTTTTTAGTCCCCTCCTCCACCTCCAGATCATTGTGTTCTTGGCTGCCTCCACTCCTCACATCAGCCCCTCACTAGCTGCTGCTTCCACCTTGGAGCACTTCTGCTATTTCCTTACCATACTACTGTGCCTTCTCCAGATGTATTCACTTGGAAACCACACCTGGAAGTACGTTACTAGCACAGGCTCCTTCTATGCTGGAGTGCTAATCAACCAGGTGATAAAAACCAGCTCTGTAATAACTTAGCTCCTATTGCTACTTACTTTGCCAAATGTTGTTCTTTCGTAGTATTAACTAGTACTTAACTGGCAAGATAAAGCACACTCAACAGTGCAAATTAAATAATTATCTGTGCAGCTATGTATGTATAGATACGCACACTACACTAGTACTTTAAAAACTGTTATTTATTAGTGCATGGCTGTGCTAGGAAAACCACAGGACACAAATTCTGCTCTTATGCTGTGCTCATCAACTACTTTCTCTGGCTACTTGGCCTGTACCAGTAAAAGAACTGTTAATAACTTACATCAGCCTCTTTTTTGCTGGAGAAAATCTGTCCACCCATGAGTCAGATGCATCTTCAGAAACATTAATAGACTGCAAAAACCAAGGAGTTTTCACACAAGTTTAGTTTAGTTTGATTAAAAAAAAAAACCACCAAACGTCAAACACTGTATTAAACAGAACATTTTGCTCTAAGAAAACAAAGTGAAAATGGAAAGAGAAACAAAAGGAATTTAAAGAAATACTCTGAAGAAAGAAGAATATTTATTTTTTTAAATAAAATAAACTGATAATTGGATCTCTGAACCTCAAAGTTTACAACTATGAGTTTGGATATGGACTTTGGGTTTACTACATAATCGAGCACTTGCTAGCCATTTTTTTTTTATCCGCATGAAGGTAGATCTGACTTTCAGAACTTGTCCTTCCTCAAATGTAAAATGATTTCATCTACAGAATTTATTTATGATGTAGTTTTTTCTTTCGTTGATAGCTCTGGTGTTACTATCAGAATACTAGGACTATTTGCAAACACGGAAATAACCACACTTGCCCATAGCATAAAGAAATTGCAACATCCCTTTATTCTAATCCTGCAATCAGATTGTCTTCTGTGATTTGGTCTGGTAGACTGCACCTCTTATGAACATGGAGCACAGACAGAAACTCTCTGTTCAGGTAGCAACTGAGCACCGACCTACAAGAGTAAGGTACAATAGTACTAGCAGCCTACTGCTCTCCAGCTTTTGTTCTGTACTTTGGGCTCCCAAAGGAGCAACAGCCAATCTAGCAACCCTTGTTGGCCTCCAACCTGTGTCACAGCTGATGCTGAGAATCAGCAATTCTTGACAATCTCCTGGCTCTGTAATGTGGCAAAAATCTGGTGGATGAGAATCACACGCCGCTGCCTTTCATCTAAGCACCTTCCTAATTTTACAGTTTAATTAAAATTGCTTCCTCTTCTCTGGTAGCAAAGTAATACATTTTATCTTTCATATAACCTCTGCCATAACGAAATAGGACTACTAAGGGAAAAGCTTTTCTGTTGCTCACATTCAACTGGATATGCAAGATCCCTAAATTAAATACATAAAACTACATACATTTGCATTGGTTGTATTCCACCATAAATCCTAGAAAATCTGATTAACATTAAGCAACTTTCTTGTTTTCAAATGGGTATGTACTTTCGCTGCTGTAAAACAACAACTGTAGAGTACTTACACTTTCTCTCAGTAAAGGTGTGCTTTCTAATGAAGCTGAAGAAGTCTGGACTTCAGTTTTTATAAAAAGAAATATGACAGCACTCAGAAGAGAAAAATAGACCAATAAATATCACGTCAGCTCACAAGGACATAACATTTAGTGTCCAGAGACCAAACATATTTGTAGGCGTATTACTTTGTTTTCATTATTGCCCTAGAGTCACTTCAATGTATTTTTAAAATGCAATTGCTTTTAACAGTCTTAAACAACTTAAGTGGAAGTATATAAATTAGTCTTTGTATTACTTTATAGATCTCTCCTCTATGTAATGGGATTGAAATGTCTCCATTTTATAGTGTGCAGTTACAACCACATGTTAACAACAGCTGCTTTAGTTAACAGTGCCCTTTTGTGCTAAACCACACACACGATGGAACTCTGCACGAAAATTCTATATGGAAAAGCTTAAACCTGCACAGAATTGGCTCTGTGCTCAAGAAACTAAGTTCATTTTCAGTCTTCTATCATATGTGAGTGAGGGAATGCTGCTCCTACAGGGGGTCAAGCATATGTCGAAGGAGTATGGCTCAGTGGTGCTCCAGTGCACGAAGTGAAGAAAATGGAGAAGAAAGGGTAAACGTAACTACTTGTGCCCCAGCCCCAGGAAATCAGGTAAGTATGTGCAACCACAACTGGCAGGATCTGTTTTTATATTTTTATGAGAGCTATTTTAATGATTTAGAGATTCCTTCTCGTAATTGTAAACAGAATGTCTCCATTTAAAGAATGACTCATCTCCTACTGAAGGAATAAGGATAGATATGAAACGATGTCAGCTTCCTCCAGAGGGACTAGACAAACATATACCGGTTCCACACAGGAGGCTAAAATGAAATGCATGCTTCTGAGCACTGCAGAGCAACATACACAGGCTTTGTGCAGCTTGCCAGGAAAACATATTCTGTCACAACCATCTTCTCTGTTAATCACTTGTCCGTAATATCTCAGAAAGAGGCAGGAAGCAGGTGGTGAGTTGAATGAATTCAACAAGGCAAAAACAGCAGTACTGCTACCATTTTCTGGGTACCATACAAAATCATCTGCTACACCTAATGGTAATGGGTAAAAAGCTGTGGACTCTTAGGAAAGAGGAAGACTGCAATCCAAATTCGTGAATCTAAGGCAGTGGCTCTTCCACAGCAATCAACTATGGCTCCACCATCTCCATGTTCTTAATGCCCTTCTTTTTCTAAAGGCATTAAAGTGCATTGGCTGCTTAGCACGCTTATGGCAAGCCTACTGCCCCTAGGATTTAGGGCCAGTGTTACGTTCCTAGAAAGACCTTCCTGGCCACCCAGCTGGAAAGCAAGAACACTGCTATGTAACAAAGACCCTCTTTCCTGTGTTTGGACCAAAATGTGCACTTGTACAAATCATAAACAAAAAAAATAAGAGTAGAAGCCCTTCCAAAGATCCCAAAGGGCACCACTGTTGGGCGATGTTGTAAGTGTGGCTTAAGTTACAAGACAGGGAGCTATTAAGGACTAGAGATAATGCAAAGCGTCTGGCTTTTCATGGACCCTGAAGGATCTGGGAAGGGATCTGCAGTTAAGGGGAAGGATTTGTACCCCGACAGATCAGAAATCAGATGTTTTCTCACCAAGATTCTTCTAGACAGTTCTTCCTCTCTCACAAACCTGGGGAAGGGAGCCACTTGAACAACCTAGCTAGAGACAATCCGTGCATCACTGTTCTGCCTTGGCCATGCCTATCAGCATAAAAACACATTTCTGCAATTATGAATACCCATTTCACCTCTGTACTGCATATCATGTATGTTTCTATTCTGACATACAACACTGACCAGGTACGTATGGATAGCTCATGAACTGTGCAGTAAATCAATTTGCAAAAAATACTTCAATACATTTACCCTTTAGTTATATTGTCCCTGTGGTTATTATATTTATATTTTACATTACAGAAATTTATTTTAAGAATAATTTTTTACCTTAAGAGTGAAAGTCCAGCTCCAATATAATTTAAGATTGGTCTGGATACCTCTTCTGGGTCAATTCCAAACCAGCCAAACCTGGAAAATTTAACCAGTTTCACTTAGTTGCACTGACTGCATACAAGTAGTTAGATTATAACCCAGTCTTGGAAGACTTTACTCATGTAAATAATTCTGCTTGAGTTTATATTTGCAATATTGGATCAGCGCTTCAGATGACTTAAAAAAGCTATGTTTACTTTACAAAATTAATCTTTAAACTAATTTAATTTACACTGATTTTTTTTTTTAATCTGGTTATTTAAAAATTGAAGTTAATTTATCTTATCAGCCCAGGCTGTAGAAGAAAAAATGCAGTGTACTAGTTTTACATTAACAGAGACATTATTTATTCACTCAATTTTGTTAATGAACGTCATTGGGCATTCCTCTTCCTATTGAAACAAAGGAAACACTAGAAGATAAAATAATTAACCTGAGTACTTTCCACTGAAAGGGAAAAAGAACTCATTTCTATGATAAATACTCTTTATTAGTGATAAGTGTTTTTATTGCAGTTATTAATGAAAAATTAGCAACGTTAATTATGTATGACTTAAACATACTCACCTTGAACTTGCCCAACCTGTCAGCAAATTAAAAGAAGCCCATATCAAAAGACCAAGAGCTAAGCCAATAGTCTTAACAACAGGGACAACTGTGACATTGCCTGAAATACAAAAAACAAAATTAAAATCAATTTAAAAGCTTGACTGTGATCTTGCATATTTAGCTTTAGATTCTGTGACTGTTCAGAAGGCAAAGAAATTCAGGCAACTCTTAGGTGGTAGGAGATAGTGTTTTAAAAACTTCCAAACATTAAACGTGGACTTTTCCTCAGTTCCATTTTAATAGTTATTTTTGGTGTGAATTTGCTGCTTGTAAGATAAGCATAATAAAATGCTATTTGCTGTAAGGGTACAGCTCTGTTAATACTGAGACTTTAAAAAGTCAAATAACTACTACTTTATATATAGAAAAGTTTTTATCACTGCTTCTTTTTTATGAAGAGTTAGGATTACTTTGCATTTTAAGGAATAGAATCTCTTTATCCTTACCTGTAGCCCACACAAAACCCCCAACCATAGCCAGAGGCCAAAACCGGGGGCAATTCTGGATTAAATTGACCACCAAAGAAACTATCCATATGGAGGCACAGAGAATCCATTGGAAGAACATACCTACGGAAAAATCAAATGCACATAACAGAGAACTTGTAGAATACTGCATGTGTGAATCTCTTAACAATATTATATTTTAGATAAAACAGTACAGAAAAAAATCAAAAGGTGGCCACCTCCTTTGTGAATTTCTGGGAACTGTGTTACGATATATATTAAAGATGCATTTTAGGGTGGGGTATTATAATTCTGTCAGTCTTTTCCTTACCATGCATTCTTTTTATGCAGCTGCAAAAGACGCTTTGCTGGACAAAGTTTACACAGGCCCTGAATCTCAAACATACAAAAATCTTGATAGGCTTCTGACAAAGAGGCTATTCAGTTACTGCAAACTTCTCCCACCACCCTAGCAACAGATAACACAGATGACTGCACAGGACAAAACTCCTTCAAAGCTCAGGGCTCAGGCTGTTCCACTAACCCAGGACACTGAGGATGACAAAAACTTCGGACAGATCTCTTCTACCTTTGTAGATTATCTAAAGGATCAACAAGGCAGACCTGTTAACTGCATGCCAGGTGAGCTAAGACTTTCACTTTGAAGTCTAGCCTTGTCTTGTTAGGACCATATTTGGCACAAAGCAGAGAGAGGTTATATCCAGCCTGTAATGCAGATACCATTCTTGCCAAAACATAATGGCAGATTTATTCATTCAGGAATCTGGTAATTGTCTATGCTTCCTATAAACATGCAAATACAACATGAACCTAGTACTGTAAAATGATAAAATTCCAAGCAGGAAATAGAAGTGATTGCTTCCTCTTAGTAAGTCACCAGATAAAAGTATTACAATCTCAGTTTTTGGTTGTTTTTATGTTAGGTCCACAACTGAAAGGCAACACTCTAAAGTCCAACAACTTTTACAGTATTAAAACCACTGTGTATTTAAGAATCCCCACAAGGGTAGGAGAAAGGACATTTCACTCTCCATTGCAAAATGCTCATGAAACATACAACATCACTGTTAAAATGCACACCACCACATAAAAAAGGCTCTTCTAAAGATTTGCCACATCCTGAACCAATACATTACTGCTTTATACCCTAACAATAGCAAAGAAAATTAAAACACGCTTTATGGATTAAGGCTGTGATGATATTTGTAACTCTAGCAATAGAAACTCTCATATTTGCTGGTAAAAATACTATTCCCATTAGGAAATATACCAAAGCCAACAAAAAAAAAAAAAAAGTTTACCATCACCAGTATTAAACTTCTTAATAGGCACAAAGTTTGTCCCAAATAGAAGGATAGCTACTGTGGAAGAGGTAAAGCCAATAGCTAGATCTGTTCCATTGCTCATGTTAAAGGTATTGTAAGCTTTCCCGATGTTCATCTTTGCTCTGAAGATGCCTCTTTTTGTGGAGTTGTTTTGCTGCAGGTCCTTACAGATTCTGAAATCAGAAGGTGGAATTAAACACATGGAGTATTAAATTCAGAGATCTGAAACATAAAGGACCCTACTTATCCATTTCTTAAATCCTGGAACGGTCTGCAAAGCATACTGTAGAATCCCATGAAACGCTGTCATTGTGAATGAAGTAACTTAAGAACAGATGCACCAAAAAAAAAAAAAAAGACAATTTTTTGTTCCATAATCTGCTTCACAGAAAAGCATGTTAGAAAACATGCAACGTGAATGCAGAGATGCACTACAAGGTTTTGAGGATTTGAATCTGTGAGGCCTACGGGAAGCCCTGATGCTTTAGGGTGATGCCCTGTCAGGATATTCTTTATTCCAGTAGCCAAATCACACTGGGGTGTGTAGAAAAAGCAGTGGTTAGGCAAAATCTGAAGTGGCAGAAGAAGCTACAGCAGTTTGCAGCCCCCCTGCCTAGAAGTCAGAAACAGGCACAGAGATTCTATGGATGCCACAGTGAGATCAATGTAGGATCATAAAGTAATCACAGGAATTGCTCCAGCTAATACGAAATGTCCATAAAGCTTCGTATTTTCTGTGGGGAACAAAGGGAGAAGCTGCCTCTCAAAGTTTCTTCATTCATTCCACATAACTATAATAAGAAAGCAAATACCTTTTTAAATTTATTGTATCCATATCTAAAGTAGTAGTTATTAAATTTAAATTATCCCTTCCCCTCCTCCCTTTTGGTTTTTTAAAGTGGGAGATTCATCTTGAGGTTACACTCAACAGAAGTACCACATATACACTTTCAATATGAATTAAGACTTCATAGAAGAGGTTCATGGACAGAACTTCATGGACAGAAGAGGTAGCTCCGAGGACAACTACAGTAACATGATCATTGCATACCACACTTAAAAGACTACATGTAAGAAAAGCATTTGGAAATTTAACTTCAAATGGCAACGGGATACCTAATATGCTGTCAGTATAAAGGGGCATATATATACATATATAAAGTTACGCATCCAATTCTGTTGTCATAGTAATGCTATTTATACTGAATCAAATTACTTCCTTATGCAGTTCAACATCCACCAGTGGCGGTGGACTAGCTACTGCCTGGAGGAAAAAAGCTGAAATAGCATGGTGGAAATTCTGCCAATTCTTGTAAGGGGTGCTGTGACTACACTCTATTAAAAAGGAAGAAATCAGCAACTGCACATGCTTTCATCTTATTTTACCCGGCAGCCTTACCTTCTCTGGAGTCCTCAGGACACTGAGAACTGCATCTGCTGAGGTGGTGCTTTTATCTACAGCTTCAGCAGGGCCACCAGTACTGGCTGAAATTAATTATTTGCATTAGCAGGTGAAAAGTTCAATCCCACAACTAATATGACCACTTAGGTTCTACAATTTTCCCCTTTAAAATCTTGAAATCCTCAGCATATGTTAAATTTGAGTACTTAATGAAAACAGAGATGACATTTAGAAGCCACATCATGAAGGTACAATGGCACCTGAGTGTTTCCATTTATCTTTTTCACTCTTCATCTCTCTTGCCTACTTAAAGGACTAGCTTCTCCTGGAAGTTTTCACTCTATTTAAGACTCTTCCAATGAAGTATGTCTCACCTGGGACCTGTAGACACTGAGCAGTGCAAATAACAATGCTAGGGTTTCTTCAAAGACTGACTTCACAGGCTATGGAACACTGTGACACCACAAGAATGGATTAACACAGATAAAGGCCTAGATCAGCAATCTTCACTCCATCAACCTTGACTCATGGAGTGAAGGCATTTAATTCATTTAGTGGGTAAGTAAGGCACAAGAGCTGGGTTTTGCACAGGAACTTCATCCTGCTAAGGACATAGCAATAAAGCTGATTACACTGTACCTCCATGAATGCGGGACTCAGCACTTTAGCCTTTAAATCACTAAGTCATTATGCTGGTTAAATACTAAGAACCTTTTAAATCAAAAGTGGTTTACCAGCCTTTTTAATTCCGTTAACGTACAGAGAAATGTTACTTCAAAAATATTTTGGTTTTGTATCTACTAAGAGAAATCCGTGTGCTGTGGGGCAATATACTTTTCTGCTTGCTTTTTATAATCCAAGAATCTCTACACTGTGCACATTGAAGTCTTGCGCAATTGGAGAACCAGAATCATGACACCAAAAGCAGAAACACAACTTCCAGTTAATGAAGAAAGAGCATTGTTTCATTCAGACTGCTTAAAATTTGTTGGGCCACTTAGCTCCACATCTGGCTAAATTTCAGACCCAACTTTCAACTCCATTTTCAAGCCTTTAAGAGAAAGCTCAACCGGACAAGGCCTGGAGCAACTTGCTCTAACTTCAATGATAGCACTGCTTTAAGCAGAGTTGACTAGATGACCTCCAGAGGTCCCTTCTTGTACAATTGATTGAAGGTCAAGCGCAAATAATGAACCGGCACGCCTGCACCCGCTTTGCACACCAGAGAGCTTCAGAGAGTTCAGTAAAAGCCTCTTTTCTTATCTGCAATCCCATGTTACTGCCAGATGCGCTTGCAGCATACGTGCCTTCAAAGACTTATAGCTACTAGATGCCAAACCAGATGCGCTTGTTGAAGCTGCTAAGATACTAGAATATAGTGGTTGTATCTGAAACTCAAGCAGAGACAAATGGAATAGTTGCTGTTACTGAAGGGTTTTTTCTCACCCAGTAGCCCTTAATGAAGGGCACTTGGGGTTTCCAAGCTGCAGAGGAAATATAATGGAATTTTGTTGCCACACACTGCCCTTATCCTACTGACTTCACTGGTTCACTTTGCTGGAAGGTTGCACTCTGTATTTTCACAGTTTCCTCAGAGATGTGCCGCCATTTTCTTCCTTTGTACAGACACAACAAATGATGATGCTCCCTGAACGCAACACTAACATACTGCTACCCTCTGGTTTGACCAGGCAGCCGTGCAACCGAGCAGCCTGCCCGAGGGCATCACAAGCTTTCACCTCAGGGCAGGTCCGACAGAACAGGTATTTTTAAAGGTGGTGTGCCACACTGACATATGCATTTCTCCTATCGCCTATTTGCCATCAAGGGTGGCTATGCCCATCCTGGTTTTAGGAGGCTCCGATCAGACCCGAGGCGGCTCTGAGCGATGTCCTCAGGGGACACCACGGCCTCTGACCAGCTGCTCAAGAAACGCTTCTTTGCGTCCCTAAGACGCTCCCTCAAGCGAACGCCGCAGTTCGGGCAGCAGCTCGGAGAGCGCAACGCACAGGCGCTGCGGGGCCCCGGCACCGGCGCACGCTGCGCCCAGGGGCTCCACGGCGGCCGGGCTCCCGTGAGGCAGGGCCACCAGGCGGCGGGGCAGGCCCGGCCCTGGGACCGCGGGGCGGCACAACCGCTCGGCAACGCGCCCCGGGAGGAGCTGAGGAAGCCCCTCCAGCCAGGCACCGCCCTGACCCCGGTGGCCGCCGCGGCGCCTCTGACGGCGCTCCGCTCCCCGCTCCCTCAGCCGGCGGGGCCCTCCGTGCGGCCCGAGCCTTCGCCGCGCTACCGCCACCCCAGCCCCGCCGCGCTACCGCTCCGGCCTCCCCCGCCGCTCCGGCCTCCCGCCCAGGCCTGCGCAGCCCCTCACCCCCTTCCGCCTCCTCCCCATCCGCTTCCCCTCGCCCCGTCCCGCCTCCTCCCCATCCGCTTCCCCATCCCGGCGCGGGGCGGGGCTGAGCAGGCGGAGGCCGGGGCGGGCCCGGGGCTGCTCCGCTCGCCCGTCCCCCGCGGCCGGCAGCCCCCGTGGCGGCGGGTGCCCGCCCGGCGGGGCGCAGCGCGGAGCGAACCCGTACGTTCAGGCGCGCAGGGCCTGCGAAAGCGCTTTGCCCTCCGCGGGCTTAGGCGGCCGCTGGTGGGGCGGCGCCGCGGCTCCGGTGGAGGCACACCCGTGTGCTGCCGCGCTGCTGCTGCCCAGGGGCATTCCAAATCCAGCGCCGTGCTAACACCGCGCGAGCTTCCTAAAGTAACGCTTCCGATTTTGCAAATCAAATCTGCATCACCCATAATAAAGACACACGGTTTTTTCCTCCGGAGACAAAGGTCTCAGCCCCACGGACTTGGTAGAGCTGGAAGTGCACCAGCTATCAATTATTGTAACATAATTATCTGTCCATGTGACATTTAGAGAGATGAACTGTGGAACATCTCTATGGAAACAGTTTAGCTGCAGTGCATCCAAGAAAGAGGAACAACATCCCTTATGATAATCACAAATGTAGCCTCGGGGGGAGAAGTGCGTTTGATTCTAAAGGCAATGTGAGTCTACATGTTACATTATTCAGAAAAAAGGAAAACTAAGAAAAATGTTAAACCTTTGCAATGAACTGCCTGCACACAGAAAGCAAGAGCACGTACAGTAAGGGACCCAGCATGAATCTACATCCTCTCAGGTGTCCAGGGATAGAGAAGGGTGTTGAGGTTTGGCTCAGAAGAATCTTGATACTGAACAAAAATGTTTTCCAAAAATCCTGCCCCTGGTTTCATTTGGAAGAATGGGTCTCAGAGGAGCCCATCAGCAATCACTTCTCATTACTGTCCCTACCCCACGTGAGCTGATACCCGTTCCTCACCGTTCCATCTGTTCCTCACTATTTTTCAAACCATGCTGGTTTTGGAGCATTACTTTCCTCATTAACACACCAGTTGAAATTACACTGAGAGTAAGCAAGAAACTCTTCAAGTGCGGACAGATTCCAATGCGTTCACTTGTGCTGTTTGGTTTTATTGAAATCATAGGTTGTTGGAGATGAAAAGTATATGGGAAAGGAAGTCCATGAATGCAGAGCATTTACTAAAATGGAAAATGACAACATTCATATTTCAAATTTCAGAGCCTTTGATGAATATAACAAGTGTCCACTTCAAGAATGCCTTTTATTGCAAAATGCTCTACAGTCCACCACAGACAGTATTTTGTTCTTTGCTGAATCACAGCAATTTCTGCAGTCGTACCTACAGTGGGAGGAACCAAAGTGAGACATCTTGGAAAACTAAAAAGCCCAAGTATCTTTAAATCCCCTCTCCCTTAAAACTGACATGACTGACTGGAGCAAGAAGGAAGCGTTAGATGAAGAAACGGGAGATGTATTGCTTCAAAATAGAGAAGTGATACTGGCAAAAATTAATACCTAATCTGACATTTTGGAGCAAAAACATACTAGCTGCTAGGTAGCTTTTTTTGTATTAATAATAATATTGTTACCTGTGCGGTGTTACAAATGGTTTCCTCTGTGTTTTTCTTAAGTCCTCCAGCTGTGGTATTCACTATCCCCAAAGGCTGTACTTTGTCTAGGTTAAAGAAGGAAGATCGCCTACAAAAGAAGCTGTAAAAAAGGAGTATGAATTATAATTCAGACGAGAAAGAAGAAACTGTACTTGGTAGGACAAAGAAGGATGCAAAGGAAGGCTATAGGAGATGCCATAGGGGAGGGCGATTTATGTGTAAACCCTATGAATAGGTGGTTTTGAGAACTTTCTGGTGAATTAGCGACTTTTTGTTATTTCCGCAGAAATGGGTTACTATTTGTCCTGGTTTCAGCTGGGATAGAGTTAATTTTCTTAGTGGTGACAGGACACTGATGTTTTTAGTTGTTGCTGGGTGATGTTTGTGGTAAATCAAGGACTTTTCAGTTCCTTGGGCCCTGCCAGCCAGAGGGCTGGGGGGGCACTGGAAGTTGGGAGGGGACACAGTCAGGGCAGGTGACCCGAACTGGCCAAAGGGATATTCCATACCATATGACATCATGCTAAGTGTATAAACTGGGGGAAGAAGGAGGAAGCGGGGAACATGTGACGTTATGGTGTTTGTCTTCCCGAGTAACCATTGCGCGTGATGGAGCCCTCTGTCCTGGGGGTGGCTGAAGACCTGCCTGCCCATGGTTTTTTGTTGTCTTCCCATCTTCAGAGATTTGAAAATGGAGCAGAGCATTTCAGTAACTGGATGGTGCTCTCTGAGGTTGCCAGCAGATGGCTCAGGGTGCAGGAGGTTGTGACTCGTGGTCACTGGCTCAGCCCACCCCTCTTCTGCAGGTTGGCCAGAGCCTGCCTGCTAGGAAGACTTCCGAGCCTTAGCTTGTCCAGCACCGTCCGTAGCACCCTGGGGGACAGTCCTTCACATAAATAGAAGTTGATCTGGTTTCTTCTACTAATGCAGGTATGGGTGGAGGTGAATTTCAGAAGTTAAACAATTGCAAAGAAAATAACTGCAAATCTGCAATTCAGCTCTTTGTTTACATTGTCAAACTATATTTAAGTTCCCCTCTTCCATTCATTGCTATTCTGCAATATCAGTTCTGATATTCCTGTGTTCCTAAACATAGGAAGGGATAACACTGGCCATGAAATATGGGTATATAAAGAAATGACACGAGAAGCTGAGTTTAATGGATGCAGATGGCAATACCACAGATGTAGTTTAGGGCAAGGAATAAATACAGAGTCTAACTGACATTGCAGGGTAAATATAGGTAGGCAAATTGCAATAACGTAGGCCAGAATTTGGTTAGACAGCTAGCATTGTTCAGTCCAATCTTTCAAAAAATTGGTCTTGAATATTTTATGACCGCAGAGGAAATACCCTAAGGAAGCTTAGTAATGCCCCTTAGTGCCCTGCTGCAGCTTTGGGTTAGTAATGGTTGCAGAAAGAGGAATACTACCCACCTGAACAAGAAGCATTTTTTTTGTCTTTCCTGAAGCACAAAATAAACATTTGTTTTCAAAAAAAGTCCATAGCCATTCCAGCCTTAACTATTTTGTGAAATCCAGAAGGGCACTGGAGCAGCATACCACAAGAGTTGAGAAAAGAATGTCTTTTGATATGTTAGTTTTAATTTTTTTTTAAATTAGAGGCAAAAGCCTGCTAAATTAACAAGATATTGAATCCTATTTAGTTGGATTCCTACCACCATCCATTCTGAAGAATGAATTCTCCCTTCTGAACATGAAAAATAAAGGAAATATTATTGCTATCATCACATTTAGAAAGCCTCAAAAAAACCCCTCAGCAGTCAACACTGTACATCAGTGGGTTCAACACATTTTGATTTCAAGGCTACAAATGAAATAAGTGAAGATAAATTCTCCATATCCTTTTATAATTTCATCCAGATATTCTTTAAACAGTTGCAGTAGGAGGTTTATATAAGTTCCGAAATTAAAATTTAAGAGAAATGTCATAGCAAAGGAAAGCTGTTAGTAACTGGAACGGACTGTGTTTCAGCACTGCTTTATTGTGATGGACAGGTCATGGTGCTGTCTACATGCAAGAACTGGGCATTGGAAAACAATTTTGGCAGCATGATATACTTCCAACAAAAGCAGCTGTGTGCCCATTAGCAATATAAAGTAAAATCCCCCCAAATAATTCAAAGACAATTGCATTTCTTATACTGCAATAAAAGCTTCATGCCGAATGATTTGCTGTCAAAATCAGCAGTAAGTCAAAACAGAATCCAGGAGGTGTAACCCCCACCCACCCCCCTTTTTAAAAAAAAAAAATAAGTGAAGCCTATCTTAGAATTTAAAAACAATTTCTCCGTGGGTATGTGTAAATACGCACTATGGGTGAAATCCTGCTGTCAGGCTGCAATACCCAGTTACCCTTATTTGCCCTGGGTTTAGCCATATAACTGATGATATTTTGCACTGGTATGAAATGGGGTATAGAAGGCCGTTCTCCTTGTGAGCCACGTGCAGTGTCCGTCGGTCAAATGGACTGGAAACCTGGTGCCTCTCACTAGTGACCTCTTTCAGAGGGACCCTCAGGCATCTAGGACTGATCTAATAATGTTAGTCTCTGGCAACTTCTGTAAAGTATAAAAAAAAATTAAGCAGCAGCAGCAGCCGCATCTTTACTGCCTTTACTGATGCACTTGTCTGGAGCTTTTTGAAATATTATTTTTTTGTTTGGGCTACGTCCCTTCAGTCAAGTTTGAACTTAAAAAAAAAAAAAAAAAAAAAAGGAGATGTGGCCAGAAATAGTTCTTAAAATCCCTAACCCTTCAATAAATCAGATTTGGAAAAAGTAGGTGATATGAAGGCTCTTTCTGATAAGTCACAGATGCTGAAATCATAACTTGATAATACACATTTAGACAAAAAGTAAAGAAAGGTGGCGGCCAGTGAACAAATTCACTCACAAATCTTTATAAATTCAGGTTGGACTCATCTGAAACACAAAAGAATTCCTTAACTGTCTATTCCCCTTAGTATTAATCACGGAGAAGAAAATATCTCCATTAGCTTGAATTACAGTGAACATGTACTTTTTTCAATAATATACAATTATTATTTTGTACTTAGACTGTGCAAGGAGTCAGAAGTCAGAGCTCTGCTAGCATCTCACGGCTTAACTCCGCACAAGCCCTTAACGTCTCTGCCTCAACTTTTCCAGCTGTGTGTGACTATGCTATGCCTCATTTTGGAAAGCACAAGTAGGAAACACTGCTGAGCTGTTTAATAGCACGTTAATAGCATTTGAAAAGCCACTCTATGTTTTTTCATTTAACGTCACAAGAACATATGATTCCCAAAAGTTCTAAAATCCAGGGGGTGGTGTGTCTGTGTATTTTAAATTATAAAATAAAATAAACCCCCACCAAAGAAAACCAAAACCGTGGAGAATAATTTCTTCAGTATGTTTGCATGCAGTGCACTAGATGGCCCTCAGGAGTTAGAAATGGATGGAATGCACTTTTGGAAGGCACATAATTCACAGGACTTCTCATTACAGAATTTAAAATAGAAGTTGCTGGGTTTTGGTTTGGTGGGGGTTTTTTTTGTTGTTTGATTATTTTTGTTTTTTAATAACATGAGGTTCATGCAAGTTTACAGCAGTTCACATGCAAACCACCTCTCAGTACAGTTAGCTTCAAACAGTATTTAGCTCACAATGAAATTCCTAAATGTGAACCATACTTAAAACTGAAATATGTGCTAGAATACTTTAAGAACATCATCTTTTACTAAGCTATTTTCATTAACCTAAGGAGTTTACCAGAAGGATGGATGTGTCAACTTGAATAGGTAAGAGATTTTATATTTTCATAGTTATATATACACACACACAATGTGCACTTATTCTATCTTTGTTTCTTTGAAAAGATATATAATCACTGTCATTTTATTTGAAAAAGTATAGCTAGTTCCTATTTATGGCTTCACAAGAGTGAAGAGAATTAACAGTCTTTCATCTTTAACTTGTGTTTATGAATCATGTGAACTATAGTCATAATCAACTATGGAAATCTGGCACTGCTAATATATTTTTTATTAGTGAATATGTACATAATTAACTAATAGTTACATATATAGTTATATATAACATGAGGCTTAGTGAAGACAAAAAAATTTGATAATAATCTGGCTTTGAGAAACTTTTCTTTAATGCTGGAACACAGCTAGCTGAGATTGCAAATTGAGCCTGTATTGTATGATTTTGGTGTTTAATTTATACTGTAATGAGAAAGTGAAAAACATTGTGACAAATTTCTACGTGCATACTGTCTCGCCTAGAACTTCTATCTCTTAAAAACAGAGCGCCACAGGTGCCATATATGAGTAATGAAATACTACTGTTTTCTTTTAGCAGTTTGCAAAGGAGATGCTTCAGATATTTTAGACGACAAGTCAGTAAACTTTGCTTACGCAGCTGGCTCCATTCATTCTCTGAAGCCAGTCACTTCCCCTGTGGTTGCTGATAAGAATTTTACAGCTTGAGAAGGTGGAGTGTCAGTATCCTTAGTGCTAAACATTTTCCCAGGCATATCAGTAACCTCTGTCCAACACCCATGCTGGAAGCTGTTTGGAAAAGGAGAAATAGAAATTGGGGAAGGGAAATCATGCATCATCATCATCATCCTGGCTGGGACATACAGAAGACTTTATGCTGCATTCATCATGTGGATTCACTGGAGAAATGACCACCTTTGTTCAGCCAAGTAAAATCAAAAACTTGTTTATTTGCTGCCTGTGCTCCCCACGGGTGCTGAGGGTCTGGACTTGCAGGCGCCCAAGGGCAAGGAGGAATCTGCTAGTGGGCACTGCATGTGTGATCTACCTGGGATTCCTCGTCAGTCAAGTGGGTCACGTTTTGCCCCAGCACAAAGGAGGACACCAGAAGATCAGTTCCAGAAGTCTCCAAGATGCAGCCCAAACTCCTTTTCTGGGCATCCCACTGGATGGCACCCTGTCACCACCGAACTTCCAGGAACCCCAGTTTGGTAGCAATGGGACCTTGCTGCCACCCAATGTAGTTTATATCACCCTGAGGTCCAAGCGCAGCAAGCCTGCTAACATCAGAGGCACGGTGAAGCCAAAGCGCAGGAAGAAACATGCAACCCCTTTGTCCTATGGGCAGCATTTTCCAAAAGCTGCTTTTTTGGGCCAGGAAGAGGCCGCTGGCCATCGGCCGGGGAGGGCCACGCATGCTGTGGGCACAACGGGAGCAGCTCTGGGAGCAAGAAAGCGCCAGCTGGATGAATACAGGCATAAAGGAACAGCGATCAGGGAGAGGGGGCACCGCAGACCTGGGGGGATTTCTGGAGCTATAAAAAAGGCACAGCTCCAGCCTGAGGAAAGCAACATCAGGATTTACAGCGAGAGCTCTCCCCCATGGCTGAGCAAAGATGACATCCTGCACATGCGCACGCTGGCGGATTCCCAGATAAAGAAAATCCAAGAAGTACCTTCTCGCAAAGCAGTCCTGGTAGTATTTGCAAGAGGTCCCAGCACCACAGGAACTGCTTGTAATCAGGGACACTGTGGCATCATCAAAAGACCCCTCGACATGAGCGAGGTATTTGCCTTTCATTTGGATAGGATCTTGGGGCTAAACAGGAGCTTACCTTCTGTAAGCAGGAGATTGGAGTTCTTCCAAGGTAATGCATTCCTACCGTTTTCAGCTTGCAGGTGGGGTGCCAAGGTTTCCTTCCCCCTCCCACATTAACAATGGGGCAACAGCCACCACCTTTAACTCCTGTGAGCCTGACAACTAACCCCATTGTTACAGGGAAATCAAGCTGGTATCTGCGCATAACTTCTGCAGAGCAATTATCCTGTCCGAAGGACGTAGTACCCCAGAGTTTAGCTCAAATACCACTGAGCTGCTGGAGGCGGTAACAGTTTCCCTTCCATGAAAGTCGAATGAGGAGAGGAAAAAAAAAATAAAAATAGGAGTCATCCATAGATTGCATGATGTTGTACAGATTGCCTGGATTGCCTGAAGTGAAACCAGTAAAAAATTCCAGAATACCCTCTGATTCCATGGGCAGTTCTGTTTTTTAAAAGGTTTTCTCATTGTTTAGAATTGACTTTAATAAAGTATTGTTGTCTCAAACAGGTGGTAGGAAAGGGGAGGTTTTGTATTTAGTCAGATAACCTACTCTGAGAGGTAGGGGACCTTCCTGCTGAAGTTTGTTGCTACTTGCATGGCACTAATACATCTGGAAACTGTAACATTTTTAAAAAGTGCTTCCCTCTCCCCTGGTAATTAAAAAAATCCAAACTACATTTCCATGCATCTTGCTGTACATTTTGAGGTTCACTACACACATCTATATCTTATGCAGACAAATATACACATTAAATATCTCAATATGCCTGTTACAAGATTGGTATAAAGTTTTCAATTAAAAATTCAATTTTTAAACTTAGTGAATTTAAAGGCAGATTTCAGACATGTAATTGAGTTAGAGGTCTACTTCTAGCATTGCTGTCTTGTTAAATGTCTTTAGCCTAACTGCTATTTTTGTACAGTCACAAATCACAATCCAAAAGGATTACGTTGCATTTCAATGAATCATTGCTGTTCATTTCTTGCTGCTGAAATTAGCTTAAACCAAATACTTATATACCAGTCTGAGTTTCTGGAAAAAAAAAAAAAAAGTGCAAGAATGACTTTCTAAAGTCTGACAGCAGGAAGATGACCCAGTGATCTTCAATTTCTTCCTGCTTTGTAAACCTTCCCTTTGGCAGCCTGTACAACAATGTGAATGAATCTCTAGGAACAACATTTTAGAGGCTTCTGAATATTATTCATACTTGCAGAGCATGGAAGATACATTGTGCCTGGTTTATTTTTAGGATCGAGCTTTATTGCTATAGAGCTGTCATAAGGCATTAAGGTATTTCAGTTAGAGGATCTGTGCACAGTATGGCTGTGGAGATGACAGACTGCAAGCCTCTGAAAACTGCTATTAGGCTAATTGTCCATTGTGTTGCTTAATGCCTGTCACCTTCCAGTATATTTTGGACTGTCTGGGACAGAGTGTCATTCTGCCCTCTTTAGTTTTCTTTTCCTCATAACTGGCTATATTCCTATAGTAAAAAGAGTGTTGCTAGGTGATGAGAAGGAAAAATAACATTGTTTTGGTCTCCCTTCATTTTTTCCAGCTAAAAGAGGAACGGAGCATTTGGAACAGTTATTGTACATTTTCTCTCTCCGTTTCTTTAGCCTGGAAATATGCTGGACCTCAGATGCCCAACATCTAACATCTGCTTGAGCTCACTACTGTTTACATGCTTGTGTTTGGCATAATCTGGAAGACATCTATGTTGAGAAAATAAGCAAAAAAATATCCTTAGAAATAATATGAACAATTAGTGAGCTCATTTCTATAACCCATTTGCACTGTAAAGTTTTTTACATGGTAGCTTGCGTGACTTATGGTTATTCATATGGGAAAGCAAGCAGTGCAGGATTAGAGATTGGGCATGTGTATATGAATGTACACAATTTCTGGGCTGACATCTCTCTCACTCCACAACACATCCCTTTAGCTTGCCTCAGTTGTGATGTGATCTAACAGGACATGTTTGATGTAGCATTAAAATCTTAAAAAATGGACTTTTCAAAACTGTCATTCATTTTGTCCAAAGCATTTTCAAAGAACTACTTAGTAAATCCCTGTATAGGTTCTGTTTCCCCTATTCCCACAAATCCCCCACTGATTTTTTTTTTTGAAGTCTAGCAGAATACTGTATGCAAGTCCTCTGTCTGCTGCCCTTGCCTCCCCTAGTCAGTCAGAAACCTTTCTGAGTGTTAACTGATGTTTTTTATGGCTTATCTTATTTTTCCATCAGATGGAAAAATCAGGCGTGATAACTTTCTCATATTTTTGCAACGAATTGGTGGAACATAAAAAGCCTGAGCAGTACTGGTGGGTAAAGCCGTTTCCAGTTCAGTATTCTAGTCTCAAAGAGCATGATTCTGAGCATATGCAAACAGCCATTTGTTACTCCTATTGCTACCTACAACGTGTAAAAAATGTTAAGAGCTCCAAAATACCTATAAGCAAAGAAGGATAAGCCTGTAAACCAAGAAATAACCATAAAAATATGTCTACTGTGAAGAAAATGGAGGCTGACTGTTTGTGTCAGAGTTTTGGGATGGTCACATTAATATCACAGGATTGAGAATCTTCTTTATTTCATCACCCTATCCTGAGGAACAGAAAAGGCATAAGTGACCTTGCTTGGTGTCACAACCACACCTTAATTTACACAGAAGTAAAATGACTGCACATATTGCCCCTAACTCAGCAGCACCACTTGCACCTTGGGATGATGCCACTGTTTGTCAGGGCTTGAGCTACAACTGCAGTAACTGCCAGGCTGGAGCAGGCTCGCTTCTGTGTTGCAGCTGACAGCTGTAGGGACCTCCTTGCACCATAGGAACAAGGCTGAGCTCTTCATCCACCTCTTGGTACAAAATACATGGCTATCGCCACACAGTTTTATTGTGCCACTTGCTGAGAGCCTAAATTACTGCATGCTGGCAACCACTGCTCTTCCCCCCTGGTTTTCTGTTGTCATAAGTTTGGCTAAATGTTTTACTTTGGGCTGAGAATAATAGCACAGCTGTAATCAATTCATTGGGGCTTTTTTAAGCTCAAGACTGAACCCACTATTTGCCCAGAACCACTTCTATTTCATAAAACATGCAAGAAACTCTTCCTTTGAGTAACGTCTTTCATGGTTGGTTTAGTGCAAATAGATGAATGACATAATAGATGGTTCCGCTGTTGTACTTGTCCTTTTGCTTCCCCAGCCTCCACGTGATGATAAAGGAGTTTCATAGGTTTTCCTGTGTTACACCCTGCACCGTCAGCCTGCCCTTGCCATCCCACCAAAACTTGTGGAAAAGCAGTCAAAGATATTATGAATTGCTAATGTCAGGGCAAAGAATAAGAAAAATCTAACACTGCCTTATGCATTCAGAATGCTCTAAAATGTTTCAATTTATCTGTCATGTTTTCTGTCAAATAACAAAACAACTTACACCAGCATTGTAGCTCTCAGAGGGGTACCAGAGGGCATATTTCCAGTATTGTGTTGGGTAGAGAAGTTAAAATATGATAAAGAATGCAGCCCATAGTCTAGAGAGCAACTAATGCACATTTCATGCATTCCTTAATATTGACATCCAGCAATAAGCAAAGGATAGAAACATGCAAATAAGGTGCAGAGGGAAAAAAAGTAAATGGCCTAACTTCTCTGCTTTCTGCTTCTGTCCCTTATCTATTCCCCCCAAACTCTATCTTAAACTCTAAAGTAATGCTCTGCATGTCAGTCCCTCTCATCTTTCCACACTAAATTACCCTCTCCTGCTAATACCTGGGCAACTAAACTGTTTATTTCAAACGTGGCAGTAGTGAGCTGTGCTGTTTTACAGTGAATGAGTTTGAAAAAGGGTGTTAATTACTTCGTGAAAGGTTTGGTCTTTAGTAATGCGCTCAGGGGCATGTTTAAAAATATTTTCTTTTGAGAAAGGTGGAAAAAATGCTGTAGGTAGAAGTTAGAGCACAAGATGGAAGAGTAACATTTGCCAGAGCATCTCTGGGGTTCAGCAGCATACAGACCACTTGCACAGTGATGTGGATCCATAAGGTGATGCTGCTGAAGAAGCCATGCAGCAATGCATTACCTAATGCGCATGGAACAGTCTGAGCACTTTGAGGGAGTCTCATCTCAGCATCCCGAGGTTTCACCTTGTTAGTTTATTCAACTTTGAATATCCTGAGCCAGTAGCTCCTAACGGCCTAAGCAATGTCTAGAAATATTTTGACTTTTAAAAGTTTATAGGAATTACTAGGAAGCTAGTTTCCACAAAAATTTTGAAAAACCTTTCCTATACCATTTTGCAGACCATTTTTAGATAGTAAAGTAGCTATATAGATCTAAAATGGCAGATGAAAGCGAAATTAAGTCAACCAGCTTTGGGTGAGATTTAGTGCGATGCTGCTACAGCAGCAGCAAAGCAGTAGCTCTTTGTGTTAATGAATAAAGCTGATTAGGAAAGAAGCACACTCAGAACACACTGGACTTATTCTGAAGTGTGCTGAACCTCCTCAGTTCTGGCCGTATGAGGCTGAAGCTGATTCTTAGCCAGGCCTGACTCCTCACCATTCAGTTAGCTTCAGTCCCCTTCTCTCGAGGTTTGAATCAGAAGAGCTCCACTGATTTCAGCGGGGTCACGCCAATTCATGCAGCTATGAATCGGACCCCTAATCTGCTTTATTTCAACATCATGTTTTTCCAGCAAGTGTCAAAAATTCGAGTCACTGCTCTTCACTGAAGCTGCTGCTTCATATTCCTGTAATTCAATTTCTATTACAGAGTTTAAAGATTTTATTTTGGCTCATCTTTTCTGCTCCCATTTCCTCTGAAATGCAAACATTTCCTGTATTTAGCCTTGGTCTTTTAAAAATGTTTTTGTCGCTTAATGGAAACTGGCAAGCTATTATTCATATTTTTCAAGTATTTATATTACTATTGTTTATCATGTAGGTAGACAGGAGATGTTTGTTTTGTTAGAAGACAGTTTACATATTTGGTTTGTGGAAGAATTTGTGAATAGTTACATTACGTAAGCTGTTATTGGAGAGACAAAAATAATGGGTCAGACTTGGTCCTGAAGAAAGCTGTCTTTTTTTTGTGATAATTCCCAATGTTTATTTCTCAAACAGGTTTGGAAAAGAAGTTTAGCCAACAGTTGACCCAAGTAGGCTAAAGTCATCTACAGTGTAGGTCATGCAGCCAGAGCAAGAGAATGGCTAGGATTTCCCAAATTAATTTCCTAAACACTTATCCAGGCACCTCAGTAGAGAAGCTGATTTTCAGGAGTGCTCAGCACTCTTTTCGGTGGAGGAAAGTGTGGAGCATGGTGCTGATATAGTACTGGTTCCAGTGAAAGGGAAATTGCCATTCCTAGTGGAAGGACACTTTCTCTAAGGAAAGATTGGGCAACTGGGAGGGTGGTTAAAGAGGTGGTGGAGCTGCATGCTGGGTTGGCTTGAGACAGGTGTGCAATAGTTTGGACTTTACATTCATTGGCTTTCCAGATGAAATAAATAAACTTTAAAGCTTTATACAGATTCCAGCACTTGCTATTTAGTAAATAGCAGCTTTGTGGTTAAACTGTTTCTCCTTTCAGTACCCAAGACATATTTTGGTCTTCTGTCTACATTCAAAATTATAAAGGATTTCTTTGTTTTAGTGTAAGTATAATCACAGTAAATCCTGGGTGCTGGACAGTTTAAGGCAGCAGCAAAATTGCATCAACAGTGAAAAGGAGAGTCCCACTTTCCCAAGAAGATAGATTTGCCCGTTACCTGATACTGGGGGAAATTCTTTATCAGTTTTTATACTGGGAAAGCTAATTTTAAATTCTTTGCTGAAGTTTCTTCCCACTAAGAAGTCTGGACACTTGAATTCATCAAAGCTAAGGCTCTTGACTTAGTTTCAGGGAAGAGCAGAATATTCTTTACATAGAAGAACTAAAGAATTTGGTCAAAATACCAGCTATACAAGACAGATCTCATATTATGTCTGGGTAAAAAAAAAATCTTGTCAAGGTGTTTATTCACGTTAAACTCACTCTAGTATTCTCATATGTCATTTCAAAGCTGTGAAATCATATATTATAGGTCTAAAATACATAAGATTATATATATCCACTTTGAGTAAAGTATTTGTAGTGTTTCTATGCCCATTATGCAGAAAAAAATAGTTTGACAAATTCTCAGCTCTTGAAAGTCATCAGCCATTCACTGAGAATTACACCACTGATTCACAGTGGCTTTATAGCTCCTTAACCTACCTATAAACTTTTTAGTAGTTTGGTTTAGTACACTATTTTGTACATTAATCTCTTGCTTCAAACAAAGAAAGCCTTCTGTACACTGAAGGTGTTTGTAATGTCTATGCTTCTTCCATTTCTGTGGTGGCTGGTTTTAGATGTCGAGTAAGACCACGTTAACCAAAGGATATCAAGTTCTTAGTGTCTGGTCATTTTTCCTGCCCCATCTGCAAAGAGGCATAATTATTGATACTTAAGCAATGTCTAAAGAATGATGAAGTAAGTCTACAGTATCGCACTACTTTGATGATCTGTCTTTCCTTTCTCAGATGGTCAAGCCTGTCCTGTTATTCTCTGGGATTCCTCACTGATCCCAACAGATAATCGTACCCATTCTTCAGTGAGATTGACCTGGGGGCAGTATCAGCAGCTATTGAAGCAGAAGTGCTGGCAGAACGGTAAAGTTCCTAAAGCCGAGTGGGGCTGTACTGACATCCATCATCACGAGTGGTCCAAGATGGCACTCTTTGATTTTCTTCTGCAGGTAAAACATTTACTGAATGCAACAATCTACCTCAAAAGTCATGTGAGCACACATAGGACTCCTAGAAAAGTAATTCTTGTTTATTTCATTTTCTGAAATGAGGAAGAGCTGTAGTTGCACCGTTTGGACTTGTTTCTGGTTGTTTCTTATGATTAAAATATCCAAGATGCAATTTATAATCAGAGAAAGAGAGCAGGAACTTAACTGACTCATTTTGTAAAAAAGGAAGCAAAGGCTTTTGCCTTGTTTTGCTTCATCTTGAGGCAGGCACACTGACTCCTTGGTTCTCCCAACATAGCTCCTGACTATGTTCACAACTGTACATCTTTTTTACTGTGTGGTTCTTCCTGCACCTCCCCAGTGCCCAGAGGTAATTCAGGTGGTTTTGGTCAGCTGAAAGCTGGATCAAGGTAACAACTGTAGTGACTATTTTTCCTTCTTTTTAAAAACCTAGCCAGTGACTTCATAAGGAGAGTGGAACTGCAACTGATGAACCATATGGCTGCTGTTCTTCAATTAGGTATTGCATATAATCATTGGCTCTGCAAATAACACCAAACTAGGGCTCTGCCCAGCGGTATCTTGTGTGGCTAAAGTTTAGCAATTACGCAGTAGAATACCAATACATTCCATGTATTAATAAGAGTGAACAAAACCACCTGGTTGGAAGCCAATTTTATGGCTTCCTGAGATATGGCACTACTTCCACTTGTCCTTGCCTACCAGGCAAGTTGAGGTGACTGAGCTTCCTGCAGCACTTACTGGTTTATTTAAAACTGCAGCAAGCACTAGTTTTATGCACTGTGTTTGGTTGTTCATATAATTCAGCTTTTAATAGAGTTACATTACTTCAAATATAAAAATCATGACTTGGCTTACACAGAGCCTAACCACATCCTTCTCAGTCTGGTTCAAGGACAAACTGATGTTTCCATTTTTTTGGGGTTACATTTTTGCAGACTTGTTACATTAAAAAGAGCATTCAATTCTTCTCTGAAAATAGATCGTCACTTGACTAATGACTCCATCTTTAATCCCCCTATAAGCAAGTATAAAGGCATGTGTGGATTATTCTGATGCTTAACATAGTAATGCCCCTGCAGGAACAGTAGAGATTGCATCAGAGTTAATGTATTCATGCCGTTGTTTTCTTGTTGACCAGTTTAAAAGTTCTCATGAGTTGCGTTGATTTTGAATTTTAAGGTCTTTAAGGCAAATTTCTAATCTTCATAACAGAAATGCTATTACCCAGAAGGACCAGTCAATTAAAGTAGAATACAACAAGACTGAACTGTATCAGCAGGATTGAACTTTACATGACAAAGAAACAAATTACTCCTACAACAGTAGCTGGTATCAGAGTGATTTATAGCTCCACTTGCCTAGCAGACAAGAACATGCATTCCAGAAAGTGAGTGAAAGTAGGTCTTACCATTCTTAAAGATTAAAATTTTATCTGGGAGCTCTCAGACTTCACTTTAAAGTTTATCAGCAGTAGAACATGAAGGCTATAAGACAAAAAAATGCCAAGAAGGGGTTCTGAGTTTAAGAAAACAACAATCGGTGCTTCATGAGTCATTCAGAAATAAAGAATAATGGTAAAAAGTATTCTCTAGTAAATATACTGCCTTCAAAAGGAGTTTGGTGCCCATAATAGATGTTCCTAATCTCTAGTTTCAAATGCTATGAAACATGGGAGCAGGCTGAGAAATGCTTATAGCTGACCTCCACTTGCCTTCTGCAAGAACTCAAGTAAAATAAGGACATTAAATTTAAAATGGCTTCTTTAATTTTGGGAATTTGGACCTCTCATGTACATAAATACATGACAAAAAGCAATGCTAAACTATTAATCTTGCAGCATCAATTCCAGAGTGTCCCATCATTCTGTTTTAACACTGGAATTGTGACATTATGAAGAGGCTGTCTGTAAGAACATGATCTCCTCATCTATTTAATGCATGTAATGAAGTTTGGTGTGAATTAATTAGGGCTATACATCAAAGGAGTCTGTCTAGAAGGACTCTGCTTCACTTTTTGCAAAGCCTTACGATGAGTTGAACGAGGGATCCCATGAACTAGAACACCACAAGCAAGAGGGGCTACAGTGCCAGAAGGTGCTGAATGCTGCTAATGAGAGAGGAATGTGTTCTTTTCCTCAGAATTTTCACATTTGAAAATAAACACTGCCACCAGGACTGATGGCAATGGTGCTATAAACTTAAAAAAAAAAAACCCAAACAACCCTCAGATTTCCATTTGATGAACAAAATCAGGAGTTGGTTTTTTTTTTAACAGCCAGCATAGGCCTACATCAGAAGAGTCCTAACAGTTCATTTCACTAGAGTGTCACAAAAATAAAACTAAGTTTAGAAGGCTGATGTGAACGTTAATGTTTTTATGCTTAGAGCAGTTTGAAGAGTTAGTCGTATACAACAAAAAAGGACCAAAAAATAATGTTTACTTTTCATAAGTTACTTACTAAGCCCTAGATGCATCAGACCAGACTCCCAGTCTGTAAGCTTCTGCCAGAAGGGTCAGGGCTGCACCCTGGGGAGACGAGCAGAGCCAAGGGCAAGCCCCACAGCACCAGGGCAGGCAGCCCAGCAGGAAGGATGGTGCAAGCCATAGGTCCCATGGAGAGCACAGCAAGCATCAGGCACAGGCAAGACAGTGAGCCAGCTCAAAGGCAAACAAACAGAAACCCCAAGCGGCAATCCAGGAGCAGGAGGGAGCAGGACAAGCAGCAAATTCACCCCCCAAAAGGGCTTAGAGGAAGGCTGAGGTGAGTTTAAATAGGGTTTGGGGCCCAATGGATGGAGGGGGCATGTGTGTGGGTCCCAGGTGGGGCTGTTTAGGGCAATTAAGGCCTATTTGTGCACTCAGGCTGCTAGCAATGTTATGTATTTACTCTCATCTAGTCAATAGGGGTAGAAGCACTTTCAAGGAGTTTTATCCTTCCTGTATTACGTGGTTATCCTAGAATGGCATCCTTTGCTCCGGGGGTGCTTCGTTCTAGTCATTGTTTGTGCAAAGGAACATAAACAACTAAGTCAGAAGAGATGCTTCATGTTATACACCACTAAAGTTAGACCAGATGCATTCTTTCCAGCTAAGTGCTGTACAATGAATATGCAAGGGTTCACATGGGGAAAAAAATAGCCTAGACCATCATATTGTTAGAGTATATGCCACAATGCAACTCAGAGAGGCTTCTCTGTGATTGTAAATGTGTTTTTTAGCTTCCGATGGTTTGCTGTGCCCCTTACTAATCTTTTCAATTAGTTTGCATAGTATTTGTCTAGCAGGTCATGCAAAAGGAGACCCTCTGTGTGTGTCAGGCTGTGCCATTTCTATTGTTCTCCAGCAGAGAAAATGTAAAAAACCTACAGCCTTCTGCAAAGAATAGAATTGTATTCACCATCTTGTTATTGCAGTTACACAGTGGTATTGTTCCATTATTTTCAAAGAGTTTCTACTGACATAACAAATACAATGGATAAAATATTACACTCTCTAAGAAATCGCTTCTAACAGTACATGAAGTGTGGGGACCAGGTCTTCAATGCCGTTTCATGGCTGACTTTACTGGTACTTGTCCTGAGCTTGCTGTCCTGTCAGCTGTGTTCGTGAGCGCTGTCTTACAGTGGAACGTTGCCCCCAATACTTCGGTATCGTTTTCACTTGGCACTCTGCTGTGCTTTGTTTTAGATATATAATCGACTAGACAGAAACTGCTGTGGATTCAAACCTCTCAAGGAGGATTCCTGCATGCAGCAAGGACTGAAGTCGAAATGTAGTGACCAGGACGCTGTTGACCTGACACACATAGTTCAGAGAAGGCATGACCGAAGGCACTTGACCTTTATAGACAATAAGGGTTTCTTTGACAGAAACGAGGACAATCTTGACTTCAAAATACTACAAGGAATCAATGAGTAAGTTTTAAGTTATTAAATTTGTAAAGGCGTTGATAATTTCTTCCAGATTGAGCATGAGACACTAAATTATGGGAATAGGTATCATCGGTCCAAGACATTTACAGGGTGTGTCTAAAAATGTGTGAGTAATCCCACTACATTTACTAACTGTAAAGATACAATTAACGTGCATATGATTAGGCATGCATGGACATCATTGTTGAGTCTCAGTCTGTATCAATAGAGTTGATTGCTAAACCACAACATAAATATTGCAATTCAGAGCGATGGCAAAGCTGATGAATGTGTTTGTGCTTTTCCAGATTCCCTCAATCTGCAGTTTCAGTGCTGAAAAGCCAGCGTTTACGTGAGAAGCTGCTCCAGTCTTTGTTCCTTGACAAAATATACTGGGAGAGCCAAGGAGGCAGAAAAGGAATTGAAAAGCTTATTGATGTAATAGAAAGGAGGTCCAAAATTCTTCTTACTTATATAAATGCACATGGAGCCAAAGTATTGCCCATGAATGAATGAAGCAGCCTTGTTTCTGTCTGAGAGACAGTCTTTAAAAAAAATTGTATGAGGCAAAACTGACAGTAAAATTGATTTAATTCATAGGGTTATTTAATTTTTATTTTCTGCAAACTTTCAAGTTTATTTTAAAATAAGAAATCTTACATGGTTTAAAAGCAACATTTGAATGTCTGTTGCAGCTTAAGACAGTGCAGTCTCTTCTATGTCACCGGTGAAATGAAACGAAAAATAACCAAATGGTACAATAATGTAGTAATACGTAGGTACCATAACTCCTTCTGTTAAACCGTTTGAAAATTAGCAACAGGATTTTCAGTACCTCAGGCTGGATTACTCTTACTTCCCTCACTCAAGTCAGTAAAAGTTTTATTGCAAATTTAAATAGGAAGAGAGATTTGTAAGCACTTAATACATTGATGAAAACTGTCATTGCCATCTACCTGATGAAACATATCTAGTACAGGAATTTGTCTTTTTGATTATGAGTACTAAAATGCCAGCATTTCCAAAGACTTATTTTGTTTTATTTTATTTTGATCTTTTGAAATCTGCAGACTAAATTCAGCTCTTTTAAATGCAGGGGTGTTTGCACTGGACATGAAGTAAAAACAGAGTGAGGTGAACATGGCTTTAACATTAATAATTAATTTGACAAATACAGTTTATAACCTGTCCAGTATGGAGTGCAATTCATCATGAGTCACTTGTTACAATGTACTGTTTTCAGTACAGGTTGTTTTGATGTGTGGGTGGATAATCTGATATTTTCTGTCTATTCCTTAATGGGCCATTACTCACTGAATCATCCTTTATTATCACTATTTAAAAAAAAAGAAATTCAGCTTTAGCATTTTATGCATATGCTGCTAAAGAAATGTATGTTTAATTTTTGCAACATTCCTGAGAAGAATTTTTTTAGAATATTATCAAAAAGCAGACCTACTAAGGACATGAATGTTGTTAAACTCAGTACAGAAAATGTTTGTGCTGTGTGCGTAGCCCCAGCCGGCAATTCAGGCTCTGGTTTTCCATTCGGATTGACCCCTGCAGGGGCAATACCCCAAGTATTCCCACAGGTAAGGTTGTTGGAGAAGACTAGATAAGTGCTTTGGATTCTTAACCTTCACCTGCTCCAGAAATAAAATACCAGCTGATATAGTTTATCATGATATATACCTTCTACCCATCAGTTTAGAAAGACTCTTACCACCTTTCTAGAGAAGTATCTATTATCTTGCTGCAAGGTAATGACAGAAGTTGAATACTTTCATAGCTACTCTTGTCTTCAGGTATAGTATAGAAATACAGGGTGTATAAGATTTTTACATGTTTTTGAAAGTGCTTGTGTAATGTATTAATGAGAAACTAAAATGTTTCATGTTGATGTTAATGTGGATGGGTGGATTTAACGTTTTAAATAACTACAATTCCACTGCAGCTAAACCAGATTTTCTTTCTTGGTGTCAGAACAGCTGGTAACAATATTCTCATTAGTAGAAGAAATAGATCTCATTATAAGCAGCGTTAAAGATGCTTAGTAAAATTTTAAGAGCTTGGCCATCTAAATAATCTTTTATTTTATTCTGTCATCAAAGGGCAGATAAATTTGTAAAAACTTCCTAAAACTTAGCTATTGCCTTGAGAGGACACATTTTAGAGTGCCTTGAAATTTTTAATAGCACCAAAGTGGAATTTTATGGGATTTGCATGTTATCACTTTCTTAAAATGTTGTGACTTGTTAGCCAAGTAATTTCTATCACAGAAACAAAAATATTACTGTAGTTTGCACTGTGAACAGAACCTAGAGAAGGAAATAATCCTCTGGATCCAATTCACATGGAATTCCTGTTGCAGTGAATTTCACTCTTTGATGACCATTGCGATCAATTTGTCTCATTTCCTAGCTGATCTCACAGCTTTCTTCCTGGTAGATCTGTTCAAATGGATTAGCACACACTGCTGGGATTGAGAGAAAAGCATGACTCTCAGCTGCGCTGAACTTGGTTCTGAGGGCCAAGTGGAGATACAAGAGTGCACCTGATCATGAAGAAAAGTCCCATGAGAACTCTATCTTCTAAATACTCCTCCTCTATCTTTAGCCTGCACATCCTGATGCCGAGTCATTGCCTCACATTGCCCAGATGTATTTTTTCCCACAATTGACTCATTGCCCGAGAAAGAAATCAGAAGTCAGGATTTTTTTATCTTTTTAAGTTATGTCCTTTATTTTTATGGTGATAACTCTATGTGTTCCTTACCATTTCTTCTGGACTTAACTAGTGTTTCCCTGAGCACTATACGTGCTTTTTTTATTTTCCTGGCAGTTCAGTGCCAGCTCTTAAAGCAGCAATGTAATTGCCAGCTAGTAAGTAGTTGCCCTGAAGCTGACCTGGAGCAATGCCTCTCAGGAGTCCTGAGTTTGAGGTTTGAGTAGCCATGATGCTGTGCAGTACTTAAAAATTTGACCAAGCATGAAAAGCGTAACTGTAAAGAATAGACCTCCTGGGGACAAATCCTGCAAATGAATGTCCCTTAGGAAATGAATGGTGTTTTTTACTAGACAGTTTTGGTGTCAGAGGCGTACAGATCAAGTTGTCATTAGAGCTAATCTGCAGGGCAAAACAGTATTTAGGTTTATGTAGAAAGTACAAGGGAAAGAACAGGTGTGTCTCCCTGTGCTGTCCAGTACGGACCAGAGAGGCACATAAAGGCACTGTCTTCTCAGAACTGCTGCAGGGACCAGCAAGTCCAGAGCAGACGGCCAAGGCAGACTGGGCTGTGCCATTGCTGCACACATCACACGTTCCAAGGGCAAAGGAGTACTTCTTTCTCTGAAAGTCTGAATTTGTGCCTAGGGCAAGGCTGAGTGCATCCTGCCGTCACCTTGCCACGGTGCCTGAGCATTGCACTGAGCGCAGCTGGAGGCCTTGCTTTGTGTGCACTGCCAACATGCCACATCACTTCTGCATACAAACACGCTCCTAAGTCTTCGGGGAAGTCAGGAGAGGGTGTGCGAGACTGGGCAGTGGGGCAGCACTGTAAATTGCTTCTAAGTCTCTAATGGTGATAGCAAACTTCAGAAAATGCCTTTTCTCCATATCCTGTTGCTGTGGAGCTTGGTACTTGAACCCAGTATTGTTAATAATGCAAAGTCTGATTGCGATAGTGCTTATGAGTACACACCAGCCAAATTCCAGATTTTTTACAGAAATGAAAAATTCTGTACTTTTGGAGTGCATTTGCATAAATGCTCCAGTAAAAAAAACAAAAGAAGCACTTTTCAGAGCTTGGTTATTCACTGCTGTTACATTGGAGGTATCTGCTCTCCCTTCAGCAACAGGAGTAAGGTTTGTTGGGAGAGCAGTCGGTGTCCTTTTAAACAAGTGTGACATTGGACTGACATTCCTGCTGTAGCCTAAGTAATATTAACCAAGAGGAAGAAGCCTTACTCTACCTCTGGTGGAGACTGACAGAAAGCCAAGAAACTGCACTGTAGTCATCTTTGCTGGGTTGTCTTCCATTTAGGGGCATATGGGCTCAGGCAGAGGTTGATGTCGCGCATTGCTGGGAAGGGTGTAACCAGCAGCAACAGTCCAAAACCTGTGGGTGGGAAAAGACGATTATGTCATTCTTGAGTCTGCCTGAAAGCCAGACCACATGAAATGGAATTACTAAGAAAGTCAAGAGAGTTTGCTGATTTCATAACATTGGAAGACAGAGCTTAAAATAAGTAGCACAGGCACAGATGCCTTAAAATTCCTCGGGAGCCTGCCAGCAAGTCAATAATCTCAAATGTTTCAGAAGCTGAGGACACAAAAACTTCTGTGGAGCACTGTGAGAGCAGTTTCCTTCTTTTTTTGTGTGTTTATTCTATAATGCACTATATAAAAAAAAAAAAAGATAAATTCCAGTTTCAAACAAGCCAATACAGATTTAGGGTACATTAAGGGACAACCTTCCAGTAGCAATTCTGGGAACACTTTCATGCATGTGTGGGTATGTGAACACAAACATACATGTATATGTATATATACCTTGACTTGTTTCTGTAAAATGGTCAGTTTGGCTAATAAAGAGTTGTTTATTCAATTTGCTGTTTACATGTAAAATTGTATTTGTGAGCCTAAGTCCAATTTCGGATATACACAAGTTGAAGATTAAACAAAACATTATTATGGATGAAAGCTTTCTTCTCAAAGGATTAACTCTTCCCTTGCTAACACATTGATATAACCTTAAAAGTTTTCTACTTACAATTGTAGAGAAAAACTGCAATATGTTTGTATCTAAGCTAAACTGCCAGAGTGGTATCAACTCAGATATTTTAATGAGTTTTATAATAGGTATTGAATTTCCATTTTCTTTTGGAATTTGTGCAGTTTATTTGTCCTCATATTAGAAACAGTAAAAGCATTAGTGCAAGTAATGAAGTATTTGGATCTCTGCTGCTATTGTCATATAATGTCCAGGAATGCACACAATAAAACATTATCTTCATCAGATTTTCACTTCAGATCTCTAAGTTGCAATACCAAAGCTGTAATACATATTAATGTAATATGCGTCTCATTAGATACTGTTTAGAAAGAACTATGGCCTTGAAACTGCTTCTTCACAGAAACAATCCAAACCAGATTATGAACCTCTTCCTGTGGAAATATTTTCTAGCCGTTTACTCACGAGACTTGTAACTCTTTCTCACTGAGCTGAGTCACTGTAGCTGTGGAGCTTCTGGTCACTGCGGCATCAGTGTGTGCTGCCTTCTTTAGCCATTCTGCCGACGACTGCTTACACTGACATTGGGCAGGAAAGGTGGTGCCCGTATGTGACTGGTAAACTCACATAACAGACCACGAGCAAGTACAGGAGTAGGAGAAAGACGCTGAACTCCATGTGGAATAGAGACTCACACAGAGTTAAAGAAGCCTAGGGACTTTTGGTCTGTGACGTTTACATTTTCCCCATGATCTAAGAGGGACTAATGGGAAACGCAAAGGTGTTGAAACATTTTCAAACATTTTCTTTCCCATACGAAGTAATTTGATTTGTTTTATTAAAATAATTGTTGATTTTTGCACATTACTGCATACTTTATTCTAAATTATCTCAGATACATTTGTGTAAATTCATTAAAATTCCACTGAATTATCCCATTTTAAGACAAAACAGTTTGAATTGGGTTAACCCCTGTTCTCAGAGACTGGAGAACTGAACTCTAAGGTCAAAAGGAGACCTAAAGAGAGTGACAAACAAATATTAATAAGAGGTAACTGAGATACAGCACAGGTATAGAACTTGGCATGAAAGTTCTCTCAACAAATATCTGTGGGCTCCAAGCGGGATCTACAAGTTTTCTTTGAAGACTATCAGCCTGTTCCACGTGTATTTCTGTGAGAAGTCCTTACCTAGCCAAATGCAAACATTTGAAATAAAAACTAAAATGAGCAGTGCAGCAGTATCTTCTTTTACAATTCATGAAATACATAAACTGTATATTGAAATGACATTATTAAAAACAAATTTTCCATGGTATATGAAGAATGCTTTATTTGTGGACTGAAATCTGATTAAAAGATGGCAAGCAGAAGGTGGAGCTTCTCTGAATGGAAGAGGCAGGCAATGGGGTCCTCCGACCAATTTTGTTTAACATCTTCATCACTGACATGGAGAAGGCAGTGAACGGTGGCATTTCCAAGGATGCAAATGATGCTAAGCTCTTTTGTGTGTTCATATGACAGATTAATAGTGAAGAACTCTAGAAGAACCTCATGATACTGAGCAGGTCAAACCTGGCAGGTGAGCTGCAGTAGGGATTAATGTAAAGGCTTTGCTTTGTCACTTTTTAAAACCTTGGAGAGGTTTTGAATTTTGGACTCTGTGCAGGCTGGTCTCCACGTCTCAAGAAATATGAGCTGAAGTTAGAATCAGCAGAGAGAAGAGCACCTGGAGCTGAAACCGCTGTCTTGTAGGGAGAGGTTTCTTCAGTTTGAAGATGAGAAAGCTGGAGGGGCTGGTAATTTAAGTTTATGAAATCATGAAGATGATGGATGAGGTGAATGCAGAAATTGTTATTCAGCAAATCCTGCAATAACGGAGGTGTAGAGCACCCAGTAAAACTAGTATCTCTTTAAAGCAGATAAAAAAGTTCTTCACACAGCAGGTATTGAGCTTCTGGAACATGCTGCCACGAGGAGCTGTGGAAGCTGATAGTATCAGGAGATTCAAAAGGGATTAGACAAATTCAAGGACAGTAAGTTTATGCATGGACTTCATAAGAATTAGGCAAGATTTCATCCTTTAGCATTCCTAATACAACAATTCTGGATGCTGGGCAACATAGCGGAAAGGGCCCACAGATACTGCCCCAAGATCATGTGCTCACCTCCCATTCCACCAAGATGTACTACTGGGCTAGGTGGCCCACTGGTGGGACCCAGAAGGGAATTCCATGTATTTTTATATTTGAAGGCTATTCAACCAGCTGCAACGTTGTAAGCTGTTCAGGCCTTTTCCCTATCTATAAGAATATATAAAATTATTTTTATTTGCAAGGATGGAGATGCTTGGGTGTTGGGAGTCTGCGTTGTCTTCTATGAAAGAAAAGAAAGCAAGCAGACAGTAAACCTCCTGATGCCTAAGGAAAGTTTTCCAAAAGCAGTTCCATGGGTTTTGTTTTTCTGGAAAAGACAAAATATGCACAAAATGCAGAAACATTTTTTTTCCCCACTGCGATGCATTGTTGTATCTGTATTTGGTATGGGGTATACCGATGCCATTATTTAACTTAACTAGATCTTGAAATAAATGGTTTTCTCAAAAAATTAGTTCAGTTCCAGTAGTTATTTCCTTTTCAACCTTCTGCAGTACATTTACTTCTTATATAATCATTTGGTTTCAGCATTCACTATTCAGGAACTTTATCTGTATTTCCTTCAATGGAAAAGGTGGCATGGCATTCCATGGAGGTCTGTTAAGCTGCACAAGCACGCCTTATCAGAGATATTCTTCAGCTAGCTATGTGAAACACTTTGAGATTTGGATGGAATTTATTAATCGCTAAGGAAAATAGCACCAGTGTGAAAGTCAGCCTTAGGAAGTGTGAGAACTATGTCTGACAGATGGTAAGAGCTGGCAGTCCAGCGAGCTGCTCTGCTCTGGGAAACAACTGCAGGCCATACACCTTAATTTTCAGATATACATGGATATATCACATACCTAAGACAGGGTCTTTTCTGGTCACCTAGGTTTTTTAATACCTCAAGTCTCCTGAAAAAGAAATAGACAGTCAAAATGTTAAAGTGAGAATTGCCCGAAGTGCACTCTGAAGGCAGCTGTGACATAGTTGCAGTAAACAGGTGATACCCAAACAGCAGCTAGAGCTGCCTTATAAAAGCATCATGCTTTTATAGGAGGATAGAAGGATTTGTGCTGTTAAATATGACAAGACCCAGCTTTAAAAAAACTCACTGTGTGACGAAAGCATCTGAGGCTCTTTATCTTAGGATGCTCAGGCCCGCATGGCTGTAACAGATCTCTCTCCAAACTCCCCTTCACTCATGCTCCTACCTCTTTTAATGATCACATGGACAATTCTACTACCACAGCTGCCACTGGCCTGTCACATGAAGGTTACTGAACTTATATACTCTCTAAGTTTGAATACCTACAATACTCCCAAATCTTGATTCTTTCCATCTAATAGGCTTAACCTTTTCTCCCTTGGCAGCTGAACCACTTAAATGATAAACACCCAACACTAAACCTGCAGTGTTTAGTTTGCATCTGATCCCTACAAGATGCAGGTCTCTGTTGCAACCCAGCAAATACCCTTTCATTTTTCTCTTGGTGATCTCCAACCATGTGAAGCATCAGTACCAGTTCTTTCTCAGATTTCAAATACAAAAGTAACATCTTTTTGTTTTCTTACCAAATCTTTTTCGTCCATACAATATTCCTGTTATAGGAGCTAACACTGCTACTATCCAGACTTGCAGTTGCTGCTTGGATACATAAATGCCTGGAGAGAATCTTCTAATGTATTTCATGTATATCATTATTAGAGTGTATCCAGCTGAATTTTTGAGAGGAGGGCACAGGCGAGAGAGAGGTTGTGATGAGACATCTCAGAAGCCAGGGCTGTTGTTTTTAAGAGTCTGGTGTGAGAGAATATGAGGCTTGTTATCACATAGGTAATCCACAAATTGCTACTTGATCTTGACTGATCGCTGCTGGGGAGGGCCTCAGCTAGCTCATTCCTCCTGCTGTGGGTTCCTTTTCTGCGGTGGGTTCCCTTTGTAGTCGTTCAGTTCCTATTGCACTTCTAACTGGGCAACTCCCATTACAGCATTGTTAGTTGAGAAGGTGTTGCAGCATGAAAAGGAAGGGGAAATAAAAAATGCCTCATATATACACTAAAAATGCAGTGTGTTGTTTTCTTAACAATCAGACTTGAAAATGTTGTATTACGAGATGTTTTAGTTCTATTCAAGTGCTGTTCTGCCTTTTTCTGGCCTTCTGCAGAGAAGGTGCTTGGCAGACGCGGCAGGTCCTCCAGACTCGGTGTGCTGCCAGCTACCTGATCAGCTGCTTTCTGAAGCTGCTCTCTAACTGTGGGATGAGGCTCTTTCTGTCCAGCTGGAGGAGTCACTGCACTTGGGACTGCAGCTGGGGCCTGGGCTGATTCACAGGATTTATACCCCACTGGGCAGCGCTTATAATAAGCACTTGCTGATAGAAAAAGTGCAAAATACCATCAAAACCTACACTTCTAGTTGCACTTGAATGCATGCTTGGCTGTATCAGCACGAACTAAGCCAACAAGGCAACTCATGCGACAGAAGTGTTGATGTATTCTGAGAGCCACAAAATGTCAAAGAACAAAAGAGTTTAAATCCCCGTTAAAATCACAGCTTTCCACTTCATTTTGCTTTGCGTGCTCGTATGTCTAAACTTGAACTTGAAATGCTAGTTTGCAAGTAGCTATAATGCGCAAACACAGCTTTTGTCAACTTGTTAGTGTTTGTGTTCCGAAGCAAGAGATCCGAAAAGCAAAGAACAACAGATTAAAGCTTGTGCAGTGTCAACACCGTACTGGGAAAGAATTCTTACCCTCTATCACAGTCTTATCTGACTGATAATCTGCATGGCCATGGAGAGCTGACGCGTATTTTTTGTTACACTGTTGCTTTAGTGCAAAGATTTCTTTGATTTTCTGCTGCCAGCTTTACCACCCAATGTAGATATCCTCGAGCTGCCACAATCGGGGCCTTTCTTGCTAAGAAAACAGAACTTACATGTGTTTCAGTACTTCTTGGCACCCTGCCTCCCCCATATAGTTCAGGATCACATTTTCAGCCTATTCCCTTTCTCTGACTTTAAGTATAGGTAACACTGTAATTAGCAAGGGAAAATAAATAATTCCTCTTTGGTGGGGTAGAAGTCCTGCCAAAATCTCTGTAAATAGCCTTGTAAGGAGGTACTACAAATCATCTGAGAAAAGCATACTTCAGAAGTGTAGATCTGAAAATGTGATCTGATATTAATCCAGTTCTGCAAAAACAGCTTGTGGAGCTCAGTATCATCGTTATTCTGCTTTTTAAGTACTGGAAGAAGATGAAGAGAACTTCCTTGCAAAAAAGTGTTTATAAGCTGCCACCTTCCCTGCCACTATATGACGAAAGTCTGGAACAGTCCTGCACTGTGGATGACTTTCCCTGTGGGATCTCATTACAGGGAGGCCACACTTCCTCACGTAGCCGGCTCTAATCTCCTGCCCCCCAGACTCCATCCCTGGGGCCACTCCAGCAGCCTCAGCTCTTGCAGCCACAATAGATGTTGCAACACAGTGCGTGATTAGCTTTGCTAGAGTTTGTCCCACTCTTGCGAGTATTTCAAGTCCATAACAAAGTTCTTATTGGGATTAATGGAACAAAGGTGGTGTCCTGTAAGGCTCAGACTTGAATCTCCAGTTCCAGGGAAACTTCTGCAATTACACACCTTATTCCCAAGCTTTGTTTCCCATTTCTCTCTTGGTGTACAGATATTGCCAAGATCTGTTCAAGCATTCTGGACTGAAATGGAGCATGTATTACACAAGTGGAGAAAAAACTTTTCCTGTATACGGAAATTTCCATAAAAGTAAGCCTTTGGTCTTCATATAGACTTGTGTTTAAAGCCCAGTGGAACTAGTGTGTCTTTTTCCTAGGGATGATGAACGTCGTAGAGACCAGAGCTTGATTTCTCTGCATTTCAGAGATCTGCTCTGACCTGAAAAGTTTTCCAGTGAATTTTCTGAGCGCCAGTTGTAATGCCACAGAAGAAATTCAGAAATATCCATTTCAGAAAGCTATTGTGATTGTTCCTTCACAACTCTAATGGTTCCTTCCCCTGTAGAGAGGTGGGTTACCAACATTCAAGTACTGTTTAGCTGTGAAGGATTTCAGTTATTTTTCAATTCACAAGTGTGCTCCAACCATTAGGATCCTGTGGAAAAGCACCACCTCTGCCCAGTTTGCAGGCGTTAATTCCCAATGGAAATAGGTGATTTCCTCCAGCCTGCATGTATACACCCAGCTTTCAGCATTTCCTTCTGGCTAAGTTAGGAGATTTCCCAGTCAGTGTGCTGTGTTTCGTGACATGTCTTGCACATCATAAATCACGGGCAAAGAAGAGGCTAGTAACATCATTTGGAAGGAAGATAGCTAACGAAAGATTAGGTAATATGAAGTTGTGTCTAGATTGTCTCAGTTTACCCAGCTCCTCCCAAACAGTAACAATGTTTAAATATACCCCTGGGCACACGGAAACCTCTAATTATCCACATTCATTCTTTATGTGTTGCTAATGGTGTTCTGATTCTTACTTGTACTGGTGGTTCTTTAATACAGACTTTTACAGTAACTTTAACTTAAGGTGCTTCAGCATGTTTAGTGATCCCAAAATATATTCTATACTTGTTTATAGAAGCAATAACTTCTCAGAATCACAATAGATAACAGTGAATTGCTAGACTGGACACTGTTTGACACATCTTTCCATTAACTCCGGATATAATGCCTGCCCCTCAGAGCCATCCTGTGAATTTTCTCTGAGGGTCTTGCAAGAACACAAGCAAATGAAGACCTTATATTCTCATCCACACTTGAAGTTTTCACCTGTGGTTCATGTTATATTAACTACTTTTCATTTAACAAACAATCCAAGTATCATTCCACATATTTTGCAAATACAATTCAGAGTTGTTTTTCATTTAAACCAATTTAACAGCCTCTTGTGTAAAAGGCTAGAATAAATTTGAAATTGTTAGTGTGGTTCATGAGGAAGGACATTAGTGTTTTCTGGAAAATAGTTCACCTTTGAATTAATACAAATATGTAATATCATGAATTTTTGTCTGAGGAAAGCTCTCTACTTGTTGAGGTTTCATAATCAGTTTGAAAGCTGCTAAACTATACATGCTAGATTTTACATAATGCTGCAGTTTTGAGGTGCAAAGTAATATGGATCAAGTATAGCAGAATATTTATGTCAGGAAAAAAAAGATCCTAAAATCATATCAGCTTCAAATACATTTCCAGCTGAACCAGGATGTCTGAACTGTTTGTATGCTGCCTTTTTATCTAAAGGTCATTCCTCATTGAAAACCTGGTAGAACATTTCCTGAAGATGTAACGGCAGAACCCCCAGGGAGTATGGAAATCGTTGGCTCAGGCTTGTGATACCGATGATACATGCTCACTTGAGAGTCAGGCTAAGCTGTGCTTCCCAGCACAGTGTGGTAGAGCTCTGATTTCCAAGGTGGAGTAAGATCATTAAGAAATTTGCTCCAAATAGACAATCAAAGGCAAAACCCAAAGAAGTTTAAAATAATGCAGCAAATTGTGTCTAAATATAATCATGAAAAAGATGAGTGAATGAAACAGATTTAGAAACTTTGCAGTTTTCTGTGGGTGAGTTTTCTTACAACGCACTGATGTTGGGAAACTTTGAACATCTAACATTTTTCTGATCTGAAAAGTAAAAGCTGTCTTCCTGTTTGTTATGAAATCTACACTGACGATGTGTGTGTGAGCATCACAATGAATCCTGAGAGCAGAACTTCTTTTAATCATAAAGTGGGAGTTATTTCTGCCTGGCACAACAGAGGGAAAATGTAACAAAGGGCAGAAGTGAGCATTGACTCTGATGCTCTTTCCTCACAATACCTTATTCTGAGCTCATTCGTATAGTTCATTTGATTTCTCTTTCACTGAAGACATAGTCTTAGATGCCACATCAAATTAATTAAATAGGTACAAAATTATGCAGTCAAACAGTTCTTAAAACATACAATTACTTATCATTTTAGATATAGTCTAGTAAAAGCATGGCACACTGAAAAAGTTGAATTTTCTTTGACTTGGCACGTTGTGAGGGTGATACAGTTTTTTAAACTCTAATTGGGAAATTTCACACAAATCTAATGATACTATTGAAAAGTATTTCCTAAAATTCTGTGAGTTATGGCTGACTTAGGATCTGGTAACAGCTTTGAAAGCCAATTAATTGGGTAATGACGATAGCCCCGTGTATGACAATAGGGCTTCAAATCAGCTTTAAAACTATCATCACAGCATGTCCAGGTGAATACCCGCAGTTCCTGGAGCTGCAATCCAATTAGGCAGCCTTAATTTACTTGTAAAAATATGAAAGTATTTCAATTCGTTCTCTAAGATATGTGAAGCAGTCATTAGCTTTTGGCTAAGAGCATTAATTTTTAATTAGGCCATTCTGATTCAGAGCCAGGTTCGTGAATGGGCTGCACTTGCCAGTTCTTTGTCTTGGATGGGAGGGTGGCGGGGGTGCAAAGCAAAGTCCCCAAGGGACAAGGAGTCTGTTAATGAAGTCTCGTTCATGCTTCCACTGGCTCTTGTTAACACACATTTCCCTTTTGTCTCCCACTTTTCTGCGGGTATCATCTCCTGTATCTCTATGGGCAGCTGCAGTCTTGTAGTGATTATTTTTTATTGCAGCTCTGAGATCATAAGCAGTGTGCTGAAGGAGTCAGTAATACCAGGGTTCAGGCCCATCAGAGCTGGAGGTGTTTTGTCTGTCGGCTGCTTCATCTATGGCTACGTAGAGGTATCTGCTTTGAAATGGCCCTGGTTCCTGGAGGTTTGATGTAGTTCAGAACTTAAGTATAGAACTTCTCACAAATCCAATACATTTCAGTCACATAAAAGAACATTTATGAAACATGAGGGCTGAAAAAACAAGAGCACTCTAAAAATTACATGCAATCAGATGTTTTTTATTTGAGTCTTGGAAACAGTCGTTAACTTGGAAGCATTCAAATTAGGATTCAGTTTGCATGGTGTTTGAGGTCTAGCTTCAGTTTTTACACAATTTGTGTTTCATGGAATTTTCTTTCTGCCCAAAAGTCAGGTGAAAGTAGCTTAAAAGGTATTTGAATGTTTCTGCAAAACATTGGCTTGATTATATTGTGGGATTGTGGGAAGGGATGTTCCATTTATGTACAAGTGCTCAGATCTCTCTGCCACTTCAGGTGCCCTGTGTGTCTCATTGCAAATAGCTAGAGCACAGATTTGTAAGAGTACTTAGGTGTCTAACTGAATATCATTTGGTTTACAATACCTTTAGTTACCTGCATCTGTACTTTGATTTACAGCTGGTAAAATGGTGACTGACCTGTGGTAATAACTACATTAAAAATTGTAACAGAGGTACCATTGAATTACCACTGATTAAGGTTCGGTGCCTGAAAACCTGCCTATTTTTTTCAGGTGTATCAAATAATTCCTCAAAAGCTATGACCTATTTCTTTAAGTCGCTTTGCTCAAAAATCAGTATGCTTAGTACAATAAAGGGAGCCATACATCAGATATTTAAACTTCTTTCTTCACTCTGATTGAATGTTTCCTTAGCCTCTTCTCAATTCCTTAATCCTGAATTGATCGCATTTTCAATAAGTAAAGAGAGAGCTGGTGGGGGTTTGAAATACATATGATTTTGAGGATAAAATTAGTGATGTCCTTAAAAATCAGATATTTTATAGACATATTTGAAATTCAGTTGCTCAAGAGGAAGAGGTAAAATCCAAAATAGAGCAATGGTTTGAAGATAGGCTTTTTAAAAAAAAAAGCCAACCCAAACAACAAAAACCCCTAGAAACCCAAAAATCTAAAAAGACAGATAGGTATCTATAGTAGTAGGATTAGTTTTGTTTATTTTTTTTTAATTCAGCCATGTAGAACTCGCTATGTGAGCTTTCCAAGCTTGCTTTATAAACACATTCCAGTTGCCTTCAGTGAAAACAAAAAACAGGACAAAAGCATTAAATGAAAATTAAATAAATCCTTAAATGTCTTTTGACTACTCAACACAGGGTGATTGTTTCTAAAGATAATCCTTGGTGCAGAATAAAATTCTCATGCAAGATGAGCATCTCTGTTTAGGGCACATGGCAGCCTTGCTTGTGGTCTAGAATTTGCAAAAGCAATGTGATGATGCTGCAAACCCGGCCTTGCATCTCGAAAGCCACACAAATAGTTGCTTTTAGTAGTTCTCCAGCATGAAACTGAAGATTAGGAAATCCTGTGTCTGGTTTGGATACTATTGTGCAATTGTTACACATTGAAAACTTCCAGAGTACTCCCTGGGAATCAGTGGGTGACAGCCATGCAATGGATGGCAAGTAACATTTTTGAGGCTTCCTATGATTTTCCAAATAACTTTCAACGATGTTCTTGTAATGAACTTTGAGAGCATAAATTAATTAGGTTTTGTAACAAAATGAGCTTTTTTTATATTTCTTCCAGATAAGGTCAGGGAAAGCTCAATTGCTGCTATTTTCAGGATAATACAATTTTTATAGACAGGGACAAAACTTCACCAGAATCTATTAAAGAAAAAAAGGCTGCTTTGTGGAAGCCCAGCTGCTTGGAACTGTGCCAGCACATATCCTATCAGAATTAATCTTGGTTTTTTGGGGGGTTGGTGTCTAAATTACCGTAAGACACAATTTTCCATTTCTGAAGGCTTGCTTAGTACAGAAGGCTGTCTTAATGGAGCATGGCAAGTCAAGTCAGCCACTGGAAAATTAATACCATAAAGCATCTCCTTGAAAACTTTTGCTCACTTTGGCGGAATTGATCAATAAAGCTTCTCCTGAGCCTCTTGTTCTTCTGAGAAGTGGAGGAGACACTGAATGCAAGACTTTGTAAATCTGCTGAACAATTTAGTGTAAGTGAAGGAGACATCGTGGGACAGTGAGTGTTCAGTTGTGAGACTGCCAGCGCCAAAATCTTCATACAGAAGGATGTTCACACCATCTGTATAACCATCCAGTCCCACAGGAACTGGGAAACAATTGTCTTTTTTAGGATGAAGATGATGTATGGGATTGTTTATTTGGGCTGGGCTGCTTGTCATTGAGTTAGCTCAAAAATGGAACCAAGCAGAAAAGATAAGAGCAAGACAGAGTATCTCAACACAGTTCAGCTGGATGGAGCACACTGAAAGGCAGGTCCTCAGTACCAGCCATAGGGAAAGAATCGCTTTCCTAAGAGCAGGGAAAGCGATGGGGAGGAACACTGGAAGGTTAGATTGCCCCAACCATGTTATCTCAGGGCCTGCGGGAGTGGAGGCAAGCTGGAGGCTGAGGTGGCCCCGAGGGCGAGCGCTGTCCCACTCCGTCTCTAGCCAGGAGTGACAGTGTGTCCAGTGAAACCAAGCTCAACCAGCAGCATGGTGACCACCAGGCAAGTCCACGTCGTCGCACGGCAGGTGCAAGGCCAGGCACAGCATATGTACCACATAGCATATGTACAGTATAGCTCAGGCAAGGCTGAATTTTCTCCAGTGGAAGGTAGCTGAGGGAGAAAGAACATGAGAACATTGGAGTTCCTGCTGGGAGGTGGCACTGAGATGGAGGGGTGCTAAGGCTCACGGCAGAGGAGCCCAGGGGTGTGTGCATCGGGGCGAGCAGGGGTTCAGCACCCTGTTGTGGCAGTCATGGCTGCCTGTTGACTTGGAAGTACGATTCCTTTAAGGCAAACTGGAGGTGCATTTTTTTTTTTTTTTTAAGGCAGAAGAGTTTAGGAGACAAAGCTTTGTTTTCCCGTTGAGCCTTATTGCCTCCATCTCCATTTCCCCTCCAGCTGCCCTGTATGAAGGGGTTTCCCTCCCAGGCTCTGGCACTGCCAAGGCTGGGATGTGAGACTGAGGTAGAGCTAAACTGGGGAAAGCCAGAAAAAGCCAGAAAAATACTGGAAGAAGCTGTAATTAAAAGGCTTCTACAGTGAAGTCATGCTCTTGCTATAGAAGGATTTTCAGTGATGACAGTGAGCAAATAGTAAAGAGCATAATGATTTAAATACAGTAGATGTGTGAAGGAATCGAACAGCAGGCTAAGGAAAATCATATGTTTAATAATCATAATATATGTTTAATATAATCCTTATAAAGATGGGTCATTCTTGATCAGAAGTTTGCACCAAATGTATATTCATTCAGTATTCTTTCGTGTTTGTTGAAAATGCAGAAATATATGAATTATTCACTTTTGCATGCCATTTTTCACACCAAGATAATGTTGTTCTGGGAAAAAAACCCAAGGCAAACTATAAAAAGAATTTGAAAGTTGACCATTGTTTCAAACAGTTCCTCATTGTCTGTATTTTTTAAACTGCAAGCCTTCAGTTTCGTTGACTGGCCTTTGCCTGACACCAACTTAAGGGTTTCTTGCCAGCAGCTAAAGTTTAATGAAGATTTTAATCTTTTCCGTCAAATCCTCATAGACAGCTCCTCTGTCACTGTGGACAACATCAGTACGGCTTGTCACTCAGGCCTGAAACTGTGCTGTCAAATTCAGCTTTGCAGTTCTTCTGTGCAGCTTCTGTAGGATACAGCCCTCGCCCTGCCGCACACAGCTGCATTTTGTATGAGCTTTCATATCATGCCTGGTCCTGAAACACCCTTGTCCCTGGGCTGTGCTTGCTAATTGCAATGTTGCCATATATGCAGTCATTCATAACACTACGAGCAAAGGCTGTGACCATAGCAGCCCTGTTTCTGGACCTTACAGGTAGCCTTCAATTCCCTAACAGACCAACTGCAAACGTTGTCTCTCCTTTCAACGACTTTTACGGTATATCCCTATGACAAATTCTATCATGGCTTGGTGCCAAAACCAGCAGGCTCTGACTGGCCTGTGGTGCCTGGCTTATTGCCAGACTAGAAATAGTGTCGCCAGCATTATGCTATTGTTCTTGCCTCTTATACAGGTCCACAGATAGCCCTAATTTTGTACTGTACAAAAAGGCAAAATATATTCAACACTTAGCAGGACATACAGAAAGAACAAGGCCCAGTTTTGCAAAAACCCATGTTGGATCGGTGGATTCAGTGTTCTGGACTGGTGGGAAGGGTTTGCACCCCCGGTGGTAAATCTTCATAGAATAAAACAGAATGACAGTGATTTTTTGCTGTAAGGCTAATTTAGAAGTGCTTTTCCAGTACCAGTGGAAACAGAAGTTAACTTTTTGGGTAATATGTAATTTCTTAAGTATGCTACAGAGATATGGAGTATGCAATTGCCAACTTGTGTTTTGTTTTTTTAACTCTAACTGTACAAATGGAATGAGTTAAAATGGAAAAGACTCATGAAGTAGGTGGAATCCAGTCCATAATATGCATTAAAACCTGAATGGAATGAGAAAAGAGAAATTAATCAGGTTTTGTGATGAATGAATATTCATTATAATCTGCGGAATATTCCTGCAGTTTATGATAAATGTTTAGCTATATATTTCTAAGATATGGTTATCAGTCTTTTGCTCTGTACTCAATGTGAGACAACTACTGACAGGGTCCTTATGTTTTATGAAGTAGCTCCAAACACCAGATTTCTGAGACAAAAAATGTTTTGAGAAGTTTTGAGTCTGCAAGCTTAATTGCTTAATTTTGCAAACAAACCGTAGAAGTTAAGAACTCTGTGGTAGTACAGCGATATGTTGGGACTAAAGATCATTATATCCCAAGAGGAATTTTGCAAATGAGACAACAGCAGCATTATTTCAAGCAAAGGGAAAAGGCGACTAAGATTTATAAAGTTAACTTGTTCTTGTGATGCCTTGGTATTTTGCTGCATGTGTAGGAGGATTTGCAAAATTAGCCGACAGCAGCCCATATAGCAGAGCCTTGACCAGAGCTGAATGAACCATTGAGAACATTCCTTTGAATAATAGCTTTCTAATATATCATGAAATTCAGTAAACATATTATGTACTGAATGCATTTGACAGACTGTCTGGTTCTAGAGGGAGTAAAATCTGAAACACAGCTACAATGCAATCAGTAATTTTAAAGAAATGTGCCAGAAAGGTTATCTTACACGTATTAATCAGGCTCTCAGCCCGATGTCAGATGGTGGCTGAGTACTTTGGCAAGCACCAATGGAGCATTATTTTCTGGGGGAAAAAAACCCATAAAGTTTACATACTGCAGGTACTGCTTTATACCCTCTTGCTCACCAGGTCAAATTCTCCCCAGCTTCTTTGCGTCCTTGTGCATGTCAGTGTTTGAATTCATCCTTATGCACTAATCTTTTTCTTGACGTGTTTTAAGCTCTGTAGCATCTAATGGCAATGAGTTTCATGGGTTATAGTTCATGGCAATTTGTAAGTGTGCAGCCTTTTAAAGAACACTGTTTCTCCAGTCTCCTGTGAGCTGCGAGTAGGAATTTGGACATGACAGGCGCTGCTCATTGCATTTTTCTTTGCAATGCATCTTTCTCCCCTTAGAATAAGCAGTTCTCATCGTCTTATTGATCTTCATATTATTATGCCCTTTTTTGTTATCTTGGTTTTGGACGTGGTAAGATCAGAGCAGTTATGCTGTTCCTGTCCAGCAAGCATGAAGGCTGGGAGCTCAGTGCTGGAAATGTGTCAGCTTTCAGAGCACAGAAGGACTGCAAGGAGCATTTGCTGTTTCAGTAACACCGGACTCAGGTGTCTAAAACCCATGACTTTGCCTGTGGAAATGAGTTCAGATGAAAAATAGTGAATTCGAAAATGTGATGAAAAAACCTTAGCCCCCTGTTTTCTGTGCCCCAACAAATTTGTATGTTTCATTTCTTCAAGCCTCCCCGCCCCCCCCCCCACCCCGCCCTAGTCAAAAGGTCTAGAAATATGCTTTAAAAAGAGGGGGAAAAAAGTCTCCCCTGAGATTCTGTTATTGCTGAGCAAGTAGGGAAATAGTGCCCAAAAGGGCAAAACTAATACTAAAACTGTAAGCTCTGGCAACATCATTGCTGCATAGGACTGGTAAATCCGCGTTTTCTTCTGAAATATAATGTAGTGAGGTATCAGTGTTCCCAGGGTACTTGTGGGGCCGGAGCGGGAGTGCCAGCCCAGGGATCTTAATGGCAGTATCAAGACGGTCAGGGCAGCTGCTGTTACAGCACAGCGAGGAGAAAAATTTCCATCAAATTTCTGCTGTGTGGGGTGCGAGTGGGAACATTTAAACCTTGTGTTTAGTTCCCAGATGCACAAACCACATGTCTGAGCTGACACACAGGGAAGTATTGTTCATCAGTTAAAAATTGGCATCAATTACTTCCTTCCTTTGGGCCAAACTGGGAACCATATTGTGACTACTTAGCTCCTGTGGCAACAAAATTACATACTGCCCCACACTAAAGAATTAATTATTAGTCCAAAGGGAAGAACTATGTGATACAACAGAAATCTGGAGTACAAAATCCAATAGGATGGGACAGGTGACAGGAGGCATATGACTTCAGCCTGTGTCAGATTAAGGGAATCAGTGCATGTACCACTACTTGTGCCAGTGCCATACACATTTGTCTCTTTTTTCCACCCACCCCCGATCTTTAATAAATATTGGAACAAATACTGAACAAAATTCAAACCTCCAACCAGAGAAGAGAACTGTTGATGTTTACAAGACCTCAGCTGGACTGTGGTCAGAGCAGTTGCTTTGCCTTTGCCTCTGTTATTTCCCAGGCTGACTCCCCCACGTAAGCTACAGCTGCGAGCAGGTGGCAGTGCGTGTTCGTGTGTGCTCCGTGTAGGGGAACGGCCTCTCTTTGTATCTGGTGCATTTTTTTCACATTCAGCTGAAAACATAATTTACCATGGCAGGCAGATGTAAACAAGAATTTCACAAGATGAAAGCAAAATACTTAGTCCAAAACTCCTAGTGTTTTGGTTTCTTTTCATGGTTCTACTTGATATTTAAATATACTTTACAATGAAATACATCTTTAGAAAAGAGGTCAGATTGGGTGAATACATAAACGGATTTCTTCTTCTTCAGATGAAAATGGATTTTTTTTTCTTTTAATTGGAAAAAGGTCAAGCCTCTCCCTGTTGCTACATTTCTTTTTCCATGGAGAATTGACTTGATTGTTCTCCAAACATTGTTTCCTGCTCTTCACAGAGGGGAAATGTTTGTTCCTTGTTCATAATAATCAGACATACTGTAATGACTTACTCACAGGGAAGAAATAAATACAGGAAAGTTAAGACTGATGATTAACGTTTTCTTAATGCTGTTATTTTGAAAGAAGTAGAGCAGTGGCTAGTCTAGTGAAATATGTATAATACATTGGAAAGCCTTGCTAAGCTGAAGGATGTATATTAAACATGTAGCAAGAGTACACAGAAGCATTTGCCAGAGAAAATGAAGAGCGAGGTTTTTTTCTTTGTTATTGCCCATCCAAGCAGGCATGAATCTTTTGGTGCTTCTAAGAAGGGTACCACTGCAAAACTGGAAAGCCATCACACCGATGCTATTCACTTAATCACTTTAGTTTGATTGCAATGATCACAATGTGTCACTCAAATGGTGATTTACTGTTTCCAGCAGGTAGTTTAAAACACTGTTTGGGCAAGATTTGTTGAGGTGACTGTTTCAGGATGTTCTTGAAGCCATAACTATTCCCCATGCATCAGATGTAGGAAAACCAAGGTTTTGCCTGCAAGGCAGAGTTTGTCAGTTATACTAGCATAATTACAACTGGAGCCAAGGTGCACAGCTGTGCACACTAAAACTCCTCTTAAAATGACATAGGGTAAGCCAAAACAAAATATGGCAGTTAAAGCCACAAGCCACACAGTTTTCCTGCTTTAATTTTTGACATAAAATCATAACATAACTTGCACTGGAAAAACTTTCCCACACAGGCATCACCAAATGTTATATTTTAAGTTTTCCACCTCTATGGGTAGATTCAAGGCATGAAAAATTCTGCTGGGATAACCAAGTTATTAGTTGTTTTCTAATTAAAATAAATATGTCAACACTTACTAATACCTTCAGTGACCTACAGTTTTTCACAGTGTACTCACTTCAGCATGGATTAATTTTTGTAGTGTAAATGGTGGGGTGCGGGTTGGTAGGGTATCTCAGCATTGGTTCTCCCTGTTTGAAGGGGATCCTCTTCAGACATGGGAAACTAAACATATATGAATCTCTACCATTCTCATTCTACCCAACTTCTTATTTTCTACTGCTGATACATAAAGCAGTGCTGTTCTGAAGGAAAAGCAGACTCTTTTTCTGAATCTCATTGTCCTTCTAGCTGCTCACCTGGAACATTTACTTGCATTTTCTGCTATGAGTTTAGAGCAAGAGTTTTTACTCTCCCCAAACTCATCTCATTAGTTGTTATTAGGGCATAGGAAAAGGCTAATAATTGTATTGTTTCTTATTTTCAGATTTTTTTCCTAAATCCTATATATCTCAAGAACAAATCCAGAGATAGAGTGAAGTGTAACGCTGTTCTTAAATGTCCTTGTTTTGAGAATTCCTTCCCCAGTTTTTCCCTTTCGAGAACTGTAAGGCAAATGAGGAGATAATTTATATATGCTTTATATTCTTCCCAGATGCTTCTATGCAAGAATTTAATGTTAATTCTCAAATATAGTGGATTTTGAAATGTTTGATCTAAATGAAGATATACAATAAAATTAACTCATTAAAATGTAAATGCCTATCAGAAACCAAGAAAACAGCAATGAAGAGAAGGAAAGTACACAAAGAATCTAAGACTAATATGCATCAACAGAAGATAATGTCACTATGTGAAAAAGAAATAGGCTGATGTATTTATAGAAGTTATGAATCTTTAAAGTCAAATATGTGGAAGAAAGAGGAGGTTTGTAAGGTTTTTTATGTCTATATATAGCAAGAAAAGAATTAAGTTAATGAGAAAGTGAAGAAAAAAGCCTAAATGTGAGAGAGAACACAAAAGTCAAACTGAGTTTGCAGAACACTATGGCTACTACAAAAGAAAGTTGCAAATCTTTTCTGAGGTGCTTATATCAGAATCCCAGCTAATAAAATAAGAAGGGGTTGGTATTTCTCCATGTTAGTCTAATTCCACTGCATTTAAAGAATCACACTGAGTTCAGTGCACTACATTAGGGGGAAGACATAGATAAGTTGGGAAGTTTTCAGGAAAAAGCAGCAAAACTGAGTGGGCGGCTAAAGTGTAAAGTAAGACAAAGAAAAAAGAAAAGAAAAAGCCCGAAACAGCATTCCTTAGCAAAGCATAGTGAGGACAGGATAGAAACTCTGGGGGGAGGGGAACATATATGCTTGTAAGAATGTAACCAGGAAGACCAAAACGGCACCAACGGTGGTTGTGGGCCAAAAATGAAAAGTACTTGACAGTGAAAGTCAGTGCTTCTCATGTCATGGCACACCTACCGCATCCGCTCGGATGTGGCAGAAACAAGTCCCAGGTCCCAGCTTCTGCCACTGTCTAAGCAGAGCTGAGGCGGGAGCCAGCGCTGACCTCCACCACGTGCCAAGGCTGTGGCTGGGAGCTAATTCACAACGTTTCCAGACTCCCTCAGAGCCGGCAGCCGGGCTCTCAGCTCCCATGATGTGCGGGTGCAGGTGGAGGCAGGCGGCACCCCTGTGGCACACATGCCCGATGCCACCCCCCTGCCTTCTTCCAGCACAAGATCCCCAGGCAGAAAACCTGTGTTCAGAGCAAGAATTTCAGTAGAGAAAGACATGGGGCAGCAATTCCGGTTGGCAGATGTTTATGACTTATGGCAGTATTGGATCTTGCCTCTAGAATGTACAGTAGAGGAGGGAAAAATAGGCACCATTTTTCTTCCTGCACAAGAGTATGGTCAGGCACAGAGTCAGGAGGGACTAGAGACACTGCTGCAGCTGTGGGCACCATTTCTGCAACTGGTACAGTTGTGTGAGCAAACAGTAAACCCTAAAATCTCATAAACCAGATCAAAATCTGTCACTGAGACAATGAATGAACTACATATATATTTCATCTCTAACTGCCACAATCATATAATAACACAGGATTTTACACATCGGTATTTGCTATTATGTCATGTTTCAGGATTGCTTCAAGGTAGGTAGTAAGACGGGAGCTGGTTGTGATCAGAGACATCCCATAGACGTACAGACCATAGAGTTGGATGTGTTTTGAGCCTTAGGGAAAACAGCAGCACAAGTTATAAAAGCAGTGATTAGGATGAGGAGGATAGGAACACCAGAGTTAGGTGAACTGCAGATATGTGACCAGTCTTCAAACAGCAACATTTCAGCCTGAGCTGAAATAATCATGTGAAATTTTAGCATTGTGTTTTCTCATACTGAAAAGGTGATGCCTTGTGTAAGCAGCTGTGGATGTCTGAAAACCCTGCTAAGCCACAAGAAATAATCTGATCAGTTGACTCAGAAACAACAGTGCTATTATTCACTGACTGGGCTTACTTGTGACACTGCAAAGGTCTGAATTTTTACAGGTTTATGGGCCTGAAAATAAGACTGTCTTACAAGATGCCACAGCCCTAGAAATGACAAATAATGGGTCGGAGTCTGGTGATAAAATGGAATGGGAGGATTTGGTGATCCAATTCCCTTAGGATTTTGCTTCCTGCACGCTTTTGTCTGGCTTGTGTGCACCTCAGCAGGGAGCCCTAAATCCAGCTGTTTGTGTGTGTATAGCAGCATAAACCTTGCTCCAGTGGCTTTTGGTAGCTCCTCCCTGGCTGCCACACACCACGCATGTGCAGGAGGGACACCAGCTGTGAAGTCAGGCTGGCAGAGAGCAAAGACGAAGGGCTGGGACTTCGCGTCACTCCCAGTTCTCACACCAGTGAAGTGTGGTAGACACCAATGGCTCAAGTTTTCGATGCTCTTTTGTAGGGTGGGATCTTTGGGAAACTGTTGACTGGATGCTGCCTCTCACTCGAGAAGCCCGTAAATCACTGGTAGAAGGGTATTACCAAGATTATTTTAGATATAACTGGTTTCTATACTTCTTCCCTAAGTATCAAGAACAGGCAAGTTGTGGGATGACATTAGGTGGATATATTTTATGGACCAGTAAGGCAGTTTCTAGAGAATATATTTTAAAGAACTTCGAAATTATAGTAACTCCTTTTAATTTCATTTGAAAAATGTAGCTGTCTTCTAAGGAAGTTTTAAAGGGGTTATCATTTTAGGACTGAGTTTGGCAAATATGCTGTATTTCTGTATACCACCTTAGAGAGCTGTGTTTCATATTTTGCATGTGTGGTCTATGGCTAATGGATATTCTTCCACTTTTTCCAATATGGATTACTGACCTTATATTGGATGAACAGGCTTAAAAGAAACAGGAAAAATTTACTTTATTTCTATAAGCTCATGCTTTAATTTGTTGAACGCATCTCTTAGATCGAAAAAATACCATTGTAGCAACTTCAGATTTATCTAATGAAAGATTTTTTTTGTGATTCATTAAAAGGTCCTCTGAGAAGGTAGAAGACAAACTACTCCTGGCAGTAAAAATGGCCAAAAGAATACTCCTTTGCACAATTCATATAGAAGTATAAATTTCAACTTGTAGATGTAGGTGGTTGCTGATGATACCTGCCTGTCTGCTGATAATTTGTTTTATAACCATGCGATGCAAATGAGAGTTTTTCCCAGAGTCTACTGGGAACTAAAGAACAGAAAATAATGATGTGTCTGTTGTGTACGCCAAAGCAAGCTACAGGAATACTAGTAGCTCCAGGAGGAGGTGAAAGGGGCAGAAGTGACACAAGAGCTAAGTGGTGCCATTGTTATAATTTGCTTCTGATTAAAGAGCTACTTGTCATGACTGATCATTTACTAGAAGTTAAAACAAGTGGCCATCAGAGAATGCTTCACTAGAACTACAGTGGTGAGGATTTGAAGACAAATGTTCATTTTACCTATCCTACTACAGCTGCTGGAAAATTAGTCAGTGCTAATAAAGAAAAAGTCTCTTGGGATATCAGGAAGCTGCAGTTAGAAATGTGTTTTTTGTTTATTCTCTACAGAGGAAAGATATTTCAATGTTTTTTCTGTCACTACAGTTTTTAGAGATATTTGGATTTATAAGTCCCTAGGTTCTGAATAGCACATACCTAAAATAACTCCTACTCATTAAGAGAAAAAAGTACCATGTAAAAAAGACCTGGAATCAATTTGCTCATGGTTTATTTTATTACGTGCACAAGTACCTCAGTTTAGTTCAGCCTTCTTGCTAGGTAGGCTCTCATAACATTCTGCGATGGTTCTTCAAGCAGTTTAAAGTCCATTGCCTTGGAAATGCAATGGCTGGTGGAAATGTATTGAAAAAAGTCATTTAAAGCAACAACAACAAACTTAAAAAGGCAACAAATATTACTTTTCAACACTGAATGCAGGTTAAGAAAAACAAATTAAAATAGAATTTATGTAATGAAATAAATTCTTGCTGTAAGACTAGATGTTTGGGGAGTATCTTGCATGATTATTTTTTATCATGATTGTAAACACAAACTTTTTTTAAAAAAGGAGGAGCCTAAAATAAACTTTGAAAAAAATAGAGGGGCCTAAATTATTCTCCTAAATTCTTCTCAGACACCCAATTACATGGCTTTTCTCTCCTTTTCTCTAAGCACTCTATAGCTCCCACTGACCCTTCTTTCATTTTTTTCCCTTGATCTTAAAAGTTTCTATATATTTCAGTGTTTCAAAAATCTGACCTCTTAAGTTAGAACACTAAATAAATATATGTTACGAGTTCAGCCATAAATTGACGTTCAAAACTAACAAAAGAGCGAAGCAGGCTCAGCTTCATACCCACACACAGAAGAAAATATTATATACTAATTATTACAGAGAAGCATTTGAGACTATATTAAGAGGGATTTATAATTTTTTGAGAGCAAGTGTTCAAATACTGGTAACACTATACAACAATGAAGACACAGGATTTCTTGATAAATTTTGGAAATGTGCAGGAATCTCAAGGATTCTTCATAACTTCAGAACAGTTTCAAAAATCCCGACATCAAGTGATCTTTTCCACAACTAAAATGTCTTCTGCTCAAACTGTGGACTGGGTGGTTGCATAGAAAACACAAAAGCATTGTTAGTTGCCACAATTAAAATAGCTGGAGTATTACAATAGAAGCATTTGTGTTCAGCAGTGTTTTTTCAAAGCCGTTAGCTAAGAGCTTGCTGTAGTCTTCTGGCATACAGTAACATGGGACCCTATTAGGTCAGTATGTCTATTTCCCTTCTAATTCTGGATTCTTTCATGGAAAATACTAGTATTTGCTGAAGTCATCAGCTGACGGCGAATAAGAATTCCCTTTTCTAAATACTTTTGGACAAAGAATACTCTTTTCAAGTAAACCAAGTGTTACCATAAGCTATGAAAGATGTTGAAATTTAACTGCATTGAACTATGAAATTGCATTTGATTGAGAAAGGTTATAAAGTGAGAAGAACTGAAGGATCTGGTGTGGGACTGGATGGTAGATGCTGGAGATGGGGCTCTGCCTGCCAGACAGCCCTGCCTACGGTGGAACAGTCCGAGCAGAGAAGTCCCAGGAGAAAGTGAGAAGAACCACGTGTTAGCACCAAGTCTATACCCTCCTGTAAAGAAAGACTGGAGGGATGGGGGAAAGTAGAGCTAACCAGGGTTATCCAGAATATTAGGGAATTTAGTATCCCTTGCCTGTTTTGTGAGAGGGTGTTTCTCCCCCATTCGGTTCTAAGTAAAGTAGCTACTTCCCTGGCTCTGCTTCTATGAATAGCAAGTTATTTTTGTTACCCTGAGCTGGCCTTTTACAAAAGTGGAAATAGATTTTAATGTTAGTAAATATTTTTAGAGCAGGTCAAGTGAGGATCCAGTGACTTTATAGGCGCTTACTCTTGCCGTATGCTTCCTATTTTTCTTATTTATAAAAACAGCTTAACCATTTTTGTTATTATCTTGATGTAACCTCCAGGCAATCTGCAGGAAGAAAGGCAAAATGATGCCGTTTTTGAGGAATAACAAAGAGGTGCCAATTTCAAGCTGAGAACAACCTTTTGTCTTGTAGGTTTTGATCAGAGGACAAAGGATTTAGTGTATGAGATATAAATTTATGATGCTTTCAGAGGGAGATTGGGTGTCACGTTTCATTGGCCTTTATCAGACTAAAATCACAAGAAAAATATGTATATAAGTATCGCACTGGTTGCAGTATGTGAAAAGAGTGATCTGTGCACAAAGCACACTTTGGAGTATCACTTCTAACTATGAGAGAATGAAGATGGAGTAGGGAGGAGTGGGAATTTGCCGAATAGCTGTTAAACCCGTGCTGAATTCAGTAAGGTGCTGTCAGAGTTACATCTGTTTGAGCAAGCCTGGAAGCTAGCATGAACTCCCTGTTCTCATCCTTCTCTCTTTCCATCTTTCAAAGTACAGTACCCAGCTGCAGATAACTGGCTAAATAAACCCTTTTTTTTCCATTTTAGGTCCTTGTTTGTGCACTTCATTTGCTACATGCGCTACATTGCTTGATTTACTATACCATAACGATTTTAAGATCGCTTTCACTAGACACGGAGGATCTAGACTTCTGTGACAACTAGAACACATACCAGGGTAAGGTTACTTTCATTTTGCTTGGGTTTCCATAAATAAAGATAGATCAAGTCAGGAAAGAAACAGTGAAATCATGACACTGAATTCTTCTCCCTGGCTCATATAAATTATAAATATTTTTGTTGAATTAATTGTAGTTATGTCATTTCATAATGGATCAGTAGGAGTTGATAGTTTGGCATAGCATTTGTCAGCAGATATGTGCACTCGTGAGGGCTAAAAACTGTCTTTCACAAAGGTAAAGGTAAGGAGTGGACCCTTCTCCCTGATGGTCACAGAAAGGTGTGCCACAGAAGGTAGCTAGAACAGACAATTCCAACATAGACTAAATAAATAAACACTTGAAATATGTTGTGCAATTTAATATTAATGTCATTTTCAGACCTGTTGGGTGAAAATGAAAATTTTCAAGCTTCTATCAAATGTTCACCTTCACAACACAGATCAAAGACAAGCATTATTAATCCACTCTGATCTCACTTCTATGTTTTTTCCTGTGAATGTGCCCATCAGATTGTTTCACTGATTTTGATTTTTTTATTAGTTTAATATTTGTCTGAATATGTTCTAAGTTCTCTGAACTAGTTTTGTTGCACTCACAAGAAAACTTCAGAACTTCTGTCAAGGCAAGGCAGGGAGAAATGTGTTTCTGCTTTACTTTTTGTTGCCTCCATTTGATTATCAAGGATGCTGCGCCTAGAAAGTAAATGGTATAAGGTAGTATAATAACATGGAAAAATAAAAAGTGGTGGCCAATATTCATGTTCACTGTTAGAATTAGTATAAAATTATTTGGCTGTATACTGAAAAAAACTCTGCCTACTACCTTAACCATACCATTATAGTCCACAGTGCCTCTGTCTTAAAACTGTTTGGATCAGCCACTGCCGTGAAAATTTGAAAAATTACATGCACAGGGAACACTGCCTTTAATTGTCAGTTTATCTTATGGAAAAAGCCTGGAGGTCTCATATACGTTTTTGCTTTCCCAACTTGCCCAAGCAAACCTTGCACAAACTGTGTGGCCCTGAGTTCATTTTACCATCCCTAAAAATGGAGATAACACATCAGTAAGTCAGGTTTCACTCTGGAATTTATGAAAAAGAATAACTCCATGTTCTTCCCTCAAAGTGAACAATAATTTGGGGTCTTGTACCTTCTGGGGGTTATGCCTGTGACTTGTCTCCTGTTGCTTTCTGTCACTACTTCCCCAAACCCTTGCTAATGTAACTTCATAGATCTGCCTATGGATCTCCTGTTCTTGTCACCATGAAACCCGCTGAGCATGGGAGATTCTTTTCTAATTGTCTCTAGATCCATGTCCAATTGCAGGGACTCTGGGACAGCTGGAAGGATTCCTGCCTGTGTAAAATGCCCTGGGGTTCAGGTCTCATGTGGTGCAGGACTCTGGTCTATCAGTCACATTTTGCCATCCTTACCACAAGTTTAAAGCTTTTGTGACTTCACCTTTGAGATGTACTTATGTTTCAACATTTGTTAAAAACTAGCATCCATTTTTTGCTCTTTCTATGTCTACCTTCAAACAGCTGATTTCAAGAAAAACACAGAAAAGAAATATACAGTATTTGGAAAGAACTGCTAGCTATGCATGTTGCTAGATATGTTAGCTGAGGTCAGATCTGGGATAAATACTCCATAGAAGGAGGCAAATCAGCTATGCAAGTATGTTAAATAATTCTGAAAAGATGACATCATATAAAATATGTGCTTTTCTGACCCTGCCACCCTTATTGCAAGTAACGTTTTGGGCCAGAAAAGACATTGCAGCCAATGCTGATTAAACTTGCTAGAGGGCTGCCTTAGGCCATCTCAGTCCTTTCTGATGTGTAAATGCACAGAGCTTTTTATTACTTACACTGACACAGATTATTTGTAAGACTTCTGCATGTACAAACCTACAGTTACAAACCTATCTAAAGGGTTGAGTTAAGCATATGAAATGCAAGGCTCTTCATCTGAGCAAACATAACAGAGAAATCAGAAATGTTTAATTAGTTCCCTGATCTGAGATTTTTGAAGTTCCAGTTACTGAGTAAATTCAGCTTTGAGTGATGTTCCCCAAGTGTATCATTTACACCAGTGATGGTCTTCTGAAGATGTCTGTTTGGAAGCCTTTTAGATATTTGGCTAGTTTAGCAACCATTTGGTAAATGTCAAAGGTGAAGGCTGCAGCTGGGTTAGCAGGGCAGAGGCCTGGCTAGGCAGAACAGAAAACGGTGTACAACTTGTAACTTCACCCTCAAGTCCTCCCTCCAAATAGACATTTTTTTTTTTGAAACATCTCCATCAAATCCAGTAGTTCCTTTGCTGTTCTTGTGTTCTACCAAACCATATAATGGTTTGTGGTGTTGACAACTCCAGTCAAAACTGCATTTAAAAGAAAAATATGAGCAACTCTTCATACAGAGGCCACATTCTCTACGCAAAAGTATGGAGCATTAAAGAAAGTTCAGGCTACAAATATGTCTCACAAGTCCAACTTTTCCTGTGTGTGGCTGGACACATCTGTTATGAATAAGAAGTTTCATAAATCATTGAAGATGGAAAAAAAAGAACATTCTCAGATATCTCAAAAAATGCATATAATCTCTTTTCATTCAGTGAAAGATGAAAATTTTCAAAATTCAGGGTCACTACCTCTGCATTGATCCATACAAAGTCTACAGTGATGCCTTGTGTTTGTGGCTTTCATGTCTGTGTTTAACTCCTGGCACTTTTAAGGAGCTCAGTTACTTGATAGAAAAAATTTAAACAAGCGGGAGGGATAGGAATGAGACAATACTACAGAATTGACACAGAGGAGTCTTTCTGATGTTGGTAACGTGCTGTCATCTGCTTCTACCTTTTATTTTTACAAAGTGGAAAACAAATTTACCAACAACATGAGATATATACCCGAGTTTATAGAAATGATACAGATTGAAAATGTGGTTTTTACAGTGGATACCTTGTGTGCTACTTCAAGAAGAGTTTTTATGACCATTTTGATGTGAAATACGTCAAGGTAGCTATGCAAAAACTCCCCATTTATTCCAGTTTGCAGGGTACTTATGGGACCTTTTTATCTTATCACAGTTCTTGTGGCTATCCTTCCCAGGAGCTAGCTGTGCATACTGAAGAGAAACAGAAACTGCTCAGCCAGGCAGAGATTTTTAAGGGTAAACACTAGCTCTTCCTGAAATTCAATTCTGTCTTACTATAGTGTATAAGCAGTTTTGCAAACAATCTGGGTGAAATTTTGCTGTAGCAGCACATTGTCACACTGAGTAGCAGCTATTTCTAAGGCACTGAGACCACTGTTTTTACATTAATATATTACATATTAAATCAAGCAGAAAGGAATTAAATCAGTTCTCTGCAACGCATCCTAGGTGCAAACATGAGTTGTTTCATGAAGATGTGCTTGAAAGCCTGTCGAGGCTGATTGAAAAAGTTGGGCATTCAACAAGCTTTGATGAAGGCCGCTGAGGGTACACAAAATCTTCCCTTCTTGCTTTTGCTTTGAGCCATTCTGGAGAATGTATCCTGGCCTGTGAAAAAAGTCTGGCCCTTCTGCAGGGCATCAGGTGGTATATCTGGTCAGACTACTGGAGCACTACAGGTGCTCCACAAGTGGTGTCCCTAAACAGCATTGCTAATGTTCTCAAATCACTTTGTGACTCCAAGCTCTGCCTAAAAATGAGCATTTTTTTCTCTTTGCTTCTTTCATCAATCCATTTTATAAGCACTGAGGAATCAACCACCTCTTTCTAAAATAACTGTATTTCATTCACTGATCCCATAATTGAGCAGAAGGGTAAAGTAATGCAATTTTTGCTTACAACATGACCTGCTGTAGAATTCACAAACAACAACTCTACCTTGCCACAGTCCATTTATGCTGAGATACTACTGACTTACTGAGATAGTACTAAAATAAAAATCCTGGATATGACTCCTTGCTTGAAACTGGCTTCTAAAAACACATTGACGTCTCTTCTTTGATCTATAGCTCTCTTAAGCAAATGACAGACAAAGAAGAAAACTTTTGGAAAAGTTAATTTTCACAAATCGTGACTTAATAGAGATGTTGGTGTGTTTTACTATAACAATTCTGGGAGTATGGTCTACAAAGTAGGCTTCAAAAGTTGCTAGCAATCCAATTTCTTTCAGGGATGGAAAGTTCAAAGTAGAGCTATTACTGGATGCATTCATCCAGGCTCAGCAGTTCACATGCTGAGCAGAACTCCAGACACATGATGAACCCCCATTCCCTGTTCCCTGTGCTGCTTGTGGGGAGGAAGTACAAAAATTGGAAGTGAGGTTAAGCCTGGGAAAAAAGTGAGGGGTTGGAGGAAGGTACTTTTAAGTTTTGGTTTTATTTCTCGTTATCCTACTCCGATTTCAATAGTAATAAGTTAATTGCCCCAAGTCAAGTCTGCTTTGCCCGTGGCAGTATTTGCTGAGTGATCTCCCTGTCCTTTCCTTGACCCATGAGTTTTGCACTATATTTTCTCTCCCCTTTCCAGTTGAGAAGGGGAGTGAGAGAGCAGCTTTGCTGGGCACCAGACATCCAGCTAAGGTCATCCCACCCCACCACAGCAGACACAGAGCACATGGAAGGACCGAGCAAGGTACTGGTTCTCCCAGGCACACGTCTAAGTGAGTGAATCTGAGCTATTTACTGCAGGCTGTTTTATATCCCTAAACTATCTCCTTGTTCCAACACTAGTACTACGTACTTGACCTCTGTAGTGTCCTTGGCTGTTGAAACTTCAGAAGCAAATAATACTTTGCTTCGTCAGATGATTCAAAAATGCTATTAGTCATCACTGAAATTCTTCTTGAGTATCTTCCATTTACATATGAAGTAGCAGTGAACTTTCTCTTAGTATTTAGTATATTTTGGTATCAAAAGGGGGGGGTCTAAAATTGTATATTGATCCTGAACTAAATATTTTTAGAAGACTTAGTGTCTCAGGATAAACCCTACTTGGACTGTGAACATGTCATCAACTAGTCCAAGTGCAACCTTTGACTGGAGGACAGGGGTATGTTCCAGAAAAAGAGCAAACTCACTTTTCACTGACGAATGAATAAAAATTGCTACTGATATTTCTTTGATTTATGTGGAAGTTCTGTAGTTGCTGACAGTAAACTGTTAACACAAAACACCATTCAAAAGGTGTAGATATTGGGAAATATAACTACTTCAAAATTAAAACTTTTTTTGGGCATTCTTTTTAGAGAAATGTGAAAATAGAGACAGTGACAAGATAGCCTCTGAAGAAGTAATCAAAGCACACCAGTGTTATCTACAGGTAATTTATCTTGATATGACAATAAAGTACATGTTTTTATTCCCAAGATTCCATAAATGACTTGATACAACTTGGCTGAGATTGAGATTTATGTAATGCCAATAATATACCTGCTTATCTCTTAGCTGAAGAAACAAAAATTGGCGGATAAAGATGTTTTGCTCTGTGGCCACTGGTGTCTTTAATCAAAGATTTATCAAAATGTTTCTCAGCTTCCTGACTGCACAACAGAGAAAGGAATTGTCTATTATTCTGAAGTCATCAGTGAAGGTACAGTAGGAACATTTGATAAATGTAGGAAGAGTATTATATCACATTGTTTGAACTCTCAAATGTTAGTGCTTGGACACCATTCTGTTTACAAATAAATGGAAAATGAGAGTGATTACCTGTCCATACTAATGATGTGTTCCGTTTTGAATTGCCCATGTCGAATAATACAGCAAAAAATATTATAGGCTATGAATATATTTCTCCAATTCAAAGTGTATCAGAATGCAGGGTCTATAGTTATACTGATTTTTAATAAAGATGCTGAGTATTTACAGATTTATTTACAATACAGCTTCTTAAAATAGGAATAATTCCAGTGAAAACAGTTAATGCTTAGAAAGAACCAATTTATTTTTAACACTTTGATGATAGAAACAATGGTTTCTGGATCTTGAACATAAGAATACTCATATGACTTTTAACTTCAATGAAAGAGAAGTCATAAGATTTCCATTATTAGGGTGAAAGAGCAATTAATCTTACATTTATGTTCTGAAATGTTTGTAAAATAGTTAAGAAGGAAGCTTTATCATATATCTTCATAAGAAGCTCATGAGGTTAGATGCTTCAGCAATGTGTCAGGGAAACCAGTAGAAATTAGGCAAGTGGCCAATGTCAGGTCTGTGTTTAGTCAGGACTTCGAACAAAGTGTTCTAGACCGGTAGAGCCGCTTGGAAAATTATCAGGAGGATAATGTTATGAAACCTGTAACTCACTGCATCTTGCAAGGATTTTTCTGAGACCTAACCAATCAGCCAGTAAATGAATTGGGACTGTTACGGTACAGAAACTCCTGCCCTAATTATGAGCACTGCTGTTGCATTTCCTACTTGTGTGTGGCTGGCAAGACGCAGCAGAGGTGGGAAGCACGCTCCCATACCAACATCCACGTGAAATTCAGGGCCCAGTACACGTGCACACACACCCCACTGAAACCCTGGCTTTTCTATTTCATTACTACTCTTCCGTTATCACTGTTCCTTTAATAGACAATGGAAAAATACTCTGAAAGCAGTTCAGGCTATAGAAATAGACACTTGTGAAAGAAAAGGTAGAAAGGCAATATGAAATTGTACTCATTTTATGCATTCTTTGTCCCCTTCACTGCCACCCCCAGAACAGAGTTGCTTAAGATTTTACCTGTTTCAGGAAGAAGAAAAAAAAAATGGTCTTTTGCTATAGAATTCTTGTTATTTTAAATGCTCGTGACAGGATTATTTAGAATAATATAAGGTTTTTTTCCCCTTTGGCTAGCACATAAGGTCTTCAAGAAATTTCCTTCACGCAGCATTGTCAGGCTCAGCAGGAGACCGAGTTGCTGAGCAACCATCTTCCTTATTAGATGTAATTCATGTTTTAACGAATAGAAAGAACTCCTCATGGATTGACCAGAGAAGAAAAAGCAAAAGGGCAGGAACTACTAAATACTGAATTGAGCATCTATATTATTAACCAGTTTTGACAGATAAGTAATGAAAATTCATAAGCGCAAATAACCCTTTCTTATGAATTGTATCTTAGAAGCTCACCTGCCTTTGGGAAGCATTGTGTTGTTCCATCAGTGTGCTTATGAAGCTTTCATAATACATAATACTGCTTTGTCAGGTCAGAACACTGCCTGAGAAACAAATGATAATGGGCTAAATTATGTGGGAGTTTAAATCTGTTGAATTTGCATACAAGCTGTTAGTAAATGTGGGGTAATACTCATACTTATTAATTATATTAGAATTGCCTTTAGAGGCCTCCTCAAAGCCTGCTCAGGCACCTGTGGGGAGAGGAATGGGGAAACCGTGATGCTGTGAGCACTGCTGTGGATCTACCCGAGGTATCTGCAGGGGCAGGATGAGCATCTGCCTAGGTCAGTTAGTTGTTGCAGCCCGCGGACTGCCCTACTCTCCTGAAGCTATGGGAAGTCACAAGGCAAGAGAATCCTGGATTTTGGAGCGTTTGCATTTTGATGGATAAGCTTCTTGTTCAAGGACTCCACAGAATTAATGACTTTGCGAAAAGGGAAAAACTGTCTGACTAGAGTCCTGCTCTGGGAAAAACTATACCAAGAATGAAATGCTAAAAATAAATGGATCAAGAAAGCATTTTTTTGTATTCAGCATATGTGCCTTGTTGAGCTGAATCCATGATCCCGCTTCCCAGAGACATATAAATTTAGATGGCCATCAACAGCTTGCTATTTTTCTGTCAGCCAGTTCCCAGGGTGTGGCACACCCTCAATATAGGGCATAGCTTATTTTTTTATACATATATAGAAGGCATAGCTTATTTTTATATATATATATATATTCACATATAAAATGTAGCTTTTGGATCTCAGCTCCGTGGGCTGATGTAGCTCCTTTAGGTGTGCATAGTGAAGAAGAGATTTAGTTTTGCAAGACCCCAAGACCATCTATGTTTAGTTGCTGAATGACGGCTGCTGTCAGACAACTTACTCCTTGACTGCGAGTGGTGGCTGGGAAGATGAATCTGGAAATAATAATTTACTTGTGGAAATGTAGAATGACCTTCTAAAAAAACGTATCCTGGTGTGGTGGTGAAAATGTAAACCTTCATGGTACTCAGTAGTGGCCACAATGACAAGTGTCACAATCCCTCACATACTGTAGACAATTTATAAACTGAACGTGCTAATTCTTAGCTTGGTTTAGCGGCTTGATAAATGCTTCTTTACTCTCCAGAAGTGTGGAAAATTGTTACACAGAAATTGTTAATAGTCACTGAACAACTATCAGAAGAGATGTTCTGGATCTGTAATAAGGTTGTTATTCTATTCAGATTAATTTAATTTGTATTTCTGTTGATAATTCACCAATTTACATTAACTTCTTTTCCTCTGAGAGCAAGGGAGTTTTCAATCAGTTGCAATTTTTTTCCTAACTGCTTCTCACTAGCACAGATAAGAACTCCAGGTGGGGTTTTGTTTGTTTGTTGTTCATTAAACTAAGCACAAGCTATTTTGGACAAAAAAATGTACACCTTGAAATTTGTGGTTGCTATTGAGTGTATAAATTACCAGCTTAAAAGGCTTATCTCTGTTACAAAAACTTAGTTAGTATGCAGGACTGTTCCATGAGCTCTCTTACATAGGCTTTTTTTACTTGAAACAGAAGCTGAAGGAGACTCATGAATCATAATTTTTTTTCTCTGAAAAATGGATTAACTTCTTTGATCATTTTGATATCCATATTTATCAGCTGAATTTCACTATGAGAAGCCAGGCTTTAGTGCTAACATGATTATTGCTAAAAAGGATGAAAAATAGTTTTCTTATGACTGTTGCAAGATATTTTTAGTAATTGTCACTTGGATAACTTGTGCAAAGTCATAACTGCTTTACATATTATCACTGAGGACTTAATCTTGAAACTACTGTATGAAATTAGAGCAGTGTGAATTGAATTACATTTTGTATTAGCCAAGCTACTAAGCAGGAATGGGAATCAGCTTGTCATATAAAAAAAAAAAGAAACTGTGGGTAAAACCACTTATCCAACAAACAGTGATTACTAAGAAAGCAAGGACCTGGCTCCTGCGGTGACAATTACAAGGCCATTTCTTTCATGGAATTGAAGTCTGTGGGCTGAACAGAAGAAAAATGCTGAACTTCTCTAATTAAAAATATTGTGTCCTTAGCATATACAAAAATACCACGATACTGAAGAGAATCTTAAGCTTAAGGAAAGGAAACATGTTCATCAACCACATCCCTCCTAAGGAAGCTCTGCTATAATTGCAGTTCACTAGAGTTAAGCCCAAAATAGTACTAACAATTGAAGTGTCCCACCAGCGTCACCTTTTTCCCTTGAGCATGCAAAGGCTCTGAATGCCACATAAAGCAGGGCACTGAAAATGTAAACTTTAACCATGGGATTTTTTGAGCTTTCATCTATTCTTGTTTTGCTCTTGGCAAAACTTTAAAGAACTGGCTAGCTTGTATCTACATTTAAATGTGGGTTAATAGGAAAAATGTGCAGGGATGCTGATAGCATAATTATGAAATAAATTAAAAGTGCATCTTATAATTAAAATACTCTGCATATTTCGGAGTGGAGAAGGTACAGGGACTTCCTGCTGGTGCTTTAATCTTTTCTAGTAGCCAGCATGAAGTCCTGTTTGAAAAGGGTCAAATACTTGCTAAAGCTTTGTACTTGTACATGCACATCTGTATCATCATGCACTGCATTACTGATTGACCATACAGATAAGAAAGTTCAGCTTTAGTGGAATGTGTGATGTGAACTTTAGGAATTTAATGGTTAAAAGCACTTCACAGATTATCCTTTCTTGGGGCAGCAAAGATCCAGCTGGCCTCAGAGTTCTCCAGCGTATTGCTGGAAACTTCTTCATTGGATGCATTCTTATAGCTGCCCTGGGAGCAAACTGTAGTGTACAATTCACCAAACTATCCTCTTCATTCTCTGAATAAATATTATTTTGCTATGAATGCTTGGTACCAATGAATGACCCTGAAGTATCAAAGGCACTTGCAAACATAATTTCTTCCTGATGTAGGCTTTAAAGTCTTAGAAAACAGTGATGATGCTGCAGGTGTCAGGAGCAACTGAGTGTTATGGAAGTTACGTATGAGTCAATACAGGTTTTCATTTATCCCTCAACCTTATCTCAAACATATTTCATGGTCAGCAAAATGGCAGAGAGGATACTTCAGTTAGGCATGTCCCATTTACATGGAAATTTGTTCCCCTCCAAAAAACCAAATAGCAGTAGGCTGAAGAAAGCACAAGAACCAGTTCATTGTTGAGTAGTAATTTGAATTAAGTTAGAAAAAAGAATTTTTAACATCTAAGCTTAAACTGATGTTTTCTGATGCTTGCTGAAAATTAGAAAAAACTATAAAGGAGCTTGCGTTGCCCAAGGAAACAATAGATTTTTAAAATGCTCATGTGTATTTAAACCATGTTTATACTAGATAGTACCGAGGAATAAACCAAAGGTCTCCAAGTAGAAATGACACTTTTAATAATAAAAGTAATTTCCTAAGAAAGGTACATTGAAGAACATTAATAACTTAAAAACCACTTCTAATTACAAAAGCACCTCACTAATAAGACAGTTACCTTGAAAGTCAGAAAAGGAAGATGAGCATCAGCTATTAACTTTCCCAAGTGTATAAAACATATAAAAGTATATCTCAAGTATGTAAAAGCTGGTGTAAAAGCAGGGAGAGCTAAAGGAGAAATGTCTTTAAAATTATTGCTAAGGAACAGTATTTTCATAAAAAATTATAACAAATAGCCTTTGTTTTTAATTTTGAATATATTCCCTGTTCACACTGAACAATTTAACTCTAAGCAGCATGGGAATCACCTACAGAACTGCTTGCTTAAAAATGTTCTTACCAATATTAAAATATTTCAATAGGAACAAATTTTGCATTTATTAACTATGTCAGAATTATGTAAGTTTCAGCTTTTCGTTAAGTTAATAGAGCAGAAAAACACGTAATCCATATGCCTCAGCTTGTGTTCTTTTTTATTGTTGAGTAAGAGCAGACAGTAGCTTTTATGTAGTAGAAAATAAATATATAACTGGGCAATGCATTTCTGAGCTGTTTCAGGCCTTCTTGCACATTTCCATGACACAATGCCTGAAAGTACAATGGCATAATGCCCACTGGAGAAAAGACTGGAATGCTATTTGTTCCCAAAACTGCATTTCCTTGTAAGGGAACAAGCTTAACTTCGCTAACAGTTTCCAACCTTTCATTACATTTTCAGATGCAACTAAGGTTGTCTTTTTTATTATTATTTTTTCTTAAGATCAGAGGAATAGGGAAGGAGAAGTAAACATCTCCCCGTGGTTGGTGATACTGAACGAAAAGAAGATTCTCCTTTTCACAGATCCGAAGAAGTTCATTCTTAATGGTTAATAAACAAGCCATGTCAAGAGTTATTTCTTAATTCATATAAATAGTTACATATTTAAACCTAACAATGACCTCAATGCCTCCTAATGAAATGCTTCCTAAAGCTGCATTGGTACAGTGTAACACAGAGCTGCAGTGACAAGAGAAAGCATACAGTCTGCTCATGGCTTCTGCTCTGTGTTTACAGGATAATAAAAAGCATACTTATTTGCGTGGTCTGACAAAATATTTTTAACTTTGCTGCAGTTGACTAGTACTGCTTCCGGAACAGCAGCAACTCCAGAAATGGCCTTGTAGGAAAGAGCTGAAAAGTTGTATGCTACATTGATTGATACTGCCTCTGAATTGAGAGTGAAAGTAACCATTCGAACATTTGTTAAATGCTTGACGTTACGCTCCTTGTAGGAGCTATTCCCAAGGCCCAGGATAAAGCCATAACATAACATGAGGCACCATCTAGTTTCTTTGGAGGTTAGCATTTTTAGTAATTTTACTTGAATAATTTAATTTAGCTAGACTTCTTTTAAAACACCTTGCCACTTTCCATACATTACTTGTCTTTTTATGGCAAAGGGACAGTTTTGAAGATGAGTAAGATTCCAATGAGGAGGAAAGAAAAATGATGGAAACTGCTTCATGCTTTTAGAGCAACAGCAGGTCAAAAAACTGGAAGCATGGTATGATTAACCCAAAAGGTAGCTGTGCTAAGGAGCAGACTAAAAACCCATGAAAAAACCAATCTGTAACCGGAAAGCTGAAACATAAAAATAAAAAATAAAACTGAAATAAAACTGAAAGGAGAAAAGGCTCTGACCGTGAATTGGGCTGAACAATGAAAGGGTGAAATCTCAGCTGTCGGACACGTGGATAATATTCCTGTGGAGCAGGAAAGCAAACCATTGGGGTCAGCCCTAACCTCCTGCCTCAAGTGTTACTCTTGCTGTATCACCTCCTTTGTAGGCTTGCACTTTCTTCAGACTTTGTAAGTTAGCTCAAGAGCCTCAGTTTTTGCTTTGAGAGGACACTCAGTATATGACTCGAATGAAATAAGCATCACCCAGACACACAAGCCTGGCAAAAACTGATACTTCCTTGGATTTACCAGTCATCATTGTTGAAAGCTGAGCCTGAGCCCTTTCCTGTGTACACCTTGGGTAGCAGAGCAATGCAGTAGGCTGCAGGCCATCTGTGTTCCATGTTTAAAGAGAGTATGTACAGATTTAGAAGCTTCCTGTGGAGCTGAGGCATTTGCATGAGTGTTCAGTGCTGCTTTAATATCTGCCCATACACTAATGCCCAAAATCCAACCTCATGGAACAAGCAAGTAAAAAATTTTCAGACACCTCAAGGTCTGCAGATGCTCAGTCCTACACTTTGCACGTCCTTAGTTTACAGCTGCATGTATACAAAAACAGCCCTTGAAAAGTTTGACTAATGAATCAATCAGTGAAAGAACACTTTACAAAGGGGCATACAAAACCTATATTATACATTTTTTCCTAATAAAGGAAAACCAAATCTTTAGGAAACATCTGGCTTCCCAGAATCTGTAGGAAGTCTATGGTTAACTCCCTGTACAGTGCTTAAGAAGTATTTCTTAACTTGAATAGGAGTGTTTTAACAAAGCATTAGGCATCATCTTGTTCAGGGAAATTGCAGTGACAGATAAAACACTCATGAAAAATTGACACGTTTATTTAGTGTGCCTAAAGCTGCCGCCCACAGCAGAGAAAATAGAGTGCTAAGGAAGTGTGATGGTACTAAGCAGTGTGAGCTGGTACTGCATACAGCACTGCTGAAGTACAACAGGGCAAGTAGCCCAGGTTATCACATCTATTCACAGCAAGTCCTTTGTAAAGACAACATTTGAACTCAGTCCTACTCAATTCGATATAACTAATACAACATTAAGTATAGTTATGTGGGGGGGAGAAGGGGCGGGATGCTGAAAAAGGAACAATTTCTGATTTTCATCCAGAAAGCAGCACCAGCAAAGCTCCGACTTTAAATTGTATTTCAGAAGCTTGAGAAAACACTGGCTTTTTGGCAAGACAGTCTTAACAGCTGCACCATGGAAGGAGTCCCAAAAGGCATTTCACAGCTGGAAGGCTCCCTAAATCTAGTAGGTTCGGGCCGGCCTGCAGACAGCACTCAGTTCTAAGATGTTTGCTGCCATCTAGTGTCTTTGTTTCTGTTTCCAGCCCTTTAAAAAGGCCATTTTAGTTGACAAATTGCTTCAGAAGATAAAAGTGGGTATCAGTACACTATTCTGCAGCTGACACTGCAGAGAAGGACAAACTAAATGATGCTTTACATAAATTCAGGGGCTTTCTTGGTGTAGGATCATGATGGAAGGTCCTTTGAAAGTGGTAACTGCAAGGCTCTGCTAATGAATCTTGGTTTATTTCAGCTCAGTAACAAGAAATACCATTTCATGTAGACTGGAAAAGGATATTAGAACTTATGGTTCATTTTTATTTTTTAATATGGTTATTGGAAAAATTTCCTACATGATATGACATTTTTGAGCACCCCAAGATTTGAGGCCGTGCAAATAAACACCTAAAAATACTCCCTTACCAGCTACATTGAAATTAGGCTGTTTTGTCACAGAATATTAAGTTTCAGCTTTACCTACTATGATTTTTATTTTGATCATAAAACTTGAGGTACACTGGCATTTAGCCTATAGAGAATACATCACCTAAAGAACATTAATAATCTGACAATTATCCAATAGCAGTACCTTCCTATGTTTTCTGACTATAAGCAGATAGGTTCATTGCTATTAATGGCACATATATTCCTTAGTTTGTCCTCCATTTGCACCATTTAAGAACACATCCCTTTAAAACAATTAATCACCTCCATAAATATTTTCATTTGTACTGATGTTGGGGAAATGTAACATTTTATTAAGAGCTAATAAACCATTGTCAAAATATTTATCAGCTTCAGAGTCAAGGATACATCTATACATGGAATGTCATACGGGAGTCTTGTCAGCCAGGGGAAACCGAAAGCATTAAATCTAGATGTAAGCATGCAGCTTTTGTAGCACTCAAGTCAAATGAGGGGAACAGTGATTCTGAACTCAAATGGGTTGTGTGTTCACATGAGTTCTGCTGACTTGGGGGCTACTGTTTGCAAAGCCAATGTAACTCGCTACACCCTTTATCTAGTACAGGCACATTCAGCTTCCAGGGCAAAAGGTGTGCTGTCAAATCTTCCCTTTCCGATCACTTTTCCTGATTTCCCTCTGCCAAAGGTTTCCATTTATCCTCACACACTTCTGAATCTCTTCCTTCTATCCCTTGCTGTTCATGTTTCCCATTGTTCATTCTCATCTCGTTTATCACTGTGACTGAAGCAAGAATTTCTACCCAATTGCAGTGTGAGGGAGCACAGAGCCTTCCTCTTCCAACACTGCTGCCCAGCACCATGCTGGACCTGAGAAATGAACTAAGTGGAGTAAACTATGGGGAAAATTTGGCCTCACCTGCCCTTCTGGACTGCAGGGTGCTGTTTCTGACTGCTGGCTGAACACCAAGGAGCTTCGAGGGGATGGAAGATGCCTGGCAGTTTTCCTTGTGCAGTCAGTTCAGTATCTGACAGCTATCAGGTCTTTTCTGAACAGGTATCAACAGCCATTTTTTGAAAGTAAAACCAGCCAAGTATGTGGAAGAGAACGCTTTTAACCTCTGAATGAATTTTTGTCTTGGATACCTACTTCAAAGGATGCAGTAGAGAAATTTGGGGAAATGATACAAAAAAATGTTTTTGTTACATGACAGAAACACAGGACCTAATTTTTAGAAGTATTTTATTATCTTTGTACAAATGAGGCCAATGAATATAATTTTACAGTTACTACAGCAGTAACAATTCAGTAACAGCTTTTCTGCTACTGCAAGACCAGAATCTATGGCCATAAGTTATAATTCTACTTCTGGTTTGTTTTTGGTTTTGTGTTTTGTTTTGGTTTTTTTTTTAAATAGATTTCCTAAATCATTCTAGTCACAAGCTTCTTCTATAAAACTCTTGCTATAGCAACTGTTAAATCTAATTTGAAAACCATTTTTATAAACGTAGTGGTACACATCACCCGTATCAACAATGCAAAACTGTAAAATATTTGGGCTAAGGGTCTTTCTGTAAAGTATTTTTGGTACCTAATAAAATGATTGTTAATATGAGATTATTATGGAAGGAAGGTTTTCTGAAGAGTCACTAAAATACTATCAGTTTAGATTAAATGTTTATGAAGTGAGCACAAGAATCTATCTGTAACGTGGTGCCCAATTATGTGTGTTTATAATACACATCAGAAATTGGAACTGACCCTTCAAGGATCAGTCTGGGCAATAAAGTCGTTGAAAACTATGGTACTTGGAAACGATGCTTGGAACAAGAAAATAACTGTCCCAAACTTGACACAGGAGGGGATACATGAACCATGGAGGGCTGTGATGAATGCATGCTATGGCTTCAGCACAGCTGTTCAGCAGAGGCCAGTCATCAATGAAGGCTGGTATAAAACAACTTTTCTGTGATGGTGTAGTAAGATGTGTATATGAAATACAGTCTGTCAATTCCAAAACCTACCACCACGGATTATCAATACTCAACTTCACTTTTTTGCTTTCAATCTCTGTGGTACAACATAATATTTTACATAGAAGAAACAGGGCCAGAGCCATGAAAACAGTGGGGTGTGCCGTATTAGACTGATATAGCTAGGGCAGACTGAACAATAAAAGTAGCCTTGCTGAATAGAAGTGATTTGTCCTAAATCCAATGATCACTCTTACATTGCATTATTAATGCAATTAATGTCTTTCCTTACTTAGAGCATGTTAATGTAGGTTTAAGATTAGAGAATAATCGTTCGTATTATGGATTTCTATTTTTGTAAGTCAAAGCTGTTCTAGAGTAACGACACATGCAAAAATACAAATCATACTAATTTGCATTCATTTGCAAATGATAAGGGGCTTTTTTAATGGAAAAAAGGACTGTGTACTTCAAATGATCCGCTAACAATTTATCCATTGCTTTTTATGGTTTGGTTAAGATCATTAACTATTGAAAGCTACATTCACAAATATAGTTGTAACTTAATCTCCATTTAAGAAGCACTTCTAAGGCTTGCACATGTACTTTACCTAGAGCTTCATGTGAAGGTTTATTGACCATGAGTTTGGGAAATGCTTTAGCTTGCCAGTTTAATCTCAAAATTAATCTCAGATTCGAAGAAACTACCCTTGCAGTTGGTGAGCTCTGGTTGCCCATGGAATTTATCTATAAAATATGCTGCTGACAGAATGAGTATACCCTGTCTTTGTACCTCTGTTCAAGCTCGTTTGAAACGTTTGGAATAATATTGCATTTTGGGGGCAGCCTTTCCTGCTGAGATCTGTGCAACTTCTATTTGTGCCTCATCAACAACTTTTAACAAGGGCATGGAGTGCTATATATCTAAACATGTCCTTGCAGGTTTCGATTAGAACAAGCTTTGCTTTACATTTGTCAGGAACCTGGATACTTCACAGTGTGCAGGCAAAGTCATGTGAATGATAACAGTTCTTCAAAACCGTAGCCACAGCGTGTTCTGTAAACTTACATCCGTTTTGTCAAAATTAGGCATCTCTGTACACAGACTAGCCAGCCCTGTGCAAGTGTCCAGCACAAATGGGTGAGGACACTCAGGAAAGGGTAAAATTTTGGAGACATGAATTTTATCCATCTGCTCCTGTTAGAGGTCAGATTTTACTGCTTTTCTTGATTTAGAAACAAGAAAAAGATGAAGCACAAGTTTTGAGAGCCTGTCTAGCATAACTACTAGCTGAATACAGTCCATTATAATTTTTGAGCATCTGTTCCTAATCAGCTGCAAACACCAACATGCCCCTTTATGTTAGAATCTCTGCTAGTATATTGAGAAAGTCTGCTGGAAAAAGGGCCTTGAAAGCACAGGTAATTATTCCTAGGATGAGATTCACACTTAAATGGTGGGGAAAATATAGTATGTCAGTTCCAAGACCTACCACCACTGATTATTAATACTCAACTTCACATTTTTGCTTTCAGTCTCTGTGGTACAACATTTACAGAACGAAGAGTAATTTTTAAATCTTTCCTGAAAGGCTATGCTATTACATTACTTGATCATAATATTACAAAACGCAATTGTGAAACCAAAAGGTAGAGGGAGATTGAAGATGGCAATTTCAAAATGCAAGGCATTTAATGGGTCCCCTTGCCCTTTCTAGATCTCTCCCATGAGTAGAAGTACTTATTTTCATCTCTCACCTCCTTCTTTCTTCTAATTATGTATTTCTCTGCACTGCACGCCAACCACTTTTCCTTTTTTTGACTGATCCTAGTTACCAGAATGCTGCATATTTGATCTGCAAGTGTTTGGATTGACCAGAAGTTTGCCAGCTTTGTGGTGGTCAGTCAGATACTTCATATCTGGAAAAGGATGAAAAATGTGGGAGGGACATTGGTCTCTCTGGACTATTTATATAACTTTTAGTTCACCTGGCAACTTCTTTAACAAGATGCCTGAAAAATGTGTAGATGATTCTCCCATTAAACACAATTTAGCAAAATATCCTGGTTTTGTGAACAGCTTTTAACTGTAATTTGATGGAAGCCTGAAACTGAATTCCTTTAGAGTGTTGAAAATCCCACCCTAAACTTTTTGAATCTAAAGAGATGTTTGTTTTGAGCTGCTCTGGACTTGCAGATTCTCTCACTTGTATTTAGGAAAGTACTTGCGCTGTTTTGGATGGAATTTATTAAACCCTTGCACTAGAGATGTACAATGGCAAAAATATAACTCACAAAAACTTCAGCTTGCTCCGTGCCTTTCTCACTCATCCTTAATCAGGATTTTGCATTACAATAAACTGCAACCTCAAGTGTTTAGGAAAACTTTACTACTCTGAACCTAATCCTTGAACTACAGCCAGTATGCCACTGCTAGCACTTTTGTTAGAGGAGCATTGAAACCACTTTTGGGGTATGACTCACTGAGGTGATAATCATTCACCTCAGGCAGCTTGTTTATTGTGGAAAGTGTTTCAAGCATCAAAAGTGATGCCCTGGAGAAGAAAATCTATTGCAAGCTGGGGGTCACAGCCCCGCAGCAGGCATATGCCCCAGGTTACAGAGCCAGCCAGCCTCACTCAGCAGGCAGAACAGCACAGCCCTGACGTGTGGCTGTGATGCAGGTGGATTCAGAGATCCCTCACTAGTGTCCTGCAGCTTCTGGGGCAGGTTTCCAACCAGGAGGCAGCTTTCTGAGGGTAGCTCCTCTGGCTGGGTCAGGATGACAGAGTGCATTGGGAAAGGGTAGCTAGGTATAGCTACTGTACTGCCTGTATGCTTTGGAAACCAAATGAAAGAGTAATGTGAAATATTATTACGAGTTCAGTCTTATAAGATATAAAATGGTGTCTTTTGGATTCCTCATAATGGAAGCCAAAGCATTTCCTCTGAGCACTGGAGGGCACTGCAGCACTGAAGAAGAAACGGGCTTCAAAAAGATACTGAAAATAATGAATGTTTGCAGATATGAGGAGGGGCTGGGGGGAATCGGAAGACAGCAGAGCACCAACCCTTCATTCCTGATGTGGCACACTCAGTCCCCCTTTAGCTGGAAGTGTTACAGCTTTATATAGCCCTGCAAAGGTCTCAGCAAACCTGTGTCTAGGCAGGCTTTGCAGCCTCAGATATGTGCTTAATGCTTCTTTTTCAAGTACACTCGTTTTTCCTTCAGTACTTGAATTGATTTTTTCATGTATTACAGTATGTTTGAGATTTTAGTGAACAAAATACACAGCTAATTCTGCCCAGCCAGCTTATTCTGCCCACCCAAAATACAGAGCCAGATAGATGGGGGAGTGGTCTCAGTTTTGCATTCTGTCCACAATATACACCTCAATTAGGTCATTCTTTGTTTAGCTCAATGATGCTTTCCTAAAAACCGGGATCAGATGCCACATTACTTTCTCATTCATTCTCGGGCCAAGTCTTTTAGCAGCTTTATGAGCAGCTTCATCTCTCTGCATTTAAGGTAAGGAGAGAATCTCATTAGAGGTGATGGCTCTCCCCTCCTTAAGAAACCAGCAAAGAAACAGAAAAAAAAAAGCTTCTCTGGTGATAATTGGAAAAGAAGTGATTAAGGGGGTATTTAAGATTATACTAAGGTAAATTATCCCTGTAAATCTAAAAAGCAAATCAGAGACAGAGTGTAGGTGTGATGGCATTTCTACCTTTACACAGTCAGAACATGTATCAAAAATACAGCTCCTTACATTTTTGCTTTTCCTCCCACTCTCAGCATTTACCCTCCTTTTCAACTCCAGTTGTCAATTATCTTCCACTCAGTCATTTTAATATATTGCTATTCTGTGGCTTTTCATGTTGTTGTTCTGTAATCTTGTTACATCTCATTCCTCTCACATTGCAATTCTGTCCCTTCATTCTCCATTTTCTTAGGAAGTCCCCCCATCCTTTCTCTTGCCAGTCTCCCACTCTGTATCTCACCTTCCATTCCTAATCCTCCAGCTACAATGCAAGGCACTTCTTTTGATTTCATCTTTGTGCACCACCCCTCACACACACACTTTTCTCTTTACTATAGGTTTTCTCAAGGTCAGAACCTTCTTCCTGCATGTTTAGGAGATGCCTGGCTGCAGCTCTCCCCAGTAACTCTGCTGAGCTCTCTCACCAGTTAATAGGGAAGGGAAGGCTGACAGAGAGGAGTGAGACTGTGGTGCAAAACAGGTTGCAACACTAGTAACAGAAACAGGCAGATAAATGTCCTAGGGTTTCTGTGAAATTGCTCCCAAACTCCAATTTCATCCAAAGCAGCAAGATCAGTTTTTACCGCCCAGGCTGCAACAACCTCAGGGCATGCACATCACTGATTCTTAGGTCCCTGTCTCAGGGTGGCAAGCAGTGATCTTACTTTGCCACCTTGTGAGAAAAAAGGATGGCAAATACAATTACTTAGAGCAGACAGTGTTAGCTCCCAGAGTCTGGAACAAGGTATCAGGAAATAAATGTGTTTGTCTTACAAGCCTATGATCTTCAGTCTCATCCATGCTGGGCTGTGTACCAAGTTCAGGAAGACAAGTTAGATGTGCTTTAAGCCTGTGGCAAAGACCAAACCAAGCTCTTGCTGTGGCTGTAAATCCCATTTTGTGCCACACTTTGGCTATATAAGCTAGTTAGGCAGAACTGAACATGAGAAGAAAGTGATTATTTGGATTCAGTAATATATAAATATAAAACTGTGAATTAAAATTTTGTTATTTTAAGCTGCACAAAGTTATTTAGCAGTGTAAGTAAAGCTTTGAAAAACACCAGAATGAATTTTCTACTTGAACTTCATCCTAACAGGGTTTAGTTTCTCTGGCTCTTACACTTGGTTACGTTTTATAATAAAAGTAGGTATCTCCCCAGCTAAAAAAAAAGAAAATGTACTCAAGCTTATAAAATATAAGTAAAACCAGATTTCTTGGTGTCTATCTACTAATGTCAGTGCTAATCAGTGATGGAAGACGAGAAGAGGGAGAAAAAGTCTGAGCTATTTTTGTGCTTGGCATCACCAGCTCTGTCTTGTGATAACATTATGCTGGAACCATTCATTCATTCATTGCCCAGACTTGTTTAGATTAAAAAGGTCAATTAAAAAATGCAGAACAAAGATTTCCTTGTTCTGAAGTGAAGAGATGTAGCAGCTGTAAAATGTAAAGTTCTACTCACACAAAATACAGTTTTCAAGAAGATAGCAGTCTGTACAGCATGCTACAAATTGAAGAATTTGTTCTGACATAATTTTGATATAAAATTAAGCAGGTTTTTGTGCTCTAACTTGTTTAATTGTGTAGGGGCTAAAGAAGACCTGTGCCACCCTTCTTTGTACTAGGGAAAATAACCTTACAGTACATGGCATGGAAAGACCAGGAGATGCACCCTTCAGAACGGCTCTACTCCTCACACATATGTAGGCTAGGGAGAAGGCTACGCCATGCTTCCACCCCTGAAATAAGTTGCAGTAAATGCAGTTTGACAGTGCAAGTTTCCCCTTTAGAGCAAGACAGTCCTGAGTATTACAGATGGTGCCATGGACTGGTTTTTTTAGGTGTTTGCTCAATTTTTATGACATGGGCTTATTTTCTGCCTAGGAGAATGTCAGGCCCGTACCACAAAGCACTTACATGTCAGATACCTAAGGTAGCTCCAAACTGTCTGGTTATCTGTGCTGGTGAGCAAAAATGCTCAGATACGGTGTTTGACTTCTCATTGGTCTCTTTGAAGGGTCAGGTTAATCAGTCAATTCAGTTTGATAATTGTACCTGCTTCTGGAACTGGCTGATTTTGCTACTAAACTGAGTATTTGTACTTCACTTTGTGTGTATAGACAGCTTTTGAAGGAGCTGAAAAAAAGTTTTCAATTCAAAATAATGCCAGTGTACATGAAATACTTGTAATTGTCTCCAACTTATAGTGTTAATGCTGCAGATAGCATAACAAACTGATTTGATTATGCCCAGCATTATTCAGCAAGGGAAACTCATTCACTCCGTGTTGCTAGGATACCAGCCTTATTTACAGATAGTTAGAAGCTTCCAGGGCAGAGAGTGCTGAAAAGCTTCAAGAGCAGATGTAAGAAGAAGAAATAATAAATGGCAGTGATGATGCATCAGAATTAGTTTTAATTTGTGCTGTATGGTGGGATCCTGGTGAGAGAACAGGGAAGCAGCAAACACCTCAGGACTTAACCCATTGCAGTCCAAGTGCTGAAGGTTGAGAAAACAGAGAGCGCAAGAGGGAAAGAAATCTCTGGCACTGCACAGTAGTTAAGTCTGTTGTCAAGTTTAACAGATTTTTGAGTCGGGAAATCAGCAGTTGAAAAATAAGTCAAAAAAAAGAATGTATATAAGAACAGGAAGATGCACCTATAATGGAGTCTATAAAGATAAAAATTCACCATTAGATGTTTAGCTGGGCTAGCCTAATTAAACTGGGTTTTCTTATTTGCACTTTGTCATCACCATTTCAGCTGGACAGAGACCTGCCCTGGGACACCCCTTGTTTAGCAATGTGGCTACCCAGAAAGAAAAGTCTTGCCTTGAACAAAGCTTCGCACAGCTAATTTTGGAGTCTTGGCAAGCTTTGGCAGTGCTACAATTATAAAGCAAACTGACATGCAGCACCTCACAGCTCATCCCCAGGGTCCTTCCCCAGCTTTGTCTCTGCTTTCTTAAGGACAGTGACCCAGGAGCTGAGGGCCCTCACCCACAGCACTGACCCACAGGTGGGGATGTGGCAGGCAGAGCCTGCAACATGGTCCACCAACAGCCTCAGAAAAGCAGAGGGCATGGACAGCCTTTAGCCAGGAGCAGCAGGGCTAGAGACAGGGATACAGTGTCACCGAAATCGGGAATAAGAAAACTCCTTAACAACAATGCAACTTTAAGAAGCAGGCATTCCTTTATGTAGAGCCAGATGCATGGGGGATCATTCCACCTAACATGCATGCCATATGTTACATTTAGGCCAGATTATAGAGACCATACCTATATTTACACATTACATGTCTCTGAACAGTCATACACATTCATTCCTTTCCAAGAATAGGTAGTACTATGTTAATTAACTATCACACATGCTCCTTACAGGTATTTAAGGAAAACTTCTGGGGTTCTCTGACAACAGCTGAGCATCTAGTTACAGTTGACTGAGAACTGAACCTCAATTACCTTTCCCTGTATGGGCTTGTCTTGATCACAACTCAACTTCTTTTGGCAAGTTTGGTCTCATATCCGGTTTTGCAAGATGATCTTTTAGGTCCTTCTTGGAATTATTAACCTTCCCTTAACAGTATAATGTTGCACAAGTACTGTTTAATGGTAATTATCTCTTATATGGAAATGAACAGCACATGGTGAGAATTCCCCCTTTAAGACTTCCAAAGTAAGATCTCTTTGGGAGTCTCACCTAAATTGCCTAATTCTGATCTACAAAGTGCGGACCCCGATCAGAAGACATTCCTATTGGTACCTCAAACCTTGGCTTTATTTCTGTGAGTGACACCTTAGTTACTTCTCTAGCTTTGCTGGTGTGACAGGGGAAAGCTTCCGGCCATCCCGAGAAGGTATCAATTAATACTGAGATACACCTGCACCTGGAGATAACTGACAGTTTTTTTCTGAACTACCAGGACAGAATGGGTAAATTTCCCTGCTTAGTCATCCCTGGGGTAGGTCTTTTCTTATTCACAGGATTATTTTTAAACAAATGGGACACTTCGCTATTACAGACTTTATTATATCAGTCATTCCTACGCATATAATCAAATTTTGAAGACTAGAGATCATGACCTCACTACCCCAATGTGTTTCTTCATGTCTGTTTTCTGCATTCTCAGTCATTAGTTGTAACAGAACAATGACTTGTTTTCTGAGGATTATTAACCAACCCTCTCTGTTTATGGTTGCTTTTAAAGGTGATGCCAATTGTTGATCTGCCTCACTATAATTTGGCTTAAGAATTGGGAAGCTGTTTTATTGGTATTAATGCAAGGATGCTTTGTTCACCCACCTCCTCAGCAGTTTTATCAGCCAATTGATTACTCAAGTTTACTGCAGTTTGTCCAAAATGATGTGCTTTGCAATGCATCATTAAGAATTTCTTCCTTGTATTTATTAGGTGATCCTTGGGCCGACAACAGTCCTTTCTTTCCAGATAGTCACATGCACATGGACTATCCCAAATGCATATTTGGTGATGTATTGATGGGTAGAGCCTTGGCTTTTATCACCTCTGCAGTTGTAACCACTGCATATCCAGCTACTTCTCTTCCAACTTATACAAAGCTACTACTATTGGCAAACAATTCAAAATCAGAATCTGTTAATGTTTCAACCCTCAAGTCTTGTCTGCTTGAATGTACATGTTCTATAGTTTGTAGGCGGCCATGATACAGGGATTCAGAATTATTTGTGTCTGAATTAAAAAACAATAATTGTTAACCTCTGTGATGGTTTTAAGTTCCACATCATCTTGGTCCAACAATATAACTTGATATTTGAGCATGTGGCTTGGAGACAACCAATGTTCCCACTTTTGTTCTAAACAAGAAACTACCATCTGCAGAACATATACCGTAATTCTCTGTTTCATTGTTAATTTTCTTGCTTATTGAATTAGAACAGTTGCAGCCACAGCACGCAAACTTCCTGGCCATCCTTTGTTCAAATTGTCCAGTTGTTTGGAAAAATATCCCACAGCTCTCCTCCATGTTCCTAATCTTTAAGTCAGCATGACCAGGGCCAAATGTACTTGTTCATATACAAATAGCTTTAAAGGCTTAGACAAGTCAGGTAGTCCCAATGCAGGTGCTGACACCAGAGCCCTTTTAAAGTCCTTACGGCTGCTCAGCTTTTGGGGATCCATAGTAAGTGGCTCTCTTTTGACCCCTTCAGGGTTTCAATAAAGGTGTTTTACCACTAGTCCATAGCTGAGGATCCACAATGTGCACCATCTGACCATGCCCAGGAATGCTGTCAGCTCCCACATGGTTCTTGGTTCTGGAGTTTGGCAGATTGCTTCTGTCCTGTTGGCTTCCAGTTTCCATTATCCTTGGAAAGTCTCAAATCCAGGGTAGAACCCAGGTTTTTCTCCTGCTTGGGCTTTGCCCTTTGACACACTATATCCTCCTTGTCTTCAGAAATTTAACTAGCTTATAGTTACTTGCAGGCATTCTCCCTGAGTTTCTGCAGCCAATAAAATATCATCCACATACTGTAATATTACTTCTTCTGGATTTTCCTTTTTCCAGAATTCTAATTCCTTTGCCATTTGATTGCCAAATATTGTTGGACTATTTTTGAACCTTTTTGGCAATACTGTCCAAGCAAGTTGAGTTATGTGTCTGGTGGTGAGGCTTTCCCATTCAAAAGCAAATATCACCTGGCTACTTTTGTCTAGAGGTATGCAGAGGAAACAATCCTTAAGATCAAGTACTGTAAACCACTTATATTTTTCCTTTAAGAGTGTCATTGAAGGGGTGTGGGTTACCTACCACGAGATGAATGTCTTGAACAATCTGATTTATGGCTTTTTAATCTTGAACTAATCTATACTCCCCATATGGTTTCTTTACTGGCAATATTGGAGTGTTATATACTGATTCACATTCTACTAAACAATCCGTAATTTAAAAATTCCAATATTAACTCTTCCAATCCCTTCCTATCCTCCTACTTAATAGTATACTTTCTTTTTTAAAAGCAGCTTAATTTTGGACTTTAAAACAATCCTTACTGGTTTGACTAATTTGGATCAACCTGGGATACCATTAGCCCATACCAAAGGGGTTTTACTGCATCTTCTAACTCTTCAGAGATTTCTTTCTTTGATCTCTGTGTATTCTATAACAAAAATCTTTGTTTCCATAGCTTGAGATTAGAGTATTAACAATCGTGCTTCTCCATTGGTAAAAACTATCTATGCATCTGACTTACTAAATCTCTTCCCATCAAACACATCAGGCATTCAGGCATATCTAAAAATTGATGAGTTACCCATTGCTTTCCTAACTTGGATTTTTAAAGTCACAGGAAGGGTTGATTCTCACTTTTCCCTGTGGCAACAACAACATTTACAATTTCTTGACTGAGACCTCCTTCACAGGTATTGAGTACAGAGTAAGTAGCTCCTGTATCTACCAAAATTTCATCTCATCATTCCCCAGCTTCAATATAACCAGGAGTTCAGCTAGGGATGACTTCCCTAGTCCCCTTCAAGGCTCATCATTTAATGTCATCAACTTAATGGTCTGCAAAGCAGGTTCCAGGTTAGGACACTCCCTCTTTCAGTGTCCCTTTTCCCTTTTCTCAGTTATTAAAGCAGCCCATGCTGCTTCCAGTATTTTTCCCAGACCCCTTGAATCTGCCCCTTCTAATTTTTGAAGTTTCTTTCTTATATCTTGGGACAGTTGCCCCATAAAAATAGATGCCAATTGAACAGCTTCTCCTGGGTTTTCTAGATCTAAATTACTCTATTTTTAGCAGTTTTTTTTAACCTTCCCATAAAAGCCAATGGTGATTCGTTCAGCTCTTGTTTCATTTCATACAATTTGGACCAATTTATCACCTTTGACATAGCATGTCAATGAGAGTTCATACCATTTTCCATCTTATCTGCAAAATACCATTATTTGCAATACAGCATTGTAGCTGAAAGTTCCATTCTTTGGCCATCTTTCTTGGTCATCAAGGGTATACATTGGCTACCTATGATTACAATATTCTATGGGTTGTTTCAGAGTGAAAAGACTTCCTCTCTTGTTTTCCAATGCTTAAATAAACATCCCAAGGGGGATTTCTTTAAAATACCTCTTTCAATAGATTGAGCTGTTGCCATGTTAATAAACACAATTACAATAAGTGAAAAAACACCTGAGACAGGACAATACAGAAGTCCAAGACAATCCTCATACACATTCTTACAAAATTTCTCATCTCAAAATATAATCCAGGTCTTGATATCCAATACCATTCCAAGATCAAACTCACAATTGCACACAGGGGAATTCTAATCCACAATTATATACAAAAATTCCAATTCCAGGTGTCCCTGGGCCAATGCCACAATTGTGCCCAAAGTTGTTCCACAGACTTTCATCTAGCAGAACCATAACCTCTCCTTTACCACAATTCCTTAATGTGCAGAACCTCCCCTTGCATCTGACTTAAGGAACTTCCCAAAGAATGCCTTTACCTTTTCCAGGATTCTTGCTCAGAGCTTTTTGGTCCAAGGATCAGAGGTTCTCCCTGAGAGTCCCTCAGTGCTGGCTGGAAGTCCTGCAATCCCATAAAGCCATCAAGGTTCAGAAGCAGAGTCCCACCCAGGTCACAAAAACTGTCACTGAAGTCGGGAATAAGAAAACTCCTTAACAACAATGCAACTTTAAGAAGCAGGCATTCCTTTATGTAGAGCCAGATGCATGGGGGAATCATTCCACCTAACATGCATGCCATATGTTACATTTAGGCCAGATTATAGAGACCATACCTATATTTACACATTACATGTCTCTGAACAGTCATACACATTCATTCCTTTCCAAGAATAGGTAGTACTATGTTAATTAACTATCACACATGCTCCTTACAGGTATTTAAGGAAAACTTCTGGGGGTCTCTGACAACAGCTGAGCATCTAGTTACAGTTGACTGAGAACTGAACCTCAATTACCTTTCCCTGTATGGGCTTGTCTTGATCACAACTCAGCTTCTTTTGGCAAGTTTGGTCTCATATCTGGTTTTCCAAGAAGACCTTTTGTTTTAGGTCCTTCTTGCAATTATTGATTAACCCTCCCTTAACAATATAATGTTGCAAAGGTACTGTCTGACGGTAATTATCCATTACACTGGAAGAAACAGTACACAGTGACAACAACACAGGCCCAAAGTCCAACTGTAGACAAGCTACCAGCACCAGAGGTCTTCAGGTCAGCCAGGAGGCAGAGATGGAGACAAGCTCACCTGCACCACAAGTGGGGGAAAGAACAAGGCCCAGGCCTGAGCTTAAATGGTGCCTCAGGCCTATGGGCAGGGGGTGTGGGGGTGGGTTCCCAGGTGAAGCTGTTCCAAGGCAATTAAGGCCTCTTGGTGCCCTCAGAGCCTTGACACTTTATATCCATTTTATGAGCTTCCCAACAAATAAAACAAGAATACATGGGCAAGGACAAGTGTGCTCAAGCCTGGGTCTGAGTCACCTAAGTGCACAGATTCTCTGTGCTCCTACTTTAAACATACCCAATATGTTTTACTAATGAATCAATTTACCAACAGTCTCATTTATGGAATACGGCTCCATCAAAGATGGGACAGAAAATATAGTTTTCCCAAGATAACTCAAGTTCTGTCCAGTGAGAAAACAGGTACCTGCATCTCCAAAAGAAATCATTTCCACAAATGTGATAGCTTCAGATCTAATGGGTTTAGAAACACATTTCTCTTGAGGTTTCTACTGAAAGGTGTGTAAACGTACGTACGTTTGCACACCAGCAGCCTTAATGAAAAAATCCTACAGATGCACAAGAATGGCTTGTTTCAGCTGAGGGAACAAGCAGAAGAAATCTGCCATGGCTGGAATGCTGCAGTCGGGATGCTAGCCATGGCTGTACTGCAGGCCTGATGACTAAACTTGCTGAATACCATGAGTCATATCAGGCTGTACCTCCCCTGCCCTGGCTGGCTGGGCCCATTCATGTGCCTGTGATACAACACCAGGGAGGCAAAAGGATCTTAGCTGGGAGAAAGAGCACACTGAAAAACAAAGAAAGAAATGAGTGAAATGTGTTTACAGCCTGCTCCGTTGGTTTGCAGCTGGCATGCACGAACATCCATCACTTAAATGTTTAAGGCTCTATTACTCAAGCAGAAGAGTGTCAGTAGCTGCAGGCACAGAAGCAAATTTTACTCCATTAACCCTCAAATACCACCTGGAGTAACTTGTCATCTTCTCCAGAGTTCCTCTGGATTATTCTAGTGTAACAAAGGACAGAGCTTGACTCATGCAATTCAGACACAGTGGGTGAGAGTAAAAGAGGCAAAAGGTGTAGGTGGTATCTGATGCAGGAAACCCGTGAGTACCACCCTGCTCACCAGGAAGGAGCTGTGGGGCTGTGCGTCGCTGACAAACATGTCTGCGAGCAGCACACCCGCAGCCTCTGAACCACGGCTGCTCATTGCCCACCCCCAAGGCTGAGCCCAGCAGCCTGCCTCCTGGTGTATCTCACATGTTGTCCTCCAGTAGCAGCAGGCGCAGTGGTAGTCTCAGATCATCCTCTGCAAGGAGGCCACACAGGCATTTGGCACCTGAGCCAGCTGGGAGCTGGAGTGGAGGGCTGCTCTTCCACCAAAGTGTCCTCACTCTACATTAAAACCGTGCCCCCTGTCTCTGTAGCTTAGGTGGCTCCTGAGAAGGTCGGTTTGTTCTACGCAATGAGTCACATTCCAATGGACCTCATCCTTTCTGTGTACAGTGGTGGGAAGCAGGTGCCTACTCGGGGTCACAGATATGAGGCACTGCAAGGTGCACTGAGGAGCACTGGAAGGCACAGGGTCCTTCCAGACTCCACACTGATTAAAGATTCTTTTGTTTTAATGCCACTAATCACTTCAGCACCTTTAATGTCTGAGCCAAAGAGTACGGATTAGTGACTTTTGGAAATGATCTACAGTTTATCTGTGTTAATTTCTCTGGTTGTTTTTACCGTGGTGACTAATAGCACCCACTGGCAAGGAACATGGATGTTTCTATTAGATATGCATTCTCCTTATGCAAGTCTAATGCTTGATATCAGGTGCTTCAGGGGAAAAAGTGGTCTTTTCTGGAAACCTATACGGAATTTTTGCTGTATTGCATTTATTACAGCATTAAAATGTAGTCTGTGATGAAAAATATGGGAAGGGAATTAATGTATCAACAATTAAGTTTTCCATATGCATGAGTTGAATGACCCCAAAGAATCTCAACTTCCATGATGAGACCTTGAGATTTTTTTCCTCTTGCTCTCTAAAAAGCAGCTCTGTATTTTCTGTTACCCAACTATGATAGAAACATTTAGGCAAAAGTGGAGGATTTCTAAGTTTATTTAGAAGAACTGAGTTGTAAATTTATCTATTGATTTCAGCCAGATATGTGTGATTGGAAATTTATTACTTACTAGACCATTTATTACAGAAAATATAGAAATCTTGCATCATAAAAACTTTTATGTAAATGTAGTTGCTGTTTTTTTATCTCTCTCTCTTTTTTTTTTTTAAGTGACTGCTTTACTTGAGATAAGATAAATCTCATTTTCTTAAGTGGCAAAATAGAAAAAAAACTAAACCCCCTCCTCTTGTTACTGAAAGTTATATTTTTATCAGATGGAATTGAACTTTTCAGAGGGGAGCTGTTTTCTTAAGAAGATTCAATTAATGAATTTAATCAGGTTTTGATCAAACCTAAACGAATTCATAAATCTTAGTATCCATGAAGGGAAATATCTAGCCTGGCCTTGATCCATTGCTTGAAGAAGAAAAATGCCTTGAATTGTCAGTGGATGTGAGCTGGGAAGTACCTGAAGCCCTGAAAGGCTTAGGTGATGTACTCCTCAGAGCCTATTCCCCCTAGAGCCTCAGGCCCCTTGTGCTGTATGATCCATGTTCTTGTTGCGTCCACCGGTCATCTGCAACCAGTTTCTGCCACACACCCTATCTTGGGACTGAAAAAATCAACAGATCACTGTGAAAAAACAATGAGACTTTACAGCACTAAACCCAACACGTGAGTCTTTCCTAGGTGTCCTTTCAGTGATTAGGACACAGTGTTTTCAAGAAGACAAGTCTGGCTATTCCTTTGGCCTTGTTGAAGAAAAACTGGCATGAGGAGATAAATTGTATTTGTTTCAGGTGTTCAGTGCAGTCTGAAAGAATTTCAGCTGTCAGGTTTCAGGCAGTTCCCTTGTGCACTTACAATTTCTGAAGTTTCTGTTTTTACCGAAGTTTTACCTGAAATTCCTTGGTTTTGTTTTCCTAGCCTTAGCACAGATAAACTGTTGGAGTGACAGAAGAAATGGAAGACCAAAAGAGATTATAATTATAGACTCCAGGTAAGCTTCCCTAGGTATTTTAGTGAAGGTTTTTATTCTTCTTTTGTGTATTTTTTTGCTGTCTACATCTGGAATAATTTTCCAGGAAAAATTTCCTTTTCCTACTCAGCCCTTTTTCTTTTAAGATTTTTTCCTTTTCTTTTTTTTTTTTTTTTTTCCTTCTTTGTGCTATTTTGGAAAAGTAATAAGATGCAAGTAGGCTAGCCTTATCTGAAGTGGCTTTATAAGTAGGACAAAGTCTGAATCTCTTAGCACAAACTTGCACAAAAGTACAGATCGTTGGTTTTTTGTGTGCAAAGTTTTACTGGTATTGGTATTATATAATACAAAATACATGGCTAAATTTAAACATAACTTCAAATAAAAAAATAGCATTAATCCTTTTATACCTCACCTGATTTTAAAATAAACAATTGTGAGGCTTGATTTTATTTTTTTTTCAGCTGTTTGTTCTGAACCCTTTGGCTTTGCAATGCACTTGGAAATATCATTGGAACAGACTGTTTTGTTATGAAAATGAAAGTGTCTTATTAAAAGCAGACTGTCTTACGGTGTAATTTCTACTTTGCTTCTGTTCAGGAACAGCAGATGCACAGCTATATGGGTACACAGTAGTGGGGAGGGCAAGGAGTTAATTGAAGTTTTAATTCCAGAGAATGTTCAGACTGTAGTTTCTGTATGCAGTCAGCCTTGTCAGGTTAGTTGCCTTCCCCATCTTCTATACACAGTTTTTCCTGCTCAGTGATGGCTCCCTAGAGATATCAACCCCTTCTGTAAGAGAGAAACCCTCTTATTTTCCCTACGCTTTTGCTGTAGCTCTAGGCTACAACAGCGTAGAGCTCTGTGCTCTAGCTTGTCCCATTTTTTTCCCAAAACTTTGTGCTAGCAATGAACAACATCTTTGTTGTCAAAAAGTCACAGTTTAGTGCAAAAGTGTGTGACGTAACCGGGTTGAAGGGAGGAGAGGTGATTTAAACAAAGCGCTATGACAGATCTCCATCTGTGCAGTTCAGCTGTCACATGTGGCCTCCCCGATAGGAACTATAAGCGTGCTAATAGGCCGCAACATTTCTAAGGTGTATAAACAGCAAATGCTCCTTTTGATGTATGACTTGCAAAATACTGTAACAGCCTTAAAAATGTCACAACATGACAAAGAGAAGTTCTATGTAAATTATGGGGGAGAGTATCAAAGGGAAATGGAGAGAACCTTAAAGGAAAAAAAAGGAGGCGCCCAATTTGTCAGCCATCAAAATTGCAGATGACTGGGAAACATAGGAAATCAAATCAGGTAGTTAATCCTTGTTAAATATCATCTAGAATTTGATTTGATTGTCTCATTTTTCTGTTTTGCAATCTTGTCCTCCCTGTACTTTGCTAATGGAAGGCACATTTAAGCTTGTCAGGTTTCAGATAGATTCCGATGAAAATGGATCTCCTAGATGTATGTACTACCTCAGGGCTTCAAAGCCAAGTAAAAGTTTTGTGTTTGCATATTTCTGGGCCCTGAAATGTATTTAGGGAACTCTGGAATGGCTGTACATGTCCTGCCTAACACAAATGACTAGGAGAAATATTTGTACTGTTGGATGTTAGGTCATTGTAAACTTTACTTGGTGGGCACGAAACAGAATTTTTTCTGCAGGAACGCAGTAAATGAAAATTGCCTTATGAGTATTTAAAAGCAAGTTAAACATTTCTGTGGCTAACCAAAAGCAGCTTTTGTATGGCAAGTGGTTCAGGCAGAGCAAGCTTGTGTGTGTCCACAGCGTACTGTCAATAAGGCTAATGAACGCTCTCATGGCTTCTGCTGGGCATCAAAACAGGCTCCAAGAACTGAAGGAGCTGAAATGTCGTATTTGGCCATGCCCCTACAAGAGGTTTTCATGAGGATTTCCAAAGCAAACAGGGGTCACTAGAATGTGCTACACACTCTTTTGCTTTTGAGGTACAATGATAAAATAAAATATTTATTAAAGCTTAGGAGACAAAAGTTCTCATTGTTTCAAAAGATCACCTAAACATAGCTTTATTTGTTTAATTTTCAAGACACAGATCATATTGTTTAATGTTTGCTCAGCCACAAGAGCACTACTAAGAATTTCTTGAGAAACAGCACACACGGTTCATTCTTAGAAGAAAATTGCAGCTGATTTGGCAAGGTTGGTGTCTGGATCTGAGATATAAAGTTGCTCCTAATGAGGCACACAATCTATCTTGTGCATGCATCACCAACAGTACAGCTGCAGGCAGAATGGGCTTCAAAAGGCAATAGGAAATGGCTCTTGTTTTTCTAGTGCGATTTTTGACAGCTATTAAGGCAGCTAAACTGCATCTTTAGAAGAGATCACTTTTTATTTAGGTTTTATTTAGCTGTTTTCTTATGCAAGTAAACAAGTATTGTATTGCCAGAATTGCTTAAATGTTCCTCTGATGATAGAATGACTTATGAGAATCAATGAGCCAGGCAAGATCTTGCAAAGGCTTGCAACAATTCTTAGCAGTTACATATCTCATACTTACTAACAAGAGGAGACTGTTATATTTTTCAGCACCACTGAAACTTGTACAAAAATATGTTTTTATGGCCTGCTCCTGAAATGCCCTGTAATGGCCACATAAAAGTCGTTGCAGTGATGTGACCTATGGTATATAACTGTGGACAAGGAAATCACTTATCTGAGGCAATGGATTTTTGCCTCAGCTTAATCCAGACAAAAGAGGAAAAAAATCCCTAAACTTGTGGAACTCACTCTGAAGCAGGAAGTGATACCTCTCAGTAAACAACTACTCATTCTACAAAACCTTTGTACATGGGTATAGGGAATGATAGTAAATTATCCTAATTGGAAATTGGATAGACTACAAATTGTTTAGTGTAACACAAAATGCAGATCCAAAATTTTGGGCAGCTTGGCAACTTCTTTGCACTCCTTATGTTTCATAAATTATTGATTCACACAGCAGTAACTTACTGGGCTGAATTTGTTATGCGTGGTTGAAATGTCTTCCCTCTCTGGTCTGAGGGAATGAAGTAACATTCTAATAATTGCGTAAGCTTTAAAATGGACTAGTCATTTAAAAACAAGTAGTATTAATGGGGTCCTCCTTGATGAATATCCACTCCTTTTTCTTTTTAGTAAACTACACTGTAAGGAAGTAAAACTTGTAAATAGCTATAAATTCTTTCTGACAGAAAGAAAAGAGAGCTCAGAGACTGCTATATTTCCAACTATACATATCTGGATAGTCAGAGAAAAATAGAGAAAAGTACACTGAAAGTGGAGCAAAATTCTCTGTATGACAATGCAAACAGTAAAGAATGCAGTAAAGAATGCAAACAATAAACAGCAGAAAAACGGCAGAGGCCTGTGGTTTCTTTCTATGAAATACAGCGACAGCTGCAAGGAGCCCTTCTGGCTGGTCCTGATCTTTGCCTCTCTCTGCCCTTACCCTTTCACTTTGAACTCTGGAAACCAGGAACCTTCTCCCACATTGACTGTGGCATCATGGTAAGCAAGGGGGAGCAGCTGTCTCAGATACAGCCCTGAAGGAATGCAGCTACCACCCGGCGCACAGAAACGCTCAAACTTCTCCAGCCCACAGCACAGAAGGAAATTGTCACTAGCTGCCAGAAAAACATCAGGTTTTGTTTCTCTGCAGCATGACCTGGCTGCAATTCTGAAATTGGACCAATATGAAGAAAGGTGTCAGAAATGCATATTCTGCATGGAAATATGGAGTTTATTTTTTCTCCAATTGAGCAAAGTTTACAAAAATAGACTTGACAGTAGGGTATATATAGAGATGTAGTATTACTTTATTTTGTATCCTTTCATGTTGTATTTTTGATCAGCAATTTGTGTTGCTTCTAGGGTCTTTTCTCCAACTTGCTTTTCTATATTTTGTCTTTAAATGTCTTTATCCCCCTAAAGCTTTAGAAGCTTTTACAAAAGACAGTTGCTCAAATTGCTGGTGCCTGTGCCAGCGTGGAAGTCTTGTGCTGCAGTGGGTTGCCTTCCTGGACCATGCAGGATGATGTGCCGTTGCCCAAACGTTCTTTGCCATTCTTTCAAGAAGTAGGGCTTTATCAAAAGCAAAAGTGGGCTGGTGGTGGGTAAACAGTTGCTGTTCTGAGTCAGGCTATGTTTGTGTTCTCTTACATTTCATCTTTCATTTAAAATCTTTAGAGGATTGAAAAATGATTGTTGAAGTAAATTTATTGAAACTAGTTTCAGTGAAATACAATGACCTATGAACTACATGTCAAATAAGATTATTATTACTTTTTTTAATGGCCTTCAAAGCTGTGAAACTATGGAGTGAATAGCATATGTAGTCTGACATTGCTGTGCTCATCAATATAATTGTTGGAGCTGTGTTTACCCATGTGGCACCCTTCATACTATAGTCACTAAAAACAGGTACCCCAAATCTAACTTCTATTAAAATTAAATCTACAGATTTTCTAGCCTGACACTTACTGGGAAGAGCTTTAAAATAATTTCTCTTTCTATTTAAGATAATTGATATTCATCTCATGCCAAAAGATTAACATGGTAAGTACCTAAGCTTCTGATAACTGTTTGAAAGATATCTTATTACAGGATTAACTGGCAAAATGCAAAAGATTTATTGTATTTTGCAATATATATTTATTCTTTGCATCTCAATTGATGGCTCTGCTCAGCAAGAATTTTGACTCATTTGATGGGTACAGAAGATCTCAGGCTAACTTAAGGAAACTGTTTCAGGATTGATTGTGAATCCAAAATGTGCTTGAGTCCAAATACAGAGGCATGAGTTAGGGAGGCTCTGCTAGAAAGGTTACTCAAGCTCTCGCACAGTCAGAGAAGTCACGTAGCAGCCTCTGCATCCACTAAAGCTGGCAACCAGAGGCTGCACCCCCAGATTACTTTTTCCAATCTCTTTGCCCCTTGGGTGGGGAAACTTTCCACAGCAACCTTCCAACTAAAGAATCCTTCCAAACTGTGTAAAAGTACATAATTCATTATGGCTAAAAAGAAGCATTTCAGTGAGAGATTCTGGAGGACCATTGCAAGCTGAGCATTTTCAAAGAAGTAGAAAATCATTCAGGTAGAGTCTATTCTTCCTTTCAGGCTACCATATATCACTACCACTTTTGTATCAAAATGCAAGTGACCACTCACACCATAAAACTGTGTTCAATCTCGATGCAAAACTCCACTAGAGAGTTTTGCAGACAGCATTTTAAATAATGGAAGCAAAGGGTTTGGATAAAGTCGATAAGTTGCTGTTGCCACATTCTACTTTGCACCATGTTAACAATGCTACTAACCACAGTCAAGTAGGTCTTTGCATCAGCATAACCTGTATTGCAAAATCTAAAGTTTTCTCAAAAGCTTCACCTCCTGAAACTAAAATTGCACAAGAACATCAGTTTTATAGGTCAGTGTTGCAGAAAGAAAAGAGAAAATATAGTGTGAACATATCCCTGGAGCCAATTTCCCATTACTTTCAAACCAACACAGCATCCTTGCCTTTATTCTTTTTTAACAATTCACTTTGTTAACCTTTGTTAGTCACTAAACTGTTTGGAGACCTCACCAACAGAAGAGCATTATATGTGTTAGATTGAAGTGTGAATGGCTTCAAATTGTTAGATCAACCTTCCAGTCTCAATGTATTCAGCTTAAGCCAACTACAGCTGGGACAGAATAAATCATTACTAAAATAGTTGCTTAGTGCACGAAATAATACAAATAGTTTCTGATTTCAGTCAAACTGGAATGGAAATTCAGCCAGTTTTTGAAAAATCTAGCAAATCTACCAGGCCCCTCCAAAAGCACACTTCTGCTTGGAAAAATTTCTTCACACAAGCCTACAGGTTAGTGTGGGAGGAAGACATGGAACCAGCCAATATTCCCAACCTATTTAAGCCTTTAGAAACTGAGAACTTCTGCAAGCTTCTACTTTTGAGCAGTTGCAAGCATAGTTTCCAGAAGAGTATTACAACGAGGCACTTGGCTTGTGGTGATCCTTTTAGTTATGGTCTTGAAACTGATACTATTTGAAAAGAAGAAAATGAATCAGAAGTTTTAAACAAGTATTTCCATGACACCATGTGGCAGCTGCATTTCAAGTAAAGTGGTGCAACCTTTTTTTTTTTTTTTTTTTTAATTGTTATCTGTATGTAGACATAAATGCTTAAATATTACCTTAATTCTAATCATACGTGCAAAGTGTTTTGACCTAGGGTAGGTATGGCTTTAAACAAGCAACAGTTTGTAATGCACATAGTCACCAGCACAGACCTGGTGTCTGAATGGAGAGCTAACCATGGGGAAATACAAAAAGACATATCTGACGTGTCAATCAGGTGCACTTTCTGTAGCTTGAATGTCAGAAACCAGACACCAAGGGAGATGTCTCTGTCCACTTGAGGTCTATATCCCCAAGGCTTCCCCAAAGAGTAGTTGAGATATGAGACACTGAAGTTGTTTGGTCACATAGCTTCTACTGTGATGGGAGCAGCATTTCTCCTCTATCAACTGAGTTCCTCAGCAATGAAATTATTTGTGTCAGTCTTCACCTTAAGTCCTTTCCTTGTAGTGCAAATGAGTTTTGCAGTCCACTGTATGCAGCAGACCAAATTCCAGAGGATGAAGGTGGGCAACCGAGAACAGGTAATGTGTCATAGAATCATCCATATGCTGCCCAGAACACCTCTGTCCTTTTGCTGGATTTCTTCAGAATTAATAATACCAGCTTCAAAGCTAAATGGCTGCTCTTCCTGTAAGTTTTTTAACTAAAAAACCCTAACCCACAACACTCTTTATGTTTAATGTAAAAAATGAGTAAGGGATTCACCTCTGTCCCCAGCTTCCACTATTTAGTGTTGAACTGAGTTGAGTCAGGAACAAAACTGTGGATGTGAACAGATTTTAAATGCCAAAATTTGAAATTAACATTATATTCACATCCACACTTCATTCAATTTGCATGCCAAACCCCCTAGACTAAGTATGATTCATTTAAAAGCACAAATGCCCTAAACTCTGCAGGACCACGTACTGAAGTGACGACAGCATCAAAGATAGCTTCACACTTGAGCAAGTTAAGAACATGCAAGTCCTGTAGGGGATATAATTTATTTTAATCTTTCTAAGGTTAATACTTTCTAAGAAAGTATCTCTGGATCAAAAATATTATTCACAATAATGATCTAATGGGAAATCAGAACTGTGGTAGGAAAATTATAAATGGAAAATGCTAGGTTTTATCACTCATTCTGGCATGAACAGGAGGCTGGTGAAGCAGCATAGCCCAGGACTGTCAGAAAGAGTTCTCCCTTGAGTAGTCTGAAGAGTTGTTATAATCTATTTCCTCTAGTACTGTTAAAGCTGTTACAGTTCTGGTTCCCCCCCCCCCCCCCCCCCCCCCGAAATTACTGGGGTTTTTTTCTCCTTGTCATCAGAGCTCATGTGAGTACATTTGAATGAAAAGTTATTTGAGATTTTTAATGTGTAAACAGCTCTTCCATGTTGGTAATTTTGGGCTGCCCATATAAAGACCTCTTGGCATGGCAAAATGGACAGAAAAGTGTCCAAAAATTATGCTGACCCCAGCAGTCAAATATGGTAATCTTGTACTTTCAAAGCTATATTGTTTTGAATTCTGTAGACTAAATACAGTTTTGAGTGCAGTCCTGCTCTTCAGTAAGTGAACAAGAAGAAAGAAAATCTCTTTAGAGTAGATACTGCTTTCAGAATATAAAGATAATTTTACATATATATATCCTATAGTATCAATAAGCTGTGTATTTGTCTCTCTTCTTTTTAAAAATACCGTGCTGAAGAGCCAAAATATGTTGATATTTTAAGTGGAATATTATTTTACTTATAATGATGGACTCAGGTGACTAATCTATTTAGCAGTTGTTTACAGTGTCATTTCAAGGGAAAGAAATGACACCCTTCACTCTATTTTTCTGTTTCTGAAAATCTTAATTTCTTTGATTTTGTTACCACCCTTGACATTTTGTATTGAATAATGCATTCTACTTTTGAATTTTCCATTCTGGTGTAAATAATGTTGATTAATGCTGAAACATTGCCAGAAAACCTTGCAGTAGAAAGGCTGTGCAATGTTTAAACACTCTGCATAAATATTCCTGACATGGGACCCACTCCTCCTCAGCACATCTTCCACTGAAGTTGCTGAACGAGGGAAGCACTGGCCATCTACGATAATGTCAGAGGTGTATTGCTATGTGTTTTAAGAACTATCCTTTTAAAGAACTGGGCCTGATATAGCTTGGGATTTTTTTTATAAGTAACTACACAACAGTGTGATATTTTTGCAGTGTACAGAACTTATAGTCTTAATTCACCACGACTCTTAAAAGGGTGATAATTGCTAAATGTCTTCTACTTCCTTCCTTTGCTCTTGTTAGCTTGCTTTGATTTAAAGACAGTCCCAGTAATCTCTTGGCTGAAAAGCATGTAAAGTATGATAAATGGGTATTCTGAATCAAATGGGCTTGTTTTCCTCAACATTGTTAATGTATCTGCTGGCACATTCAAGGATTAGCTAACCCCATTAAAATATCCAACATACTTTTGTAACATTTTGGTTGGAAGTACATTTACTCAGTGCAAAGATCAGGATACAGAGGAAGCTGTGGAAAATATTAAATTAATAAATCCATTTATTTTTTTTTTATTTCTGTATGACTACTATTTTACAAGCTAATCTTGGAAATTTTGTTCTTTGGTTCAAGCACAGTTGCTCTGAATCAGGAACACTAGCTGGTGTATCTGTACAAGTCCTTGTAAGGGCAACATGACTCTGAAATGAACATATTTCCATGGCTGTTTCTGCTTTTTCAGCTCATTTCACAAAACTAGGAGTTGTTTCCAGAAAAAAATAGTTAACATTGTAAGAAAGAACCTAATGTGACCTCATAAATACTGTATTTCAAACCTCCAGATTTTCCATTCTTGACATCAGATGTCTGCAGAGTCTTAACCAATTGTCATGATTGGGAAGTGAGAAAGCAACAGTTAAAATACTAACGGCCAGTAATGTTTCTCAGCAATACAGCCCTAGCCTGTGATTTCATTTGTGAAAACAGCATAGCTGATAATAATCATGGGAACTACGGTGAAAAATGGGGCCAGTCCTGTTTAATATCTTTATCGACAATTTGGACAAGGGGATCGAGTGCACCCTCAGTACATTTGCAGAAGACACCAAGTTGAGCGGCAGTGTTGATCTGCTTGGTGTCTGGCACTTGTTGAAGCACAGCAATTTGATCCCAATCTTCAGGGGACTCTCAAATATGTCTTCCCCCTAGCAGCTACTCCCAGGGTTGGGTCTCACGTACAGATAACCTGGAAAAAGGAAAGCGAGTATTAGAATTTTGGGGAAGGTCTACGTCTTCTTGCTAAAAAATGTATGTTAACCACAGTCTAGGGATTCAGGAAACCAGAGGTTTGTGTTTATAGCTTTTCTTCATATTTGCAGTGTGAGTATGAGCCCGATTCTCCATAGCCAAATATACTGCCCAAAAGATACGCTGCTGAGTGTTAGATGGAGTGTACCTCTCCTCACCGTGGGCTGCCAGAGGGCTGGGTATCAAAACGCCAGTGTCTCTCTGTCATCTTAGCCCAGAGCCATACAAACCCAATCTGATCAGATCCTCAAATTCAGAACTAAATTCTTAGCTCAAGTAGCTAAACTATAAAACTGCATTAAGAGTGGTCCTGGGAGTCAAGACATAATGACTTTTGGATCTACCTCATACTGTAAATGGTTGAAAGAAGGGTCAGTTAGTGGTTTTGTCTAAAGATCACATCTCTTTGCAGGTTCTTAATTTTTTTAGAATTTTGGCAAAAAATGAAAAGAATTACAACTTCTTCGGAAACTTCTATCCTCCTCTCTATTTTCCTATCGCTTTTGTCCACTTAAATAACTATTTGTTAAATTTATGTATTATCTTGATAAATTTGAAATGAAGTTTTCATTACATAAGTTGTCTGAAAAATGTCACTCGGCTCTGCTAACACTAACTTCTTACATTACGATGTTCTTTTTCCTATGTTCTGCCTTCCAGCCATGCCACCTGCCAGTAAAACTGGAGTTCAATCTAAGTACCTAGAGGGAAGTTCTGATGCTACTCTAAGCTTCTGTGGTGTAAACTACTTTGGTGAAAGACTCTTTTTGTTCCTTAGGCACTATGAAGCAACCAAAGAACAACAAGAAAAAAACCCCAAGTCAAAATACTGCATTGTATGTTAAGTATCCGGTAGGTAGGTTCTTGAACTATATTTGCATGTATGTCAGTTGGAACAGTTAATGTGGTACGTAACATGAGATAATCTACAGCTAAGATAAATTAGTGGTAGTCCAAGACTGCAAAATTACTGAAGGAACAGCAGCAAATTAACAAAAATTGCTTTACAGCAGCACCTGTTTGGTGCCAGTAAGTTTGGCTTAGGTCCAAAATCAAGAGACTTCAGTGGAAGTTTGCATTCACATTTTGGGGCAGTGTCTTACAAACGTTCCTCTCTAGAAGGTGTTTGCACTTGTTTAAAGTGCTACTAAATTAAAGCAACATTTACTAGGCCTTAATTTCTACCCATTCCAAATTGCCCTTTCCATGCTAGACATTTTGTAGGAGTAACGTTCTGCCACAGTTTCTACTGTTTGCTGACATGTGTAAGCAAATTTACCAAAGGAGAAAGGAATGGACTACTAATGTGAGCTGGAGAGGCATGAAGTGTCTCTGATACGTGCTGAGCACTCCAAACCAACCTTGAATAGAAAAGCTGCTGAAGCTGAAGTGATTTCAAGTGTCTGCAGTATCAAGCCTTCTTAAGCATGATTTAAACTATTCTCATGAGAAAATATTAATTGTGCTGTTCAGGCAGTTTGCCCCATGACATCTATGAATATTGGCAGAATATATAGTGATGCATGTCTAACGCTGAGCATATCCAATCACTCCATGCCACCCCTAGGAACTGGTATCTATAGGTATGTATCCAACAGTGACTTCTGATGCATTCAGTTAGTGGAAAATTTTTTACTGTTACCACATTAATAGAGTCATTGTAATGTTTTGGCTGTAATGATAAGGTAACAAAGTGCTGTTCAAACGAGACGGAACAGCTAAGTGCTCAGACTTTGTCTTTATAAGGACAAATGGACAGACTTTAGACATTAATACCAGATAGTGGAGCACCAGGACATTTCAATGTAAGAGATAAAAAAGCAGTGATTTAATTGGAAATGCAATAGGAGTCATTAAAGATGTCTAATGACTTCTGAAAAGCATGATTGTTATGTCCCAAGCAGGAATTTGCACAAGCTGCTCTGGAATCAGACTTGGTTTTAGGAGTGCTGCAAGTCGTTGGTTGAAGCAACTATTGCTGAAGTGACAATACTGGATCAATCTCATCTTTAAGCGAGGGTCGGAAACATTAAACAACATAGATTGGCAAACACTTTGTTTTGCTTTGCAGGGAAAAAATAATTTTGAAGTTCTTAAAAGATTTTATTGAGGAAATATCCAAATGAAAATGAATTTGGGAACTCAGCCCTGTGATGTTGGACACCTGCCTGACTTGCGAGAGAGGAGGGAAAGGAGGAAGAAAGTGCTCCTTGACTCCTTAAAGAGAAAGGAACTACTGTCGCTGTGATCTCAGTTCAGGGCTTTTAAAAATTATTTATAAAAATTTGGGAAAATACATATTAATACAAGGCCTAAGACAAAACCAGTTAATCTGACCAGAATACAGAAAAAAATAATCTTTCTCTGAAAAGTTGTATTTGCCAGAAAAGTACCTCTTTGAGGCCGTTATTTATATACTCTTAGATTATGTGCTCTATACATCTAAAAAGGTTTTTATATCTGATCCAAGCTTTTAGAGCATTATCTTCCTGGGTTAATTCAGATGAACTATACTTAACTCTGTTTTTAGGTTATTGAATATAATTCAAAGTTGGGTGACTATGTGCGTGACACATAATCAGCACATAATAAATAGGCAACCTGCGTTTACCGGGGAGATTCTCAGGGTGCAGATTGGTGGCATGCATTTCAATGCCTTTAAAGTCTCTTTAGGATTAAATAAAATTCTTCCTTGCATAAAGGTCCTGCATAGATATTTGTGTGACAACTCTGCTTCTTTAGACCCCAGAGCAGTAACAAAAGGTTGGGCAAACTATGTGTTCAACATCCTTCACCTTCTGTTCACCTGCTGTTCCAGGCTGGGTGCTCAGCTTTAACTGGCTGCTTGGAAAAGGATCTCTAGGGTGTGCATTCTTCTGCAAAAGGAAAAAAATTTCTTACAGAGTCTATGGGTTATAAGAAACAGTAATGCAGACTCTCAAGCAGCTAAAACAATTGGGTCTCCTTGATGAGTTTTCCTTAGAAATTTTCAGAATCTGTACTTCGAGTAAAGCAGCTTTGAGTCACCGTGAATGGTTGCTAATGTAAGAGGGAAAAAAACCATGACAAAAAGAGCACACATTTTAAGAGAACGGTTGAGATTTAGCTTTATGGTGCATGCTGTCCAGTTATAGAAGCCTTCTCGACTCTTAATCAGTTTTTATGGAATGTTTTCTTTTGAAAACAAAGTTTTAAAAAATTCAAGTCAGTATAAAGGACCTTAGCCCTCAAGATTTCAAAGCTCCGCTTTTTTCCTACACTTGTAACTGTGATGTACGAATTCCATAGTATCAAGTATCCCTGTTGTTGTAGCAATGTGTCTTCACTGCCAGCAATTTAGACATGAGTATCTACTTTGCATATTTGGAAAATGACTTTGAAATGCCTCCAGAAAGCATTCAGAAACACTTGCTTCCTCTGAAATAAAGCCACATGTACTGACATTTTTCTGACTGACATTTTTCATTTTTGCTACAAGGCAAAGTTCCTTTGGGTGTGGTTTTCGTGTTTTTTTGGGGGGTTTTTGTTTTTTGTTTTTTAGCTTTAAAATCTCTGTCTCTATAAAGAAGATTGTCACTAAAATAACTGAAGATTTTATTTAAAAAGTTTCAGAAATTACATTACTGGGCATAGTCCTTTAGGAAATATTTTCACTTGGCTGATAAAGATTTAGGATTTTTTCTTCTTGTTTTATCCACTAACAGTGGACTACAATGAATATTTCTAGAATTGCAGGTAAATATTGCATCTTCCACAAAAAAAATCTACCAAAGTATTAAAAAAACCCATTGGCCTCCGTTTTCCAGTGCGGTTGAAAAGAGATGAGATTGGATCAAAGCAGATGTTAGTGTTCTCTCGTCTGTCTCCACCTGAAGCTTCTGGGGTTAACCTGGTCACTTTGTCCTTTTCCACTTCATATTCCAGACCTCAAATATCCAGTCTGTTCTGGATATTATCAGCCCTGCTTGTCTTTGAGAAAGTCACTGGTGAAAAAAATTAAACCAGCTTACTGATGAGCTCTTTCAACTGCTGAAGCCAGCATTTAATATACCTTGTAATGTGGCAAAATTTCTATTATGTAAAAAGTGGGGAAAGCTGCAATTGTGGCTAAGAATGAAGAGGATAACCTGAGTAGCTGTAGGATGCTTAGTTTGATATCAAGGTCAAGCAAAATAATTAGAAATGCTGCTGTGGGATGTAAGGATTATTAGCTGGCGAACGTATGCACAATTAATGTCAGTCAATATGCTTGTTTCTTTTAATTGAAAACCACTTATGCCCAATAAACCAGTCTATCAAATAATCATGAGTCCACTAGGAGACAGAATAACCCCTTTAGTCTAACAAAAGGTCTTGCACTGTGTATTGTAACTACAAATAGGTGAATCTTAGTTTCATGAGGTCATTAAAAAGTATTAGACCTCAGCTTCATGGTGATCTATTACCCCTTGTGGTGATTAGCTTGCAGGTAGCTGGTGTGAGTGTTGCAGCTAACAAATGTCAGTGTCACTTTCTGAATAACTTATTTTCAAATATGAAGTTCTCTCCTTGCCATCTCTTGCCAGCTAGCTTATGAATACAAAGAGATCTACTGTGCCTGTGTGGTCTCTCGTCTTTGCACCTTCTGCAATTTCTTTGCTTCCACTATCAATACAACTACCCCTAACCATTGCTCCAAAACACTGATGGTGATTTTATTTCCATCTATGAGGCTAAACAGAACTTTTACTCTTCTTGTAACACTGAAATGGAGATTTTCTAATTTTATGTAAAGAACTGAGAGAAACCTGCAAAGTAACTGCAAATCAAGATGCATCTACTTTACTTCACAGAAGGGAGAGAGAAGAGAAAGGAATCTCCTGATCATTCCCATTTATTGATTTTTGGTTCACACTGTAGAATGATTTTGGACTGAATAAAACAGATTACTTCTGGATGAAAAGAAAGTGAAAGGATATACTCTGATGACAAATATTGCATTCAGTCCAGAGCCGTAGTTGCAGCGTGTCAGATGTCAGTGCAAGCTGCTTTGCTCAGCAGACCTACTGCACTGATGCAGTCACAGCCTCCAAGTTGTCTCAAAATCATGTTTTTTGTTATCAAAAATGAGTTCATACATAGATTGTTGTGGCTGCATTTTTATATCTTATCTCACATTACAGTGTAAGTTCTACATGGTTGCTTCAATGCAACAAATTAATTTAGGTGATAAAGGAACTGGGTATGAAGGTATTGGAGTATCTGAAAAGGAAAGTTAAATAATTTTGTTAATAAGAGACACCATACTGAGGACAACAAATTAACCAAGAATAGTCAGGAAAGCTGGGTGACCTCATTGGCAGCTAAAGGGTGATGTCAGAAAATTGATCTATGAACAGTTTGTAGGATTATTTGCATATGTTTGTCTAAGTAGGTGGTCTTTCAATAGACATGAGAAAGAAACAGTTACATATATCCCCTGAAATAATGGTGAGTGCATCTCCCTAACAAGGTGTAAGTGACTCTGGTTGTCAGTCTATTTATTTTTTGTAAGGAAAACTCTGCTTAAGGCAATATGAGCATTCAAAAATAATTGTTGCAACTGGTTTCTAGTTTTGAGCCAGGATCTCATCTTGAATCTCTTAGAAATGAAAAGTCCTTTGGCAATTTCTGGTTTCATGTATATTTTTTCTGAGGAATTTTGATAATCTAATTTGAGTGCTACTGGTAGACTTTATGAAAAAAAAACCTAGTAATTTTTCTTCTTGTTCTGTACATTTTTGTGCTTATGCCAAGAAAAGTGTATTGAGTTGGAGATTTTGAACTGAGGAAGCTGGCACAGAGCCGTCAGTGATGGAGCAACCTGGCTTATTTTATGAAAGCAATATTTGCATCAGCTGTAGGCCTGGCCATTCATCTTTGCCATGAAACCTGTAAATATTTTCAGACTTCTGTAGTGTCCATCTCTGCCTTGTCATGATGCCAGAGTTTTCCTGGTTACTGAGAGCCCACTTCTTCCTAAACTTCTATCAGCTCTCAAATCAGCTTGTGTGGTTTGAACGATGATTTACCTTGTAACTCTTTGGGAACTCTGGAAAACAAATATTGCTGTTCCAATAATTTTAGGAATCTCCTTCTTATATAAATAGCTTTGTTCAATTAGATCATCAAGAATTCAAATCTAAACTAGATTTAAATGGAAATGGTGTTTAAACTCATAGATTTGCAGTAATAGAAAAAAAAAAAACTTCAAAAAAAATAAAATCCAAGTCAATTATTGACTTCATACTTACCAAAGAAGGTTTCTTTTAGGTGCCCTAGCATCCCACGTTTTTCTGAGGCTGCCTAATGGCTTCTGTGACTTTATTCCAAATCTGCTGACCAGCTGCTCATCTTGCAGCACACTGAGCTTTGCCGCGCTGCATTCCTGTTTACATTGCCCTGGGATTAGAGCTCTGAGATCTCGAGTTAGAAATGGAAGTCTATGTGATTTTCTTCTTCTCTAGGTGTTGTTTCACCACCTTCCCTCCATTACTGGTTAGTTTTCCACTTTCAGTTTTCTTCCCTTCTTACTGCCTCTGTACTGTGTTTGGTAGTACAAGTTTTCAGAGGAGTGTTTCTGCTCTAGGGTCCTTTTGAATTTTTCTATGATTTTTGCATAAAGTTTATGAATGACAGCAAAAGTTTTGGGGTTCCAACACGCTCTTGTAGAAACAAGTAACAGTTTTTGCCAGCTCAGGTTTTTTTGTTTGCATCTTCTGGCTTATTGTGCAAGTGCTTTTCTGTGGTAGTAGATGGGTCTCCGTGGTTCTTAAATATATCTCCCTTTAGATGTATTTAAGCTGCTAAATAGCACCCTAAAACTCTTTTTGGGTAGAGCTTTCATTTCCAAAACCATTTTGATGGTTTGTTTCTTTATTCAAAATAAAAAAAAAGGTTAAAAACCCATCCTGCTTTATTCAAATAAAGCTTAGATGAGCTTTCACCATATCTAAAAATATTAGATTCTTATTTATCTACAATAAGTTTTTTGAAAAGCCCAGTGAACCAAAAAATTCTGTTGCTTACACAAGCCTTGTGTCCAGTATGCTAGACTGGTAAATTAACTTAATTTGAAATCCTTTGATCCTTAAGATTTTCCGGGACTAGAAGCTGGAGTTTTAGTGGACAGCTACTGCCCCATAGAATTTAATCTCCTTGGGAAGTCCTGGAATCCAGATTTTGTGTGGGGGTGCGTTTGTTTATAGCTTTTCTTTTAGGTACTTGCACAGCCCATCAACATGTCTGGATACTGTGTTTTTAAAATCAGTTCCTGCCTACACCTCCACTGGTATCTAATTTTAATGACAGCAATACTGCTTTATCTAATAGATCTCTTGGCATCTAGTATGAAATTTGCAGTTTTATTCTATGAAAATTCATAGTAATAGGTTCTGAATAGATTAACAGACTACAGAATAAATACCAAAATAATCAAATGTTTTCTGTGAGTTCTACAAAGCATTTTATTATCTCTAAAGATCATGCAATATAATCATTATCAGCAGGTGTTTAAAGGATTTCTGATCTACACAGTAAGCTCTGTAATACAGATGAGTACAGAAAAGAGTAGCAGAGCCATTAAAGCATCTTCTTGCAATCTTCTGTCTTTACATTTGTATTTTTGCTTTTCATTTCTCCTCTCCTCCTTCCCCAATCAGCATATAAAAATTCAAGTATTTTACCAAAAGCTATATGATCAGAAGAAATGTGATTTTAAAACTACACTAGCCAATGTACTATATGTCCAAAAGAATAACAAATGAGCTACCTAATTTAAGGATCTTCAGAGAAGAATTTAAGAATGATTTGCAAGAATTCATACATTTAATTCTCCTTTTCCCAGAAGGTTAAGTTTTGCATTCAATGCAAAATCAGTTTGCATTAAAAGTCTGCGTGTGAGATTCTCAGCACGTTCCCTCTTTAATTGTGTCCTATAGCATATTTTGTGTCCTTTGGGGTACAACCTCATTTTCAGTTTAGTTAAAAAAAATAAAATTTTCAGCTTAGGGCCTTCTTCAAGGTTGCTTCTGCTCTCCTGGATGTTACATGAAGAGCTGGATTGACCTTATCCATAGCCTCTGGAGATTACGTTTATCAAGGACAATGTTACTATTGCTTATGGCGAAAATCATTCCTTCTTAACTGTCTGTGTGCCAACTGGAGCGGACAGGTATTGTATCATAGCAAGTATTCCGCTCTTAAAATTATTTATTCTTGTTTCTCTCTCTGTGCTGTTCTTTACCTGACATCATACATAGAATAAGTAGGTACTCAGTTATGTAAATTGATCATACCTTCATAAAAAGAATGCCCTCCCAAAGCATCAGATGCCCTTGACAAATACAGTACAAGTAAACAACATGGAATTCTGGCATCCACCCTACAGCATTGCTATAGCAGCAAAGACTTGCAATAAAAATAGAATAATGGTAATAAGTAAGTATTGCAAAGGGAAGTCCAATACATGCAGTATGGAAAAACCGTGGTAGTGCTGTATGTATTAGATGTGATCATGGCATGATATTAGCTGAGATGAAACATTCCGGTTTAGGGATATGAGTCCCTTAGCTGCCTAAAATAGACATGGTAAATATTCTGAGAAGTTGCTGATCCTTTCTTTGCACCAGAGATGGGAAAAGGCAGTTGCCACAGAGGTTTAAAGATTCATTTTTCTTACCAGATGTTGAAAAATTGCTGAGTTTCTGTGCACTAATGGAGAATGTCATTGGTATTGGACCTTGGGAAAGTCCTTAATAACAAATTCAACAGAACACACTGGAACACCAAACAAAAAACTTAATAGTCACGTATTATAATTAACCATTTGACTACTGCTGTATAGACTATGTATTTTTAGTAGACATGTATCTTGCGTCCTGCCAGTTCAAACAGATCTGATATGTCACAAATATGAACCACTGATTTCAGGCAACTTTCTACCTCAAAATCAAAGTGAAGGACTTGGGATAAGTTGGAGACAGTTACCAACTCTTCATGAATTTCATTCTCCTGGTGTCAAATCTTACAATTTAAAAAGAATACAGAAACACCTCTGCTGTACTTTAAAGTGGTCAGATCATTAATTCTACATCTGATTTTGAGCTTTGACAGGTTTCACACCAGTTATAGAATCATCTGTTTCACCGTAGTGGCACATAGTTCTGGCCAGAGTAAGCGTAGTCAAAACATGACTTTTTTTTGCATGTGGCATTACATCCCCTGGCGGAAACTTAAGCAAATCAGTCCTGAGGGTTCTGTTCCCACTAAATAATGTTATCAGCTGCTCAGTTGTTGAGTTTCAGGTTTAAAAGCCGTTTCTATATTTATCCTTCAGCTTCATAGATGCAGCTCTTGCAAGCACTTATGCAGAAGCAGAACTTGGCGCAGAAGCAGCACAATTTCAGATTGGCACGTTGCCTTGCATTACTGAGGAAGTCAATGGACTGCCAATGCAGCAGTTTCTGGGGTCTAGTGAGTCGTTGAGGCTCTGGTGTATCCCCCATCCCACTCCTCAGCAAGTCACCTTCAGTCAGGAAGGGAGGGGACAACACCCTGTGCTGTTACGTAGCAGGGCAGTGCTCTTCTCTGTCACAGATAAATTCTGGTGACCAGTCCAATGGGGAGCAAAGGGTCACCTTCAGGATCTCCAAGGGACTTAGTTCAAACCTGATTTGGATACAATGAAAGCTGTTGCGTTTGACTTCTAAATTCTGCTCATTAGGAGGCTTTTATTCTTTCTGCACTCACTTTACTTTCTACTCATGTGGTCAACACATTGAAATCCTCAGTGTGGCCAGCTAAATTTGTAAGTATACATTACTTTTGTCACATAAAATGATGTTTACAACTGCAGATTCCCCCCCTATAAATGCAGTTCAGCAAACTCAGTCTTGGCTATTAAAAACTCTTGGCTTCTTTCCACGTTGCAAATTATCACTTGTCATAATAACACTGCAAGTGGAATTATACCCCTCTGTTAGGTCCATGATGCAATTACCTTAGTGCATTTGGCACTGATATCCTTAAATAGATTAAACATCTCTATTGATATAGGATAGGGAATGGTCCTGCAGCTCATTCAGACTTAATTGGGTTGGTTTTGCCAAGGCTATCGAGTACAAAACTTTTCACCAACACGAACTGACATGATGCACAGCACACGGCAGGACTGGTTTTAGTGTGCTGGCACAGTCAGTCACTTTTCAGAGCAGAGCTGTATAGCAGAATCTGCTTCTTGCATCTGTTAAATCATATTTATGTAGAAATGGATTTTGAAAGAATATACAACTCTGTCCTTATGACATCTGCAGAACCTCTTGCTCCTTTATCCTCGCCAAATCTGTCAGTCCATGTAGCTTCCTTCAAAGGGTCAGCAGGACTTTTCTTCTCAGTTGCATAAAGTGAATGTCAAGAACCTCATCACACTCTTAACAACCACTGCATGTAATTTGCAGTGCAGAGCTTAGGTACAAATTGGAAGACTTGTTTTTAAAACCCAGATGTTGGTATACACGAAAATTCATCAAAGTGGATGTAAAGTGCAGGATTTTGCTATTCCCCCCACAACAAACAGAGCAGTTCTTCCTTTCTGCTCTCAGGAGGAGAACAGTGTGTTCCTGCTTCTCACAGCCCCAGGCCTCAGACCGTCTGTCTGGGGATTCACAGAAGGAGAGAAAAATGTCAGGCAGGTTTCCTCCTCTGCTTTCTATCTGCCAATCAACACAAGGCTTCTAGCATTTGACCTATGAATATTCTTATCCTTTTATCTTAAAAGAGATGCTAGTTGGCTTAGGACGGGGAATAGAGGTCAAATACAGCCAAGCTCAGATTTTGTGTGGATGTTATTTTGGGGTTTTTTTGTTTTTCTTTTATTCCAGGTTTATTCCACACTATGTTTAAGGTGCTGTTACAGTGCCAGCAATTGTTCTCCCACTGTGTATTTTTGACTACTCTTTCCAGTCTGAACTTAAAATGAGTGGTGGGTTGGAGCTTTCACTTCAGAGGAAACTGAAAGTTTTAGGAGACTCCCCTCTCCACTGAAAAAAAAAAAAAAGCCCTTTGCTCCCCTATCTGCTTGAAATTTGCTTTCTTTGTGATAAAATAATACCCTTTCTGTTCACCTTTGAGAAGGATAAAAAGGAAGTATTTAAACTAGTTATATCTACCCAACACTGGGTAGAAAGCTAGAGTAACAAAAATTTATTTTAATGAATGCTAATCATGCTTGCATACAATCCAGTGAAACTGTGGCAGTGTAGCCTACAAGACAAAGTTCATAGCTAAAATAACCATTTTTGAGGCATCACAGTAATATATCCATTAGGACGAAATATTAATAAAAGTATTGGGGTGTAATCTGAATCTTCAGTTAACTATAATGAAGTCAAAAGACAGTTGTGGCTAAACATACTTTAGATTTAAAAATGTGCCTTTAAGTGAAGGAAGACAGACTTTTCTGTAGTTGGGCAGTTCACGTATTCAGTTAATAGAAATGGAGGAGGTAATTTTTTTTAAACTAATTTTCTAGGCAATGTCACAACTTTATTAGAATAAAATAGGACATAAAAATTGCTTGCTAGATGGATGGAATATTAGTTTGACCATTAAAAAATTAAAAGGAACAGCGTAGGATCTGTCTATAAATTAACTTATGCCAATGGCTGTGGGGGGCTGCCTTACCCATTTGTGATCGATCTCTGACTGTAATTACAGCCGTGGCTGTGCTCTGCTGAGTTACCTAGAAGCTCTTTGTTGCAAGACTTTCTCTAGCTGGGTTATTGAACTTCTGACGCTACAGCTAGTGACAATTGCCCTTGATTGAGATGGATGCAGCTGAAGACTGCTGCAAGGGATGTTAGTTGCCTGAAGTTCAAACAGAAAGAGAGACCGAAACCACAAAAATCCACAGGAATTTGGATTAACAGATAAATCTTACTGTGGAATAAAAGACGGAATACTCCGTGGACTCTTTTGAAGGTCATATTTTGACAAAAGGACCCCCAAAACAGTCTGAATATGAACCCCCTCACATTTTCTTCCTGTCAGGCATGACACTCATTACAGATTACTGTACTATACTAATCTGGGGTAGGTGATATGATGTACAGTCCAGGCAATGACAGCTATGATCAAATAACGCTGTAACACTGTATTAATTAAATGATGGACTATGGTAGAATTCTTGAAGAATATCTATATTACTATTAAGTGAACTAGCTGCGCTTAATACTATACAGGCGGTCTGAGAAAAAAGGCATGCTAATACTCTCTAAAAATATTTGAAGTAGAAAGTTCAGTATACAGTGCAGTTCTTTCCAAGGAGGTGAGGATGAATTCAACCTATCTAAAAAAAAAAAAAAAAAGCATGACTGACACATTGTATTGATGGACAATAGTGAAAAGATAAAATGGAGTCCATTAGGAGTGGGTTTTGAAAAAAACCAAACTGTTTTAAATAAATTTATCTATGGCTGGAAGAGATCTAAGTAATAAGGCAGTACGGGAGCTGCCATTTGAGACTGTCCCCACAGTCTTTGACAGCTGTGTCTTTCTTATTTTCTCTTTGTTTGGATATCTGAATTCTCCTTTGCTGGAATGCTTTGCTAAAGGTTTATAAGAAAAAGCTCAGTGTTAGCTGTGTTCCTGTGAGTTAAGCTTTCAAGAAATCCAGTTTCAAGAAAAAATGGTAAGATATGAACACATTAGATTAAGACCTTTACTCATTCCAGTTACTTTTTCACACATGCAATTTTAATAAAGCTATTTTCTTGATAAATAGATGTCATTTAGTGTGCAGGTGTATTTGAACTCTGAGACCTTATCCAGTAAAAAAAAAGCCAAAAAATCTTTGGGAAAAAATCTGAAATATATTAGAAAAAACAGCAGAAAAACAACTGCATGGGTTTTGGTTTTTGTTTTGTTTTTTACATAATATAAATGAATATTTTAACCTGAGTTATAAAACACTTTTCATCAAGATAAAAGCTTTTGCAATTACTATTTCTTATGGCCACTACCACATAATTCTTTCTCAAACCCTTTAGTTGTCTGAAGTTATATGCAGAATTTATACACACAAGGCTGTGTGAAATAAAGGCAGCAAAGAAACTTAAGTACCTGCAACATTTGTTCTAATATGTTTCATTTAAATTCTGCCTAGGATAAAGTACATTTGATGCAGTGACCAAGCTTCCTTATTTTTAACACCAATGCTCTGGTTATGGGAAAAATGTATTTTGAGTTTCAACTGTGATTTTTCTTTTTTTCTTCCAAAAGAACTAATTCAGCTAGGTCAATTTTAAAGAGCTGATATGCATAAATTACCTCACTAAGGATGTTAATAGACAGACAGGAGCCTATACATGTGGTAGCTGTGCTTCCATTGTTTCTGAAAACAATATGAATCAATTTCAATTCATTTGTATTCATACGCCCTAAATACTAAAATGTGGAATACAATGAGATGTCCATCATCCATTCTGACTAATGGTCTGTCCAAGTGCAATTCTCAGGAGCAAAGCATTTGCCTTGCTCTACTCCCACTGGAACAATTATGAATATTGCAAGGGAAAAAACCTGGGGAACAGAAATAAGGCAAAACTTAGAGATATCCATGTTGTGTATTCTTAGCCCGACTTTTGAATAATTCGTTATGTTCAGTTTTACATTTGTTAAAAGAGGTACTTCCATTGCTTGAAACTGATAACCATTTAAGAACATTTTTCCTATATGGTAGTCTTCTAGGTATATCCCAGTTAAACTTGTATCAAGCTTATTTGCTTAAATTTCTTTCATTTGTTCCAAAAAAATGATTGAGACAGCACTGGAAAAAAACCCCAACTATTTGCTGTATTTTTTTATCCTATTAACAATGTTTGTTTCCCTAAGGCTGGGAGACTAATCTGAAGAAACTAAGCATATATCCATATATCAGAGTGCTGTGTCATGGGCAGTATCCTTGGTGGCTTGAGCAACAGAAGCATTATAGCTATATTACCTTAAAATGAAACCCAGAGTAAATTTATCATATATTACTTCTTATATCTCTGCTAACTCATTCTGCAGTAATTTATGTCTTGAGACAGCACTGCACTGTGTAATTCATAGTCCAGGGTTATGAAAGGGAGAGATCTACCTAAAATTCTATGTTTAATTAGCAAAAGTGAACATGGAAAAAAATATTAAGCACAGTGTAACTGCTGGAATGGAAAGGGTGCTTTTGTTCATGTTTAAGGCAAAATAGGGTCAGTCACTTTATAATGCTGAAAAAAGAAAACACGAAGTAATACAGATAAATGTAAATCTCCTATTTGAATACACTTTCTGAAAACCTTGACATGAGCACATTCAGTCTGCAATGAAAAAAAAAAAGCAACCATGAAAATATATAATTACTTTCTCAAATATGAAATGACATGTCAAACCACCTCCTGACAATACTAACACGGAAACAGAGCTAACCAAAGCCTTCAGAGCTCTGACTGCCACGACAATTTCCCATAACAATCACGGCAGAGACAGAACGATGGAAGAGTAACATGTCTTTCAATGTTTTCTTTGTGATAGCTCACAAAACCTAATGTCAATACAGCATCAAAGGAGTTATCTTGCAACATACCACCAAACTGCATTTTTTAAAATATAAATGCACTGAAAGATGTAGATGGTAAAGAGTAGCTCAAATATGAAGGGAAATATTAATTTTATACACATTTATCCTTTAGTGAAGTAGTTGCATAATTTTGCTTCTACTAGATTTAGTGAAAATTTTGCTAAGAACTTGACTGCAAATAGAACAAAGACTGTTACTAATCATGTGCAACTGGAGAATGAGAAATTAGGGCACTGGAAGACATATTCTAAAGAATCTTCCTAAAATAGCTTCAGTTCCTCCCTCCACACACCCATTTTTACCTTGTATTGCATGTTACTGTCTCTGCAGAAGTGTTAGCAAAATGAAGTGTCCAGATGCTTCACAGCTGCTTCAGTACATGGTCTTGCAGCTTGCCTGAAGTTTGCTTTTTCAGCAATGTAAAACTAAACAACTGATTTTGAGAGGTGTGGGTGAGGAGATAAAAGGTATTCTGCTTCATTGCTGGGGGTTTTGGCAGAGAGAGGGGTAGAGAAAGGAAGGGAGGGAAGATAGAAACATCTTTTAAAACACTGAAGATACTAAGTGAGTAAATGTCAATGTCCTTAAATGTTTAACACAAAGCTTGTTCTTTGAATGTTAACACATCAAGAGAATTTATCTTTTTTCCTTTCCCCATCTAATTTTATCACAAAATTATTTTGATTTTCATTTGGTGATGAATGTTGAGGATGACAAAGAGTTTGGAAAGAGAAACTGCTGGTTTGTTTTTTTTTTTTTTGGTGGGTCCATTTTCCTCTCTAATGTTTTCTATGGAAACTGGAAAGAACGCCAGCACAGCTTCAGATGCCTCTTTCTCTCTCTCACCCACTAATTTTTCCCTGTACTTCAAGTTCAGTTTGTCAAGCTTTGCTTTATATTTAGTCCACTTAAATTTGGTATTCACGTAACTATTGCTCATATATATGGACAATGATATACTTTTCAGAGGTGGACAATATTGAGCATATTGTAGTTATGTACATTTAAACATATGCAGGTGACTAAAGCCAGATGTACTTTGAAGTGAAAGGCTACAACTTTGGCTTAGCATGCTAGGCACTGATGTCTTACCAGTGTGGCTTCACAAACATTCTTGCTCTTGAACAGTTAGAGTAAGTTCTCTCTACTTGCTCAAAGGGCTGAGTTTAATTTTTTTCAGTCGCTTTCCTCTCTCAAGCTTTGTTGCCAAAGAAAGAAGTAAATAGAAGTAAATCTAAGGTGATGCAATCAAGACATCCATTTCTGAATGCTAATGCATTCTAACTTCCTAGCCAATATCTCTGTTAAAATTTTAAATATTCAAAGTTACATCTAACTCTACACCTCTATGGTACTTTGCACAAGGTCAGCCTCTTTCATCAGCTCTCTCCCATTCTGGCTCGATGTGGGGGAAAAAAAGGAGTCCAAACATAGGCAATGATCAGAGGCAATGCAAGCTAATAAATAACTTTGGACTGCAGGGAAAAGAGGTCTGACAAAACAAGCTTCCCAGCACCCCCCAAGACAAAACTAGTGCGCAGGTTCAGATTAGCAAAAACAGAAGGGAGGAGGGGCACAGTCACTGTTGGCCAGTAACAGGTTTGGAACATCCCTTCTATTCTTGAGCTTGTCCTCTGTATATCTTTCCATAGATTGATCATTCAAGTTTCCCACTGCCAACTGACTTTTGTGGTGCTTTGGCCTCCCTTTGTTTCTATATGCACACAGAACCCTATGTGCTTGCAGCTCTGCAACCATTCTACCACATCCTGCAGCCAATTCTGGAGCAGGAAGGCAACTGAGAATGCCCAGGTAAAGCTATGAGTATCCTTTTGAGGGTAGTAGGATGCTGTGCTAAGAGATGCTGGGAAGGAGGTGAGTAGAAAGCATTGAGAAGAAACAGTACCAGAAACACAGAGGTCAAGGGGCCCTCAGAGAATTATTCTGTTCTAAGTATGGGGATGGATGAAGCTGCAGGCACGCTGCACTGTTGTTCCAAAGATTTCTGCACCGTGGACAGCTGATCTTGCAGGTTTCTAGTGTAGTTAAAAGCTGTTTCTGCTTACTTCACTAGTTCTGGCCCACATACAGATTGCAAGCTGCACCACCTCTAATCTCCTGCTATTAAAAAAATAGTCTGCTCAATAAACAGCTAAAGCTATCACTGGAAATGGTTGTCTAGGCTGACCCAAGTCTCACTGCTATTATTGGTGGCTCAGAGTGGAGCAGTAATAGTAATGATGGCCTACTGTCCTTCTTGAAACAGAAACTCGACAGTCTGATGGTTTTGTCAATTTTGCTTTTCCATGCCCATATAATAAACTGCGAAAGTGAGATCTGAGACCAGATTCCTATGGTGTCCACCTTTAGTTTGCATAGGATAGGTTTTTTTCCCCACCTTATGGAAATGATTCTTCATAAAGCGACTGCAAACTGCTGTCAGCTCCATGTGATAATGTGCACAGCAGCAAACCATCAAATACTTATATCAAAGCAGGTAATGAGAACAAGCTGAGTAATTGGACTGGCCTGAGTAGAAAGGATCTAGCAAAATTTTGAAATGCCATTTCAATTTGCTGTAACTCTATATCATGCTCACCAGCATTCCTTCTGCAATTGGATTTTATTCAGTGTAATTGCTGGAGGCATCCAGACTTACTAGTGAGGTAAGCATTTGTGACAGTGTTAGAGAATGTGATAATGGTAATGATCGTCTATAAATGGAAATTTGAACATCATTTGTAGTGATCTAAAGCTGTGGGCATAAGTAAGATTCAGACCCAAAGGATTCAAAGGATTTGTTTTTTGTCTTTTTTTTTTTAATGGAGGAAAGCTTCTACATTTTTATTTTCTTACCTAGAGCAAATGGCATAGCTACTATTTGACTGTATGGCTGCCTTGTAAAAGCTAAATTAGAAGAATTTTTAAGATACAAATTAAAATCTACTGATTTCATCATACAAATAATGGTTGTATAGAGAAATCATTCATGGGCTTGATAGAGATTATTCTTGAAATTAACTGTTTATTGAACCAATAAGTAAAATGTGTTTCATCTTTGTTATCTCCAATTATTATCTTACTAAGTGGCATTTTAATAACCTTATCTGTGAAACGCTGAATTTCCCAATTTGTTGCTGAAAAATGGAAAGCAAAGAAAGACAGGAAAGAAAGGATATGACAAGAGAAAAGGACAGGACTAAAAGAACGGAAATCAAAAAGAAAGTAGAAAGACAGTGATAAAAATCGAGACATAAATAATAGGCAAATCTAATTTCAGAAAGAATAGTCATATTGCTGAAATCTTCCAGTTAGGAGTGCATGAAGCTGACATCCAAGTAACTTAAAGAAATAATCTGAAATGTAGGAGCTGTTGTTTAATATCTCTAACAATAAGATGAATTTCTCAGATGTCCAATATAAACTGCATTTTCCAGTCTCCTTTTGTAGCAATTGGAAGGTGCTGCATGTCTGTAATTCAAACCAGGTTTTTAATGCTGAATTTCCACTGACAGAAAAGGTCGGAGAGTGGGAGTGACACTGAAAACTTCAGCTCTTGAAGAGTTGTCACCTGGGGGCTTGCTGGTGGGTAGAGCTCAGGCAGCTCTAATACTTGTCCCACCTTTTGCTACTGCTTCTCTGCATGGCCCTGGGCAACTCACTTAGACCAGAGACTCAAAGGCATCTCTGGAGGTGCCTCACCCTGCAGTCTGGGTTTTTTCTGTCTACCTGAACACAGAGGTAAACAGTAATCCTCTGCTTTATAGGCCTGTAAGAAGAACTAAGAGCTAATACTGGTAGAGTGCTTAAAAATACCAAATACTTAAAGCTGATATCTTGCATGAGCTGATCACTGTTTTATTCTTTCATGAACGAGTTTGCTGCCAGCTCATAGATTTGTGTAGCTCTAGGCAAAATGGAAAACATCTGCCCCTCATACATCTGCAGTCACCCATAAAATGACAGTCAAAAGACATTTAGCTGTCTCTGCTACCTTTGTCATGGCCAGCTGTATATATTTTATCTCGTAAGCTACATCCAGTCTGTTTCACTTTGATTCCCCCCCCGGCTCCCCTTCTTTCTCTGGATATATGAAGTACAGGAAAAGGCTCCTGCACAGTCTTTTCAAATTTGTGTTCTCCACAATAAAAGCAGCAGCTGGATTTTCTTAAAGGAAGAAAAAGTAACATCTGAAACCACATCTGTCCTCATGTATCATGAGTAAGATTGGAAAAAACTGAGAAACAGAAATAAGGAGGCAGAATGCTGGGGGGAATGAAGCTTTCAAAGATACAAGCTCAGAAAGAAATTAAATTCACAGGCACCACCGGAAAGTTGACAAGACTGGGACTAATAGTTGTTAAGCTTCTTGATATATATCAGAGGAGAAAATAAAAAAGGCATAGAAGAGAGGAAAGAAGACATATTACAGCAAGACAATAACAGTATTTTAAAGAAACTAATTGGAAAACTCAAAGCAACTTTGATGTTATTGTAAAGAAGAGAAAGGCCGGAGGCACAACATTAAGATTTGATCTGAAATCCCTTTTTTCATGCTTTCTTCCCAAAACGGCTATTCAGAAAGTGAATCCACCATATGCATCATTTCTACCTATATTTTTTATCTAGAATATTGTTTGTAAATCTTTGGAGACATCACACCTATGGAGGTTTGCTTGCTAATTTACAAACAAAACTATAAATAAAAGAGGAATTTCAAAGTTAAGTTGATAAGACTGAAATAGTGATAGGAACGTTGAGAAACATCAACAACTCTCCTGGAACAACTATTCTAAATACTGGAAAAATCATACACAGTATAATTTAAAACAGACTACTAAAAAACCCCCAGAAACAAACAAACAAAAAACCCCCAACAAACGTTCATATTTCAGGCAAAGTTCTTCAAACCTACTAAAACCTAAACTTATAAAAGGAGATGAACTTAGACAACATTTACCTTAAAAATGTGCAATTTCCTTATAACATATGTAGGGAGAACTAAGCACTTTAGAAGGAGGCATATGTAAACTAGCTCAAAATCTCCAATAGAAAATGCTGAGAAGAAAGATGTCCTTATGTGTGTTGGACCTAAACTGAATATAGAGGTTGTAACTACTGCACTGAATCATGTATTTTCTTGCAGAAAAAGAATGTTTTCCTAATATCAAATTCCAAATCTGTGTTTTACAGCATAACTTAAACCCTTAACTTATAGGGAAATTAAAATCATTGCAGGTTATTCCAGATGCAGTCTGTTATGGTGGGAAATTTTGTATCTAGAGTAAATACTTTATTGATGCAAAGGATAGCTGAATGCTATCAATAAATTTGGCAGAGAAGAAAGGATAAAATTCCTTCTGAAGAAAAGTCTTGCATCATCTCTCTGTTGTATATGGGCCAAGGTATGTGCATATGGACACAGGTGTAGAAACGCTGTGGATGGCAGAAGATGATGTGAATTTATTTGGTTGGAGGAAAGGTCTGTGGCATGTTATTAAACAGATAAATTAGAATAGGCCAGAGAAATCCACTAAAGTGAAAACAAACAAATGATGGATGAGCATTAGGTCATCTTTCCCTGACCATGGTCTCCATTAAGCATTTTCTTATGGTTGTTTGTGGGGATGGAAAACTGAATTAGATGAACCATTCAGCTAAACCAATAAAGCTATTGTGGTTTTGAAAGAGATCTGAAAAAGAACAATATAACTATGTTGCACATATTTATAGGAATCAAAAGAATGGCACCCTTGCAGATAAAATTCAGTAGCAGATGGTAGGAAGGGATTTGTCCTGCCTAGGCTCTGCGAAGAATCTTCTGCCAACTCCTTTTTCTTTTCTACAAGAAATTAAGTAGAAATAAGACTAATATATTGAGTTTATCTGCTTCAGAACTTGAGTAATTTATAAACGAAATCTCTTAAAAAATGTATGGCTATTTCATCAGAAAATTACTTTAGCTCCAGCAGATGGACCCTAACTAAGCTTACTTACTCAATTCAAAGCCCTCTTCTGCTACTTTTTTAGGGACTGGATAATTGAATTAAAGTTTATTCCTATTTTTCTTCTATTTCCAGGTTCTGAATGGTTGGATGTCCATCAGATCTCGCCTCTACTCCAGGACCATTCCAGCTGTTACTTAAACATGAACTGAGTTTTTGTGAAGGTCAAAGTTTAGGGACTCATTCTATGCCTGTAGAAAAAGGCAGATAGATTTCATTCTTATTTAAAATATGCAGGCATGTGCATGATTACATTAGCGTGTAATGTGAAGTGTATGTATCCAGAGGGAGAAGTGTGTACATCTAGGTACTTAAAAAATGTTTCATCTTTTTGAAACAGGTTTAAGGCAGAACTCTGATCATTTACTGTTTATGAAATTTCAGTTAGAATATTCATCATGCTTGTAATGCCAAGAGCTTTGGGGTATAATTTGCACTGGTCCTTCTATATCTGTTTATTTAGATCTCGCTCCTGAGGAAATCTGCAAGACAGGAAGTAATGTGTTTCTTCATGAAGGCAGAAAGCAGTGGATTAACAAGTGACATTTCATCTGTTACAAAATCCCTCTACAACCTACCTTTGCCTTTCAGTGGTATGAAATATTATCCTTTATCCTTATTGCTTCGTGAACTTTAGTTCTTTCTTTCTCTGTTCCAGTCAAGTTTCATTTGTTAAATTTGAGAAACTGTAGCTTTCTACAAGATATTAAATCAGTTTAGATTTTTAATCATTGAACTCATTTTAACTAGTGTTGTATTATCTGTGTGGGGGAAAAAAATAGTGGTGTTCCAAATTGCCATAACAACAGGCTACACTTCTTAAAACAAGATAAGCTGTGTGTCAAAGTAAAACTGTTACCATGGTAACCAGTTGCATATTTAAAACCAGCAGCCTGTTTTAATCAGTCAAATTGCCCCTTTTTTAAAAAAAATAATCAACTGTACAGGCATTCTTCCAGCAGAAACAGTGAAAAGAGGAAAATGTAAAAGTTAATTAAAAAATAAGACCTCACCTTTATGTTCTTTTCCTGAGTGATAGCTTTTGATTCATAAAGGTCACTCACACTGCTTCTTTCTTACAAGAGTGCAAACACTGGATCTTGTCTTTTATCTTAGGATTCTCAGAAATTCCTCTCAGCTGTTCATGATATGCTTCCCCTAAACAGGTTAATAAGATATTAGCATCTAAGCATGGAGTTCCAAGTTTATAAAACTGCCTAGAGTCAATAATACATATTTATAACCTCTCTGTTTGGGAAGACTTAAAAAATAGCTGGTGAACTTAAATCAATCCAGTATTTGCCATTTTTATGAACTTCATGATTAGATGGTCAAAGCCAAAAGCTGTTTCATCCCTTTGTTAATGTTGTTTTTTTTTTATTTAAAGAAAATGTTTATGCACTGAAAATTAGATTGTTTCTCTTTGGGACTTTAAAAAAATAATTTCAATTATTAAACTGTTTTCATCTCAAAAATAATAATAAAAAAAGATTTCCAGCATAAATGTCTGTTGTACCATACTCTAAATGTATTGTGTCATGTCAGATTCCTGTCCTTTTGGTCCTGAAAGTCAATGAACCATCAGGAAAGTGACATTTAAGCTTCAAAAGAATGCAGAAAAGCAAATAATGTAGCATTTTAGAGGCTACACATACCTAGTATCTCAAAAGAGCCATATAGTGGTTGTGATATGGCAGAAGGTGAATAAGGTGCATTACCCATGCACCACCTTTGCACAGATCCTAGCTAATCTCCCAGTGTTTCTAGGAATTGCTATTAGCCTACCTTCCCTAATACAGATCTTGAGCCAGAGAGCCTGACTCTCACTCTCAGTAGTATAGTTGCTTGTCCTATCTCTTTTTTAGCCTAGAGAACATAGTGACTACATAGGGAAAAAGACTGATTCTGCATATTTGGAATAGTTTCCCTCTTCTCATGAGCTGCCAGTCAGTGCTACATTAGGAATTGCAGCAAAACTCTTAGAATGAAAATGGTATCTTTTAAGAAAAATATTCATAATTTTATTAGACTAAGTAGAATATCACAGATGTCTTCTTGCTTTTTCAACAAAAGTAAAAAACCCCAACATCTGGACTTTAAAGTACTGCTTTCTTTCTGCATTCCCAACAGAGAAAATGTGTACTGTTTCTATTATCTTATTGTTCTTTCTACCAGTTCTATTAAGCCTTACTGAAGAAGAAAAATCAGGATTTCAGAGAAGCTTTGCCATTTCCTAATGCAGTATCTTTGTGTAAGATGGTACATATCCTGATCAAAAATGAGGAAGTCTTCCTAAAAAAGCACTGAAAATTAATTACTAACACAACAAAAATGCAGAAAATAATTAATAGGATTCAATTGTACTTTACACTCACATATCTTATTGTTACTGTTATGATTATTTGAGGATGACATCACAGCTGAGGCTTTCAGAAATTAAATATAGCTATCTGCTCTATTTTTTTAAGTAGCTGTCAAAACATTTTTTTCTTGCTCATGGCGATAAGCCTCCTTTTCTGCAGGTTTTATAGTGCTACTGAGAAATTGTTTTGTTATTGATATATGAGGGAAACTGCTAATGCTAGCTGGCCAAAGATAAATTCAAAATACCAGAATTTTGAATCATCACTTGAAGATCAGCCCTAAGGTCATCGATTTGGGCTTTGGAACTGTTGTGGTGACATAGTCTGGAATCCTTTTTCCCCAGCTGCTAAGAGCATTCTTCTATTCACTCGCTTGATTGACCATCAACTTTAGAGTTTGAATTAATCACATCACCCTCTGCCACACCACAGCAGATGTCAAGGCCTGCAGGCTGGCCTTCTTGTTGAAGGAGAAATTGGGCAAAAAGTCAAAGTTTTTTGGTAAGGGCAACATAGCTACAGCAGTCCGTAAATCGAAGTAGGCACTGCAACATGAAAACAGCTGCTCTCAAGAATCCTGGTCCTGAGGACTACTTCTCTACTGCAGGAAGCAGATGGTTTCTGAAAGCTGACTTGGAGTATATTTTTATACTGCAGCCAAGATACAAGTAGAGCTTATGAAGATGACAAGTGAATCTGCATTAATAGGGATCTCAGTGCAGCTGCCATCTGTGGGAGGGTTCTTTGGTGAAGATGCACACAGGTATTTTATCTGAAGATCTGCACCACAGATATTTTTTCTGAAATTGAACAGCAGCCCATGCTGTCCTTGCATTACTCCTGAAGCATAAATTTGAAGCTAGTTTGGAAGTATCAAGATGAGCAGACACATCCCTTAGCTGTGGTGTAAATACCATCTCAAGATGCCAAACAAGCTTGCCTGCTGATTGCTGGAGTGCTCCCAAACAGAGAGAGACCAAGACCAACACCGCAGCATTTCTTCAGACTGAATGCTGCTTGAGAGGAACCATTTTAAAACTACAAACAGAAGACAAGACTTCCCAGCATACTGCCTGTAAACAGGCATGGAAGGTAATCTGGGAATAAGGTCCAGCCACTGCAGCCAGCGAGAAGCCAGGCACCTCATTCAAGCTGCAGAGGCTTGCTCTGTGGTAAGCAGCTAAGAGGTGTCCCCAGATTCAGGGGAAGATATTTGTTCTCAGGAGGGATGTTCTCTAGAGGCACCCACTGCTACAGTGAGTGCATAAAGGGTTAGTTTGGTCCAGACATCTAGGGTAGATTGTGTCACTCAAGGTACGACATCTCCCTGGAGATGTTTGATGGGCGTCCAGTCTCATGCCTAGGTGACCACAGCACTCGCATTTGTATCACGCCACGTGTCTCTTCCCTCTGGGGCTCTGGCCTAGAGTCCACGCAGGCAGCCCTGTCCTGCTGGTGGCCACGAGGACTGGGCCCAGGGCTGACCCTGAGGCCTACAACAGCCCCTGCCACCTTGTTGTGGGCCTTGGGCCACCCCTGTCTCAGCTGCCCTGCCTGGCACAGGACCTGGCTACTCCGCAGGGGCTGCCCCCACACCAGGCTGCCCCCTGCATACAACAAGGCCCTGCCTGGGTGGCTGCAGGGACCATCACCACCAGCAAAGGCTCCCCTAGTGTTACAGCACTCTCAAAACTAGCCGGCTGCAACAAGGCTTTTACCATCCCATCCCAGGTTAACTTCCATAAGCAGCTCCCACACCTTGCCCCAGCACAGCCACCGACCCCCCACAAGGTTTCAACAGTTCATCTGCTGTCCGGGATGTTTCTTCAGCCTCTTTAGGCCAGGCCAGGCCAGCCCACCCTGCTTCTTGCCTCTGCTGCTTCCAGGTCTCTCTTCACCCCAGGCTCCCCTTCCCTCCCCCTTAGAGCTATTTAACTACTCAGCAGAACCAGCCACAGCTGCACCTTGTCCACATCAGCCAGCCCACCGCCCCTGAAGCCAGCCCACAGCTGTATGTCATCAATGTTCATTAACCTGCCTTCATTCCTCTATAGCTCCTCCATTTTTTTTTTTGCTTATATTTTTTTCTTTTCCTTCTTAACGTTTCATACCTTATGTTTTTAACAATCATCACAACCTTTTTACAAATAAACTTTTCATACAGTCCTCTATAATTCCTCTACACCCTAGGATCCAAGCTGTCAGCATGGGGCCCAGCCTGTGGCTGCCCAGGGCCAGGGACTTGCTGCTGTCTGGCTTTGCAGATGGGAAGACAAAGATTAAAATAAAAATTTAGGTGGGAAGGGGCCTGGGGGAGACGGGGAGGCTCCTGCCCCAGGGAGGCCAGCTGCGGGACCCCACGGTGTGCCTGGTATCACGGCCAAGGTGCTGAGCAGAGCAGGAGGTTCCTTGGGCATCATGGTGCCCTGGGCCAGGACCCCTTGGCTCGCGATCATTGCCCACATCATTTTGTCCCTGGCATTTCCCCGTCTGCAAGTATTTCTGGTTTACATTGTTCACAGTTAAATGGTAAAGACTCAGTAACATAACACTTCAGTCTGACATTTAGCATGTCCTACTCTTCTTTTTGTATTTATGTATTGAAATAATATTGCTGTACTGACAGTATGGAAATTCTTACTGATGTGATCAGAAATACATATTTGGACTTGAACTTTTTATATTTTCACAGATGCATATTTCAACAAAATAAGCTTTCACACACCAAAAAGGATCTTTGTTATTAGTGTTCTGTTCAAATCTCGATTAGCAGCTGAGCTTTGAAAAAATAACAAGCAAAGCAGCCCAACCTTCATAGCAGCTAGTTCTGCGTTAAGGGCAGAAGCGGCTGTAAGCAACACTGGTTCCTGATCTCTTGGGTTTCTTTTACCGACACCAGTCTGCTCTGCTTCCCTAATGCATCTGCTGCATGAGGAATGGCTTACAACTAAGCCTGCTAATTTTAGCTGGGGCTTCTTCTCTGCTGGTTTACCAAAGAGCAACCACAGCTGGGCAGGTAGCACCTAACCCTGTTCTTGTCCTGGTTGTCTTGTGTTTCTCCAGCTGCAACTTCCAGTCCAAACAGAGCCAGGCCTGGGACTACTGCAGTGGATAATCTTTCTGGGATGTGTACAAAGGTGCTTTCCGCTGTAGAAATACACCGTTGCATGGTATAGTAACATTTTGATGGTTTTTCTTTATTTATTTTTTTAAACTCTTCAACCTCTGTAGTGATGTTCAGATCTCTCCCTATAATACTAAGCCATTTGTTTGTAACAAGCATGAGATTTCAACCTTTCACTTTAATCTGCTGCAGTATTTTCTCTTCCTAAATGTAGCTGTTGCACATACCCTCTTCACACCACACTTACTTTTATTTTCTCACACATACTAGTAGCAGCTATGAATAAAAAGGGAAGTGTCAGCCTCAACGTAAATGACTGGTATAACTTGTGCATGTTGCTATTGCATGGCACCCTTCTCATCACAAACCTAAAAACATTACTACATATATAGAAGAATTCTGTGTAGCGCATGCACAAAGTTGATCTGCATACAAGGAGGTTTTGTATCGGGAGTTCATGGTGGCAGGCCTAGCATAAGTCAATAGAGAAAATAGAACAGAAATCTATTGTGCACTCACAAATTCACTTCAAAATCCTGGTCTGAAGGCAGACAGCATGATTTGTTCCAAGTAAGACACTGCTAGCTAGATGAAAAATGCTATTAAACCTGGCATGCAAGGTTTAACATCACTACAATTTCAGAATAAGTTCAGCTGCAGTACTTTTCCTCCTTCTCTTTTTCTCTTTCCCCTGGGCATTAATTAAATACAGCATTCATAAGCATGGCCCCTTTAGGAATGATTGTTCTTTATAAATTACAAATCTCAAGCTGTGAATGCATGGGATAGTTATATTAATTTCTAATCACCATTTTCAACAGGGAGCAGCTGGGCTGCATCTAGCCAGCAATAGATATCTGTAGGAATTTAAATACTTTTGTCCATTAGCATGCAAATGCAGAATCAAATAGAATCTTATTGCTAGAATAGTGAATTTTATTTTTTAGAAAATATATGAGTAATCATAAAGAACTCAAAATTAGGTCATACTCCTCCTGGAGACAATCGTTTATCATTTATACTTGAAAATGAATGCCTCAGATGTTCAGGAAAATGCATGTGAGAAGTTCGTATGGTATAAAAATATACCTCCAAATGTGCCTGAAAAGCATATAAATGGTGGGAAACCTATCAGAAATATATTACATCTCTGTCAGAATGTGACTAGATTACAAATCCCAAAGAAGGAAAACATTTTACTCTGAAAACTAAACTATATATGCAATACAGTTTGCATTTTATATTGTATATTTTTATTCTCAAACTGAATCACCTTGCTTGTGCTTTCTTCATTATTTTGCCTTCATCAGTGCTTGAAAGCACATTATTTATTTAGGAAAAAGCATACTCCTTTATGTGAGTAAATTCTGCTACAATCAGTCCTTGACCTAGATTCTCACAGTTCTCAGAAATTATGTTTCTGAAGTTGTTCAGAGACTCCATTTTATAAGACAGTGAGTCCTTGGATTGTGGTATTTAGTCAAAGCTCAGTGTGTGAATCAAAATTGAACAAAACTCATATTGTTCTACTCTCAAAAGCAATTTTTAGCATGTTCAATAATTACTTCACAGCTGGCTTTGATAAATGTGTGTTGGAAGGGAGCCAGGTTCATGAAATATTTAAATACATGTTTAGCTGGAAAATAAAATGCATTATTGCAATCTGATTTTTAAACTGGTAGTTGTGAGACAGACAAACCATGATTTTTAGTGCAGCAGTAGAGAGCTCAATGAAATATATGTTCCTTACTGTAAGCACTGACATAACATGATGCAGTTTGAGTATTGAGAAAAATCCAATAGCTGGAACTGAAATCTCAGAGCTAATTTATAGTCATGTTTCTTGCCGAGTTCTCCAGAAAAAGAATGCATGATATTATTAAAAAAAAAAAGAGGAAAACAGGAGCATTGTTTAACTACATCCAGTCTCAGTAATTAAGGGGAAAGATTACTTAGATAATGTTCTAGTGCAAGGTAATAACTTGTGTTCTTTTTCCAGCCTTATGACCAACTTAGGAATGAGAGAGGTGCATGATCAGGCTTAAAGATCAGGTGTGCCTGAAGTTCCAGGTCACGACAGAAACTGTACTTGCAGTCTAAATGAGCTAAGATCTAAAACTAGGGAGAGTAGGAACTATAACAGTCCAAAGGAAGGCCAGGTGGCAACCAAAGCTTGGAGCAAGTGTCAGCATTTCAATGTGTGCATCTGTACCTACCGTGTCTAGAGGTAAGATTTTAGGCTAAAGACAGAAAGATGATTGAGGAAAAGTGTGTCTCAAGTGGGAAACAAATTCAGGTCTACAAATCAGGAGCTACTTTCAATACGGAAATGGCAGAAGACAAGCTGTGGATTCATAGAAAGGAGAAATAGGAAAGCAGAAGTCTGGCACTCAGTGTTGAGAGGCTGACATGAGTTGAATTAGTTCTTGTAGTCTACAGACATCTATTCTTTTTTCAGCACCATGCCTAACAGGAGCAAGTGAAAGTGTAAAACACCCATATGTATCTGTGTCATATGGTTCAAGAAGAACACCTAAATTTTATCACATTTTTAGCTAATGTAAAAGTTTAAATACACGGGTTTCATTTTGTGTATAAGATGCAAGAAGCTGTATTGGCTAAAGGAAAGCAATATGAATGTCCTTGGTTGTGATACTGGGATTTCTTAACTGATAGAATAGTGTTAGTAACATTCCCCATCTGAAGATCATGTTAGATTGTTAGTAGTGTTTTGAAAGTTCAGAAAGTATCTACTGCCAAATATCACTTGATTTTTATTTGCACTTGGCCTGACATCCATAGAGGAGGACCCAACTGTAGAGAGTTTACTACCATGTGCAGCATCTACTGATGTATTGAGAACATCTGCTTGCATAAACACAGATGGTATTTTGCAGAATAGTTTCTAGTGAGTGAGATGCTGGATATGGAGTTAGACATTTTTTTTCACTTAAGGGCTGGGCAAGGTTCTATCTACAGTATTGCGAAAGGCATTAGAGCAATCACATAACAATGGAGAACTTTTTACTCTCAAATTTCTGCCCCTCCCCTGCCCCGGGTTTTGCTATAAAGCTCTCTGCAATAAGCCATAATGTTCTTCTGTGAAATGGCATGCATAGTAATAAAAAGGGATAACTGACATACTTTTATTTAAATGTTGTTTAAATGAAATCTCTTTGAAACATAGGTTTATTGAATGTGATTATATCACAGAGATACAGTGGCTTCAGTGAAATTTTCATTAAGAAGGATTTTTTTTAAATCTTGAGCCTTCTGGTAGCTTTTAATGTTTAAGAAAATGGAAAAAGTGTGAGAGCAAAGAAACAAAGCAAAAAAAATAAAAGGACAAATTTGATAACTCAGTTCTTCCTAGATATTTCAGCATACCTCTGATATTGTATTAAAAAGTATTGCCTAGCATTTTAATACAGATCAAAAGCAAAAAGAAAAACCTCAAAACTTGCCACGAAACTGAATATTTATCTTCCACAGAGCTTTAGTGTTAAGCACACTTTAAATAGCTGGCTTATTCATCTTTCTGTGGAGGGTAAGAGGACCAGATTGCTATCAGGAAATTGAAGGGAATTATCATATTTGGGATCAAATCATATGTATGACTACTAAGGAAATACAGAATATGGTCTCTGAAATCAGAATCAATTCATGAACTGGAAAATGAGGCTGAGCATGAAGTTTATTGCTCACAAACACAACTTTTTCTTTTTAATGATTAACTAGATATTTTCAAGATGAGCTGTAGAATATGTATTAAAAAGTTTAACTTTGTTGATAGTCACTGTGAAGACAGTATGATGGACAAGAAGGGTTTCAAAGGGAAATCTGGTGGTGGGAACATATGGTGATCAAAAGCTTGCACTAAATGATGTCTATGAACTATAGTTGAATTTTTAAAACTTCAAAATGTTATAATTTATTGACACAATGGTTATGAACTGTTTTCTTTTGTGTGACGATTTGTTAACAGCATTTAGTTTACAGCAACTTAGGACCCAGTTCTGCCAATAAGAAAAAGCAAACAAGATGTTTACTGATCTGTAATAGGAATTGCATAATTTTGCTGGCACTATAGATGCACTGAATCTAGAAGAGTTAGGCCATTACAGAGGGAGATTCCTTTTGTAGTGGTTAAGAAAGGAATTTAAAAACAAAGTAATTTGATCTGAAAACACACAGACAAAGATATATAGCAGCTTGAAATTCTTGATTGATACTTCCTTGAGTTTTTCAATAATTATTTATTTTCAAATGCACTATACTTTTATCACAAGATAAACATTTGTTAGCTTTGGGAGAATTATTATGTGTCTCCCAGAGCGATGGCAGGACATTTGTGTGTCGCGTATACACATTTTCTTGCTTACACAACTCATTAAATTTAAATATATAAGCATCTTAACAGTAGTTAATAATGTATTTGGTTACAGGTTTCTGTAGATCTTTGTTCTAAAAGAACATATGAGTTCTTGAGTGTGGGCCACTAAAATTTTTCAGCCTTTTTCACAGAATGGTCAGGGTTGGAAGGAACCTCTGGAGATCATCTAGTCTAACCTGCTGCTAAAGCAGGGTCACCCAGCGCAGGTTGCACACGATTGCATCCGAGCGGGTTTTAAATTTCTCCAGAGAAGGAGACTCCACAGCCTCTCTGGGCAGCCTGTTCCATTGCTCTGTCACCCTCAAGTTTAAAAAGTTCTTCCTCATGTTCAGACGGAACTGCCTGTGCTGCAGCTTGTGCCCATTGCCCCTTGTCCTGTCCTTGGCTGCTACTGGAAGAACCTGGCCCCATCCTCCTGACACTTGCCCTTAAGATATTTGTAAGCATTGATAAGATCCCCTCTTATCTCCTCCAGGCTGAGCAGGCCCAGCTCTCTCAGCCTTTCCCCATAAGGGGGATGCTCCGGTCCCCTCATCATCCTCGCAGTCCTCTGCTGGAAGAGGCTCCAGTGTTTCCTGTCTCTTGAACTGGGGAGCCCAGCACTGCACACAGCTCCAGGTGTGGCCTCACCAGGGCAGGGCAGAGGAGCAAGACAACCTCCCTCGACCTGCTGGCCACCCTCCTCCTAATGCACCCCAGGATGCCACTGACCCCTTGGCCACCAGGGCACCCTGCTGGCCCATGGGCAACATGCTGTCCTCCAGAACTCCCAGGTCCTTCTCCACAGAGCTGCCCCCCAGCAGGTCAGCCCCAGCCTGTACTGGTGTGTGGGGTTGTTACTCCCTAGGTGCAGGACCTTGCACTTGTCTTTGTTGAACTTCATTGGATTCCTCTCCACCCAGCTCTCCAGCCTGTCCAGGTCTCGCTGAGTGGCAGCGCAGCCTCCTGGTGTGTCAGCCCACCCTCCCAATTTTGTTCCATCAGCAAACTTGCTGAGGGTGCCCTCTGTCCCTTCAGCCAAGTCATGATGGATACGCCGAGCAGGACTGGACCCAGTCCCGACCCCTGGGGATACACGGCCAGCTCTGGGCCTCCAGCCAGACTCTGCGCTGCTGATCACAACCCTCCGAGCTCTGCCATTCAGCCAGTTCTCGATCCATCTCACTGTCCACTCATCTAACCCACACCTCCTGAGCTTACCTGTGAGGGTGTTATGAGAGAGTCAAAAGCCTTGCTGTGGTCAAGGCAGACAGCATCCACCGTTTTAGATTACTGGTTTTGCCAGCACTGTTTACCTTTCAGTATTACTTATTTATCTATGTCTAAACATCTTTTCTTAATTATGTTGATGATTTTATACAGTATTTTGAAGGGATCTGCATGGGGGTTTTTTAAGTATTTCACATGCTTTCCAATGCTTTTAATCTCAGCCCATTTCAGCTGGCTGATAATATTTTACTGACCCAGACAAATAAAACATAATAGAATAGTCTTATCCATGGTTTAGTGAGATTAACTTTTCAGTGCTCTGAACCAGGGTATGGTAAATAGTAGCACTTTGTAGTCTTTTTGGTTCAGTTGGACTTAGCATGATCTTTTCTCCATTGATGCACAGAAAAAATATTATTCCATGTGTAAGAACACAGCACCTCTGCATATAGATGCCAGCTGCACTAATTTAGAAGGGGTAATTAGTAGTAGATCTAGGATGCAAAAAAGCTTATTGTAATTGTTTCAGAAAGGGATACATGAGCTTAGTAATGATTAGTCTCCTTGACAATGTAATTAACTCTTGTATTGCTGTTCAGTTTTCCAAAGCAACTAGTATATTCCAATTTGTCCAGTGTATATTCTTGTAGATGACAGTTTAAACTGCAATTAAATCATTTGAGTTCTGAAGTCAGAAGCTGATAATAAATCATTCTAATGAGGCTCCTTCTATTTGTCATAGAACAAGGCTATAAACGGAAAAAGAAAATTACCCCACATTTATATTTTTTTAAGTGGATATTGGGTTTTTAAATATTCATCTGACATCATGGGTATGGTTTCTGTATACAAGGATTAGGTGTTTTGCTCCCAGTTTTTATCTGCCTCACTGGCATTCCTTAGAATGTCACACACATTATGGGAAGATTAAAAAGCTTTTCAGTGTCCAGATGTACTGCAATGTTTTGCAAATGCTCAACCATTAGTTAGGGCACTTGAGGACCTTGTGTACTAATGGCAACAGTTTGACCAATTACTAGTCAAATAAATACAGGTCATCTGGTGTTGAATAAAGCTCTGTTGAAGGCTTTTGAAGCACCGTTCTGGGTAAGAACAGACATTCTTTTCAAGGTACCAGCAACTTAAGCTTTTGTGATCACTTTCACCTTGTAGCTATATTCTCTAGCTATATTTTAGTAAATTATCATGGCCTTGTGTGATTAGATCACTAAACAATCTTGTAATCAATACGTGGAAGCTGAAGAAGATAAAGGAAATTTTAACTGGAGATGTATAATGATGACACTGTTATTTGGTTTATAATCACATTAAAAAATTATTAATTGATCAAAATCTAATACTTCTGCTACGCAAAATTGTCCCAACTAGAGACTAATAATATCATGGTCTTCAGTACTGCCAAGGGTTTTTTGGGAGGGAAATTGGATCTTTTTTCTCCTATGTAAGATTAAATATTTAATGCAAGTTGTATGTGTGAAGTGTAAGGGTCTTATGTCCTGTCTTCTCCTGTGTACTACCTCTTAGTACCAATCGAATTAGAATCCCACCTTCACAGAGTTCAAAATGCCAGTTTACTTCACCCATTTGCTAGGCTCCCAAAAATATGTGGATTTGCCATCTTATTTCAGAAGGAACTCTGCACAAAAATGCTCAGAGGTATCTTGATATCTCAATATTAATTGTCATCATATTCACGCTTTTACAGGCTATACACTTTTGGAAAACAAACCCTTTGACTAAGTCTTACATCAATATAAAAGGCAATCGATACAGTTTTGCAGAGGAGATTTTGAAAAACAAATGAAATAAGGAATACTGGATACCATGTTCTCCAACGGGAATCTTATGGTTTTGGACAAAGGACACAGGCATTATATATTTCAGATTAAACATCTAAAGCATTGTATAGTAAAGAGGATGATTTTAGCAAATATCATGCCAAAATGATAACTGTTTGTGTGTTTTATCTTAAATTGCTGTAATTTAAACACACATTGCCCAAGATGCAAAGCTTATCTGTGTAAGCTGCCAAACTTGAATGACACTTTTTGGACATAAGCAGAAACACAGCTAGAATTCTAATGACTGCTTTGCTACTGTGTGTCACGAGAACTGTAAACTGCCCTACATTTTAAATCTGCTCTTTGGCATTGCTTAACACACACGCTTGAGACCCTGTATTGTACTCATTTCTACTAATTTCCTTGAATTAATATATAAGACTGTCATTTGCACTCAGGCTTCTCTGAATGAACAGGTTCCAGGAAACACAACAGAAACTAGTCAACAAAAGCAGACGGGCATCCTGGGAATCCGGTGTGATAAAAGTAACAGAACACATTAGCAGCACATATATCTGGTTTATGCAGCTTTGTGATCTTATTACTATTACTTTCATCTTTTCTCTGCTTTTCCCTCTTCCCTTTAAAATCACATTTGGTATGGAATTGGCATATTACACTACCCCTCCCTGCAGGCCATGGAAAATAAAGGAACATCGAGTGTGTAAAGAGCAAAGTGGTTTAAAACGTTGGAGCTAAATCTAAGCAGAAAGTCAGTGGCTGCAAAACCCAGCAAGCATATCCCTTCCAGCATCTGAAGAACAGATTTAACCCCTCAAGATTTCTACATAAGGAGAAATATAGAGATTTGAGATTAAAAGTGATACAATCACACCTGTGCTTAAGGGAGTGTGAACATGCATATTGCAGGGTGTAGCAAAGAGCGAATTCCAGCCAGGTTTGGCACAGGGCTCTCTTTGTACCTCCTGCTCAGCTTTGAACAGAATCCTCCCCCCATTCACTGGTCCAGGGAGAATCTATACTTGAGCGGTTAGGACACCCCTCTGATGTCAGACCTCATTTCCAGCATTCGCTTCTGTCAATATTGAAGTTGTTATGTTACCTGTTCCTTGTGGCAGAGACTGAAAGGGGGCTTAACCCCCAGCCTGAGCTCTCCAGCCACAAGACCACATAATTCTAGTACGCTGACTGGCGTCAGCCAGAGCCTGGATGCTCCTCTGGGGAGCATCCCACATGACTGTGCTAATCATCCAGTAAAGGGAGACTCCTCTGCACAGTATGTTGAAACACCCCACCAAACAGGTGCACTGGGGAGGTACTTAGTGAATCAGGTCTTACAGGCCAAAAAAAAAGACACAGAACTGAGTTGCAGCATCCAGCTAAAGGAAGCTGAAAAGCTTATCTGTTTAAACTTGAGCAATGCTGGTCATGCTCTGAAGCAGAATTTTAGGTACAAACCAAGCATTTCTGGTGAAAATATAGCTAGATGGTGCTTTCTGCTTAAAGTCCTAAAGTCTATAAACAAAAGGAGAGAAGTAAATTTCAGGTTTTGTGATTTCAGGTTGGATGCCTCCTTTCCATTTTAAGCCTTAGAATCCAAGCAAGTAAATAAATAAATAAATAAACACAATTAAGTATTTACCCTAGGAAAAAAATGACACAGATTTCTGCATACTCAGCAAGTCATCTAATGAAATGTTAGGTATATTAAGTAAATATTAAACATTAAATGTTTAATATATGAAATTTAGTGTATTGTAAATGTTTACATTTTAATTAAAACATTATTTAAAATATATGATTCAGGAAGCAACGATTGGGGTTTTTTGATGAAAATGTTTTTGAGCAATTTGAAGTCCTGCTGTTATTAATTTTTCCTATAGTAGGTTAGGACAATATTTTGTATGCATCTGTAATATATAATATCTCTCTAGATATAGCACATAACCATCTTATGATAATGAAGAATCCATAGTTTATTAAAAACAGGGTAAATCCAGTAATATTTATCTTCATTTATATCAAGGAAGGATAATGAAGAAATACACAGTGGAAAGCAAGTTAGCACTATGCCATCAAATTATTGGAACATATAAATCTTATCTACTCTTTATCAAATGAGATCAGCTTTTGTTCATTTTCATCATAACAAAACAGTAAATATGTATAAATTAGTATTGGTACTTAGGAATTTGTTTTAGCAGAAAATTATTGTGGAACTGAAGGTAGAAAATGTTTAAAAACTAAAGGGCCACATAATCATATCTGTTACAAAAAATGGCAAGTGCATTCAAAAGTGTTTTATTTCCATATTTGTATTCAATTTAAACAGTCAGAATTCGAAGTACTAACATCTCTTCAATTTTTCTTCCCACGTCTGTGTGTATATGCATTTTTATATCAGAAAACCTGATAAAGATAATAAGAAAATTAAATTTTCTTAGGATACTCTATTAGGAGTAGTATTCAAGGCAAATCTGGACACAAATTCCTGTCCAGATAACTACTCATCTGATTTTAATGTTGACTCCCCGGCAGTGCTAACTTACCTAAAAATCCCCTTCGGATTGCTATGCAGTCCAAATGCACAACTACAACAAAAGCACTCTGACTAAAATCAGATCCAAATGTTGCAATTTCACTTCCTGAAATAATTTGGTGGATTTCTTTTTGTAGTTTGTTAATCAAGCTTACCACTACGCCAGAGGTGTTTGAATTAAAACAGGGGATGAGAAATTAATTGGCATGCTCAAAAGAGCATATATGTGTTAATGTTTATCTTCCTATCTCTTTGGGGCCTCCTTTCTGCGTAATGTTGAAACAAAAAGGAAACAAAGGGAGGAGGGGGAATTGTACACCATATCGCACTTTTTCATCATAGTCAATAATCCATAGATTTTTTCTCCTGTTGTTATTTATTGTACTGTTGGATCCCTGCTGGTGAACTCCTCTTGCAAATGCAAGTGATGATATTAATCTATTAATTATCTACATGTTTACCCGAATGAAATTACCCCTTTACCCTTCTGATTTGTTTATCCCCAGTACAATTCCTGAGTGGTGGTCATACAGGTAGCAATTTAGTATTGAATACTCTTCACTGTTAAAGAGTAACTGTAGTTTCACTCCATCATTGCAGCCAGATCCAGTTTTCACTCAGATATTCAGGTTTAAATTAGTCCAAGAAAGCAAGAGACAAAGGATCAGGGAATTTCTATTCTCATGTCAGTCACTTTTGTGGAGCCCAAGCCACTGAGCAGAGTGGAATTCAAGACACATTGAACCAGTGAGGCAGAGCAAGAGGAGCCTCTATGGTCTGATATTTTAAAACCATCAGCCTAGCAAAGAAATCCTACTTTCCAGGCCTGTTATGAGAACTGTTCCTATGTATTATTCTGCATCTCTCACAGCAAAATATATCAATTGCCTTCATGATAATGGCTAGAACTGATGAAGGCAGCAGAGAAACCTAATTTCAGGATTCTGATTAAATTTAGACAGCAGGCAGATGTTAACCTAGTCAGTTTGGTCAATGCTAAGATGCTGTAGCATATACTGAAAAGCAAAACCATAGATTTGCTTTAGTTAAAAAATATAGAATTTAGGTATTTCCAGACTTGGGCAATATCTTGCATAAACATTTTTAAGGTGCAGCCTTTTCTGCCTATATATCTATGTTTTCCTTACATTGCAGCTTTAGCCTCTTAAGCCCTTGTGGATATGACCACTGAAATTAGTTTTCTTTTTAAATGGGAGAGAAGCATATGATTCTTTTAGTAAGGGTAGCAATAAGGGAAGAGTTTCTTGTTCGTTGTCTGTTAAATCTTTATGCCTTTGTGTGTTACTCTCCATGTTGAACGGAGAAATAGTGGAAATAAAAAAATACAGATTTGATGCTGTAGTCACTGAAGTCAATGATACAGATCTCCGATTTGAAGCATTCAAAATGAAATCCTGTAAGACTCTGGGGTATCATAAATAAAAGGTATAATTTCCCATTGATTGAAGAGGATCAGGAAATCTGGTGAAAAAATTGTATATAGCACACAAATACTTCTCAGGCTCAGATAAAGCCTTTAAAAATAAAAAAAAAGAAAAGGAGAAAAAAATCTAGTTCCTCAACAATGTATGAATAGATATACTGTATTCTTTAAGAAGGCAGTGTTATATGAGAAGACCACTTGAAAGTTTGCTTTAGGAAGTGTTATACATACTGAGGGCACCTTAAAGGTGCAAAGTGGGATCGTGACTTTGCAGAGGAATGTTACAGAAGAGGTATCTGCACAATTAAAATGGAAAATTATATAACTGAAATGTAATTAGCCAACATCAGAAACTTGGTTTTCACTAGAAATAGCTTTATCTGGAGTAGCAAATTTATGTATACAAGTATTGATATTAATAAATTCGTCATAATTTAAAAGTTGGGGTTTTTTTTGGACACAAGTCTGTGTATGAATTTGCTTTTGCAAGAAGAGTGCACAGCATTCACTAGGTAGATTTCTTAATGCTAATTAATATATAGTATAGGAAAGAATGCTAGAAATAAAATGCATATTCTGTAATAGTAGTTCCTTCTTTAACTCTTTTAATCTCTCTGTATTTCCCTGTCTGCTACTCACTGCTAAGCCCATTTCTCTCAGCTCTTGTTTCTCACTTTAAATCTATTTTTATCTTATTGATGAGTCACTCGTTAGTCTGTAGTTTAACACATCCTGTGTTTCTCCGGATGGTCTCATATGCTTTTTATATAAAAGGGAGAGGAGGACTGTGTAATTGCATCGTGACTCTATTCTGTTTCACTTTAAAAGGAAATTAAGGTGGTATTTATTTATAGGCTGAAATATTCTTTATTTTTTTCCTATCAAAATTTCCATCAGGTTCCTGTAAGTGTATTACCCAGGTCTGCTACTATGTTTTTCCTCACTCATAGCCTGTGTAAATGCTGGTGTTTATTTGGTTGTGCTGCTTGTCAGTTCAGCCGCAGCTGAAATCATTACATTCTCATATAATTATAGTGGTGCCATTCAAACAGCTAGAGTTAAGGTTGTGTCAGCCATTCCATTATAAATCCTTAATTTAAATGGTCTGCAATAAGTCAACCATAAAATATGTTTTCAGCTGAACCTTGGCTTGTAAGGTTTCAGGCCAGAAGCAACTTCCTTTTCAAACAAAACCCAAAAACCAACCAAACAAAAAAAAAATAGTGCTCTCTAATAATTTAAAGAATGAATTTAGAGCTTGTGAAAAGGCTAAGTTTACTGCCCTAGGAAAAGAGCTATGGTAACAGTCTGCAGTGACACAAGAGGCGCATTACAGGTCTCCTCTCTCTTGCTTCGGTTTGACTTAAAAGATTCTGATCCTGTAAATTAAGAGAATTATTTGGACCCTGTGTAAACCAACCTCAGCTTTAAGATTGATAACAAGAGAGTCATTTTACAACAATTTTGATAGTATATTAAGGGTCCAATTAAAGGCATCCATAACAGCCAGCACAGGGGACTGGTACCACCAAATTGCACTTCACATACTTTGAGTCACAGAGGGACCATTCGGGATAACACGGGCTGAATCTGAACCATGACCTGGAGATGAAAGGCCCTCATTATTTCATTCTTCAATAATCTGGCTCCCCAGTTGCTTGATGCCTAACAGGGAGGCAATAAAAAGTTACACACATAGACAGAGCAGAGGTGACTCAACCGTACAAGTGTGTTCAGATGCCTTTCACATTCTTCTTCCTACCACTTTTTAATTGCATCATTTCTTCTGGATTTCTCAATTGCACCAAAGCGCACAACTGAAGCGGAGCCTGTCTCTGTATTTTGAGATAATCAGCTGAGGACATCTTCCTATAAATGTAGCCAACATTCTTGATCACAGGAGGAGAGGCTCACTCACATAAAAAAAAATAATCCAAATTTAGTTTGACACGAACTATAGCTGGCACAGTTCAAAATCCATCTAGAAAATAGATTAATGACAAGTTTTAAAAATGAATTGAGGATTTTCCTGGTGAAGTGCTCTTGTCTATGTATTTCAGCAAGTCTCAGCTAATTGTCTTGGAGCTTTAAACAGAAACTTTTGACCTTAAACTACTGACCCTATTACAGTTACGAACAAAACTGCTGTTATCAGTGGGTCAGGATCTTAGTGTATGTATCTAAGGATGAAACGAGAGATATTTAGTCTTTATTATTTGTGGCAATATTGACTAGAGACAGTATAAAGGTAAATACTCTGCTATGCTTAGACCTAATTATCAGATTATAGCTGTTTCATACAAATCTGTTCTTATATAGAATCTGATGAAGATGTGATTTTCTTTTTTGTTTGTTTTTTTTTTTTTTTTCCTTTGTCCATCTAATGCAATTGAGCAACCTCCAAAGTTAGTCTTATCTCATTTAAGTTTGTTGCACTATATTTTTCTTTTCTTCTTCATTCGTTTTACATAGTGCATTCGGATATTAGCAGTGTAAGAAGAGTCCCTCACTCTATAGGAAAACACATCAGCTCCTAAAGTTAATAGCATTAATTAAAAATATTTTAAAAGTCTCTTAAAGAAGGTATTGCATAAAACACCTACCTTCTGAAACATGACTGATTAAGGTCTATTTCTTCCTGGAAGAACGTTGTGCCATGAAAGAGTACTTGCAACAGTAATTGTAATAAAATATAGAACTAGACCTCATTACAATCTAAACCAGAAACTCAGGATTTTCCTTTAGCGTATGTATACTCTGCTACCTGAAAAGACATCCAGAACTGTTATATTTCATTAATGGCTTTTGATCAGCCATCTTCTACACACTTTCATATTGGTTAGCCTAATTGTGTTTTCAGTGAGTGCTTTATCTCCATCTATATTATCTGGAAAGTAATACAACCGTATTAAGGATGCCATAGGAAATGGGGACCGTTACAGTGATGCTATCTACTAAATGTACAGGAGGGAGATTGATAACTGAACTACTAGCTTGTCTATTTCTTCCTTACAGGGATCTGGTACTATAAAAGGTTTTGACATCCCTAGCTGGGGTGGACAAGCCACCACAGTCAAACAGGTGACAAGAAGTGTCACTCTGGGACCAAAGACAGCTTGGTTATGACTGCCAAGTGCACTGGCTGGGTACAGCACTGCTGTAGTAAGGCTTTCGTTTTAGGGCTCAAGACAGCATTTCATCTCGGCATCAAGCTGTGCTGTGTCTTCTGAAGAAAGTTCGTGGGTCACTAAAATTCAACTGCCTTGTACACAGACATATCCAAAGGAAAGCATGGGCGGCTGTAAGCCAGGAAAAGCAGTGAAGCCTTCTAGCTTTAAAACTGCTATCATTTTACAGTAACTTGGCCAAGTAAATTACAAGATCTGTATAAAAAAACCAAACCTCTGCTGAAGTTCTAATTCATATTTTCCCAGTTTAAAAATTTGTCTTTTGAGTGTTTCCCTATGTCATCAGCTGTGATAGTGAAAGATGGGCAACACTGAAATCACAAGATGCTTCCATCTTGCAGAAACTCTTCCATTCTTAACAGTTTTGCAGTGAGGTAATTACTCACTTGGGTAGGCCAGCTGGTTGATTGCACTGACTGAGCAGTTTTGGTGCTCCTCTTAATGAAGGTAATGAATGGCAGCTTATTGGTGTGGACAGTGCCAGTTGTATTTGTTCTGTGGGTCCTGGGATCATTGATTTTGATGAGTGATTCTATAATCATAAGAGTTTCTCCTTTCTTTCATAAGGGGTGAGGAGTATCATCACATTATGGCATGGTGCATGAATAAGCAGCAGCTTGTGCTTTAACGTATTAACTGTTGTGACTACTTCAGGGAACAGTTGTCTTTAAAATCACAATGAAAATCCAAGTATAATGAAGCTTCTATTTTTCCTCTGCTGGCAAGCAAAAATGAGAAAAAAGTGACAGTACTTGAAAAAAAATAAATAAAACATTCAGCTCAGATGACCTTCATACTTAGCAGCAAATCAGCTGTTTATCATGGGCTACCTGCAAATATTTGCAGGTCTTCCTGCTAGACATTGTCCCCAAACACAATCAGCTTGAAGACTTCTGCCATGCCTCACTAGAAGAGATGCTCTTCAGCTTCTACCACACAGAACTCTTAAGGTTATTTCTGATAGAGTGATAACCTTGATTTCAGTATAAATACATAAGTGCAAAAAAACCTAGTTCTGTGTATAATCACAACTATCTAGCCACTTGTATGGTTTCTTCAGTTCCACTTTTGCTCTTTAGTACTTGATCAGGCTTTGAGACATTGGCATATACAAGATGGTTTTAGGATTTCTTCCCTACCCATATATAGAATATAAAATTATCCTGGCCAAGTTGAGCTAATTTGTGTAATATTGAGAATGCTCTTTAAAACACTGATTTGAAACAACAAAACAAAACCTTACAGTCTCATCCAATCCACATATTCTTCCCAACAACTGCCTTACTCCTTGTGAGAAGTTTTGTTTGAATCCAAAATTGCTTTTCTCGCTCAGATTATTATTTCCTACTTTCTACAAAAAGAATCACTAGGGAACCTCTTTTACTGCCGATTTGATGTGATAAGAGGAAGCTGTAAGTTATTGTGGCCTAGATGTGTGCCTATGTCTTAGAGACAGAGTCTTTATCATTAGCATCCGAGTCATTGTCAGTAATTACCCATTTCACCAACACAGGTCTGTTTTGTTACCTTATGGAATTTTTTGAACCTTGTTGATATCAAGAGCTTTATCTGTTTCCTAACAGATGTCCTTCTATTATTGACAAGATGTTACTTAAAACTTCTTACTTTTCTGTTAGTTATTCACCTCACACAGGAACATTTATTTATTGCATGTTAGTTTTGTATGAGCTTTTGATCATTAGGAAGGTTACTATAAACAGTTTCAAGTTAAGTCTTTTCCTCTACAGTCAATCGAAGTAGGCTTGACATTATTTGCATGGTATGTTATGACTATTGTAAAATCTGACTTTGAAACCATTATATACTCTTGCACGCAGAAATGCTTGAATATAATTAGAGATAACCTGCATTCATTTTGGCAATTCCCCCCCCCCCCCTTAATCCTACAATGTTCATTTTTAAATTTAGATTATTGATCCTTCCTAGAACCCTCAAAAGGATCAATAACCACAGAACTAGGTTTATCAGAACAACTGGAGATATCTTAGTTGTGAAAAAAAATGAGAAAAACAGTCAGTAATGAGAGGATACTTGTCTCAACACACCATTGAACTTACCTAGTGAAACAGTGTGTGCACACAAACCCAGCCATGGCAGCTGCTACTTGTTTAAGTTGTTTTTGCCAATTTGGGAAAAAACGACTGTTGATAATATAACTTGAGGCATTACTACTCAGGTCCTCAGTGATACCTTGCTCCATAATTTATGTGCTTCTAATAGTTTTGAAACAGTTGTTCATCTCACACTTGCCTCCATATTTGTCCTAGAGCTTTCCATGTGTTCTTGTAAAAAAACCCAAAACATTAAATTCTGGTATGAGACCACAAGCAATAAGTTAGTCTGCCAAAAAACCTGTAGTCAAAATAAGGATTACATGCCTAAACTAAAATAACTCTATGGCAAAGACACTTACCTCAGGAGTGAACAGCTTTGACAGCAGAAAAGGTTCCTTTTATCCCACTGGCTCCCAGGGACCAGGTCCTTCTGTATGGAAGCAGATCCTAAGCCCACATCTCCCACTACCTGAGAGCATCCTCACTGAACTCTGTCTACCTGCATTCAAACTGTTTCTCTGTATGCTAGCTGTGCTCTGAGAAATCACCCCAGGAAAACAACTCAAAGATAGTCCTGTTCATTGACTACAAGAGGACTTAAATATGACAGGTGAGGGCAGTTGCCAGGTCTAAGGCTAAGCTAAACTCCTGCAGCTGGGGGAACCTCGGTGCTGGGAAAAGCAGCTGGCAAGATATCAACAAGGAATAGTGGATTTTTTGGGGTTGCATAATACATACAGAATTTTCCTTTAGGGAGTACTGTGAGGGATCTGAAATAATATGTGGCTGGAGATTAAATGATCATCATTGTTATCAGGAAGTTTGGATTATTACCTGAAGAGCAAGTTTCTTCCAAAGATACTGCTTCTAGGAATTAGAGCAGATTGTACGCTGAAGAGCATATAAACAGTCACAACACAACCAATCCTCTGGGCAATTTTTTTTACAAAATATATTTTCTTTTCTGCAGTATAATTTATATTGTTTCATATAGCTTATGTGTTCTGTCTGTCCAAGGAGTTTAAGTACACTGTACTGCTTAGGGTTCTTATTCATCAGAAAGTTTCACAAGGAATCTCAAAATGGGGAAAAATGAATGCTCTTCCGTCAAATGGTTTTAACCAACCGATATTTATGCTTTTATAGATCCTTCTTACCTAGAGGAATTGACAATTTGAAACAGTCTATTAAATATAGATATTCCTTAAATGGTAAGGTTAATAGATATGCAGTAGCAGATATCAGAGATTTTGAGAGTGTTGTGAAATGACAGTCTTGTCTTGAAGAGGCTGTACAACTGACTTTATGACTCACTGCGGTAGGCTGTTCTGATACTTGCTTACATATACCTCAGCTATATTTCCAGGATGGGTTTCTCTGTGTTTTTCTGTAACCATTGAGCCTTGTTAAGTCTTTCCTGTAATGTCTTTTTCATGGGCAAATAGCTACATCCTGTGATTGATTCACGTTTCAGCCCCTTAAAAAATAGTTAAGCTTGATCAGATTTGGTTTATAACCACTTAATAATGAGAGGCTTCTCTTTTGTGCTTTCTCAGTGTTTACTTGTTTTCTGGGGCCATTCCAGAAATGCATTCTAGCACCGATTTTTACTAGTGCTGATTATACAGAGGCACACTTTCCTAGACACCGCTCCTTTTCATAACACTCTAAAGAATTTACTTGCTCATTTAGCAAGACATTTCAGGAAGAGATCACACTAAGGTAGGCAACTATACAATGGCCTGTAAGTCATTTGTGAGGGACTGGTTTTTGAGACATTCATTCTATAAAATTAGTTGAATCGTTCATTTTTTAGATATGTTGTATTCATTTGTACTGGGTTATCTCTGACTGGATCATGGCATCCAAAGAGCCCCTTATCCTTCCTTTATTTTCCACGAGTCACCTACAAAATCTATAATCAATGTATTAATATATATTTTTAAATCACTGTTAACAGAAAAGAATATCACTACAGAAGAACCAATAGCCAATGAACCCGCTAATAATTTGTTGGCACCTCCCTGCTAGAAAAGTTATTTTGCAGCAGTTTTTAAAATCCAAATACTTATTGAAGAAAACCATGAAATTTAGACTAGTATTACTTTCTAATAGATTCTGGAGGAGGCTTGTTTATGAAACTGAAAATACCCAAGGAGATAACTTTATTTTACGTCCCTTGAAATTTACTACAAATCCCCATTTTACTGGTATTTCTCTTCACATTACATGATGTTTCAAATAAACTTCTTTCATAAAATGCCTTTCAATGTCCAAATGACCTTTATTCTTGCTGGAAGCCAGCTCCCTCTCCAGTATTTTATACATGCACTACAAAGAAAGAGAAATACTGCAGCACTGTGTGGGATCGAAGCAGTACCAAGAGGTTATCACACATATTACATTGAAAATAGGATCAAAGTTATAAATGCTGATTCAGTTATCAGGGCACTGTGGGTTTGTTCTTATTTATAAAATGACAGAACAAATCGCAAAGGCCCATAGCAATTATTAAGGATGATGTGGTGAATTTATATGTCCTGAAAATGGGCTATGCGCTGCTGTAATACCCAGGGAGCAGGTCAGGAAGGGAATTATGACTGAGTTACAACTCTGCCTGGTTCCACTTACTCCAAGCAGGGAGCAATCTGGTTTGATCCCTGTCTGTAGAAAAGTACCTTTAGCTCTATGGGGACTTGATTGCGCAGGCTTGTTTTTCAGTTGTCAGTAGTAATGGAAAAGGACCAAACACAAAATGGGGCTTTTGCTTGGCTTTAGTTTTTGCTTCACTTTAATCTAAACAAGTGACAAAAAGTTTAACTGAAAATTTTCTCCTTACAACCATGTCCCAGATAAAGGATGGCTCTTCTGTAAAATAAGGGAAGAATGGACTGGAAAGGAGACTTCACAGAGAAGTAAATAGCTCCTAGTGCTTTCTAAGCCTCTAATGCTGAGGCTTTAGTCTGGGACTCTGTCTCTTTCAGAGCAAAAAGAACCCAATCTTCCCCTTAGGCTGGTGCTTCAACGTCCAGCCTGTGTCCTATTCTGGATAACTTCATTACTTTTGTCTTTATGAGTATTTTGCATTCTGTTTTGGTGGGTTTTTTTTTAAGGAAATGGCAGATGAAAATTCAATTCACATGCAAGAAAAAACCTTCTTCTATTTATTGCTGAAATGGAGAGAAACTATTCAGCCTTGAAATCATGCAAACAAGAAAATCTCATGTTCTGTCCAAAACTAGCAGTGACATATGAGCTGAGGAAATGTGTTTTTATACTTCATTTAAGAACAGTATTAAAATAGGCTTTATTCTTACAAAGGTTACTCTTGAAATATAGTGGTGTAAGCAATCTAATTTAATCTGCACAACATAACTAATTTACTGATTTACTGAATGCTGAAACATTTATTAATTCTTTTCCATTATCTTTGGCTAATGCTTCATCATATCTGAGAAGGTTTTTATAACTTAAATGTACAGTAAGTAATGTGGGGGATAACGGGCCCTGTCCAGGGTTTCTGATCCTCTCAGATCATAGTGATGTTGCACAATGTAAACACAGAACAGAAAAGAAACTGAATACTCTGGAGTCCAACCAAATGGATTTATATGAAAGAGGATTTGAGTACAGTCTGGAAAAGTCTGAGCATGATTGTGCAGGTTTAGGGAAAAAAGAAACTTCAGAGAATGACAGCAATCAATGCAATGGCCTGCCAGCTGGTGGAATGAAGAAATTAGTTACTCTCTAAAGTTATTTCCCTAATTATTCCATTTGTCTTACTTGACTGCATGTATGTGTTCAATTTTTTTAGGAAGAAAACACACAGACTAGAAATTCAAAACTAACTTTTGAATGTAATAACCTTAGCACTTCATCCTTTTGCTGTTGTCACCTCAGTGTTTTAATAAGGCTGTGCTGTGTTGCTGCAAGCCACTGAGACTCTGATGGTTCAGATACTTGCTTTACCTGAGGTGCCTGTTTGCTGACATGAAGAAGGATGTTGTCGACTTGTATGACCCCCACATTCACTGCCTTTCCTCCACATGACCTTTCCAGCTTCTGTCCTCTGTATTCTACTGCTGCCAGCATCAGCCAAGTGCTCCTCACTGTCCTAGAAAGTGCCACTCACTCTGTCCCACTCCGCTTGCATTTCCTCCTTCAAAGATATCCAACAAACCAACAAACTGCACCCAGTTTCATATGCCCTTGTAAGAGCTTTGCTGCACAAAGGCTTTGAAAACCTCAGAAGTCTGTAAGAGTGAACTAAACATTGTAAATCTTGTCTGTCCTATGCTTTGACTCAATTGGATGCATTCATGTCAGAGCACTCCATGTGCTTCCATAATTCCATTACTGATGTCCAGTAACTCCTGTTATGAAAGAACCGAATTTCTGATGCATTGCCAAAAGTTGAGAGACTTTGAGGGACATTCTGCTTTGCAGTTATTCTAACTCCTAATAAACAGATCTTGTTGTATTATAGTTAAGCTGGTAATTGTAAAACTTGAATATTTGGCTACTGACCTAGAATCTATGGGCACACTATTAAAAAGAAAATGATGTTTGTTTGTTTGTTTGTTTGTTTTTTTCATTCCTGTCCCTATTTCTCTCCACCATCTATCTGATTCTTCTTTCCATTCAGGCCTGAGTGCTGTTTTTTCCTGTACTGCATTATTAGAAGGCACTCACCCTATTTTCCTTGACCACATACAGACTTTCAACAATGCTGTCTTTCAGAGAAGGGGATTTCTAAAGGGTCACTTCAGCTGGAATATAAATAAATAAATCCTAAAAATGTAATTAAAATCTTAACTAGCTTAAGCTCTGGCAAGCAGGCAGAGTGCAGTTAACATTCTCCATTAAATCTGAAGTACTTGACATAAAGTGGAGAGTTTTAGAACTACAGGGTAGGCACATGTTTTATTCAGAAACCAATGAGTTTACTGCTGTGCCAAGTGACTGTCAGAAAGCTGGCATAAGATGTCCCCTGTGATCCATTCTGTGATACCCAAAAGAATTAAAATACAAGAACAGATATTTTTGGGTTTTTTAATGCTGCTCCAACAAGTACTAGAGAATCCTGAAAAAGTAGAGGCCTGCTAAGGGTAGAGCCTTCCTTCCATGCTATCCTAAGATCAGAGCTTATTTTTAGTGTTATGATTTTTGGATTTTAAAAACAACCTTCACTTACAATTTCAGTTCACTTTCTAGTGGCTAGGCCTCGTGCTAGGGTCAGTAAAGTATGTAACACAAGGCTTTCTATAGGGAAATGATGCAAAATATGGAAACCTCAAGATTTTTGCCAATCTGTTCAGTCTACTCATTCCACTTTTTTTTCTCGTCCTGTTTATGTTCACCATTTATTTCCACAGAAATAAAATGTCACCTTCCAGATCTTCTGCTTATTACCTAATATTTTACATTTTTCATGACTCCAGACCACAGGGGTGCTCTTAGTGTGTAAACTGAAGTATAGTCTGTGTGTAAATTGAAGTCACATGAAATAAACTCTGCTAGTGTTCAAGTGAACTGTGGAGGCCAGTAAAGCAAATATCTCTTGTCCTAATGTATTCAAGTAAGAAAAAGTTGTGATTTAGGTGACTTTGATTCTGAAAATGGAAAACAATTTTGAATATTCAGTGTGGCTTGCAGAGCAGTCTAGGGAACACAGACCACAGCTTGGCCATTGCCCTTCAGATCTATGCAGGGGAGAATATGAACTGAACCTGGGAACTCCAGTGCACTTATTCCATCCGAGGCTGGAGACCTTAGCTCTTGTCTGTGCTTTGCACTCAATCTTTATTTCCGTGGAAATGAGGGGTGAAAAACGGTGATATTTTGTACCCAACACAAAGTCAGAGTACGCCCAGGATTTGTACCTTCTGGTCTACATGCAGTCTTCAATGCATCAGACCTCTGCTTCTGGTTTCGCTAGTACTACTGTCTTCATAGACTCTACTTACAACCCTTCATTCTCTGCCACTATGGCTCCTTCTGCAAGAACTAACTTTGACATTTATAAGATACTGTAAGAATACAGATCTGTGAAACTGATGAAGTATTTCTGCTAAGTTTCAAGTGAGAAAACCAGTCTTTCCACAAGAACTGTGTTATCTGGTACAGTCCTATTATGACACTGTTGGCTGAGTTATTGCAAAAGACAGCCCTAAAAAGATGTCTTTAATTAGAAAAAAAGCCATCTTAGCACATAAAGTAAAATATTTCATTTTCTGATTTCAGAACAGGCTTATGGTGTAGGGCAGAGGGAATGAATTGTTGCATGCCAAACAAACACCCAAACAAGGAGCATACAGTAATCATTCATCTCAGTCTGGATGGACCCTTGGACCCTTGGGGGGATGACAAGGGAAGGCAGCGGTGGTAGGACTGGGATATGGAAAGCCTTGTTACAGTTATTCTGTATTTTGCTGCTCTACAAATGTTTCAAGCACTCCTTTACAACGAAAATATTTGTGACCTCTGTTTTGATAGTGGCTGTGCAGAAAGGAAGGCAGATATGGTACAGGCAAATTTAAAATTCAGTAAGAGATATTGTGAATCGTCTCTGTATTCTGCCTTTCCTTCTGCAGTAGCTTTTGCAATATAAATTACAATTTCTTAGGATTTTACTGTAGTTATAAAGAACTTTACCCATGCACTGCCTGAAAATTTACTATAGATGTTAGTTATTTGGAAGGTTTTGCAAGTTGTTGGTGGTCTTGAGTAAACAAGTACTTTTTACGTTGCGCGACTGGATTATGTTTCCTAAACTGGAATCCCTTTCCTATCATGGGAAAGCACACATGTATAAGGAAAAAGAATGGCAGCAACAGAGACAGAGCTAAAAGGCAAAAATCACCTGTTTTAAGAAATAATTTTACAAAGTTAATTTTTTGTGGATTTTCTCTGAGATGAAAAACTGATTTTATGGAATATGGCCCATAGGGAATTTTAAAATTAAATCACAAATAAGCATCCTTTGCTTCAAATTAATATTCTTCATGATTTATTTATAATGACCATAATTACATTCAGAACCTGACCTTCAATCTGCTTATTCTCAGATTTGCATTACAAAAGTGATATTCAAAAAACTGGGTTCAGAAATGAGCATTTCTCTCTGAATAGGTCTCCTTGATTTATATGCTTGAATTCCATGAATTGAGGATACAGATGATTCATACTTATATTATCCAGCTACATATTAAATCAATCTGCAGCAAATGAACACAGGAATGTGAAAGTTACATTGGACTGTATAAAGGCAGATCCTTCTGTTTTTAAGGCTGGTGAAAGCTGGATTCCTATGAACATGCTATACACCTAAAAATGAGGGTAGACGTCTACAGAGTTTTGAAAAGACCACCTTGTATGAAACTTCCATTAATAAATAAACCAATTGGTTTAAAGCAAAGCACATAGACACACACTTTCCTGAGTTTAAGCAGCAGGGAAGTGGCCTGAGGCTTTTTTTTTGTTCTCAAAATATTGAGACCCATCACCTTCCATTGACATCCACTTGAAGTTCCACTTAAACATAAGTCGAGCTTTTTTTACTGTGAGCACTAGCACAGGTTGCCCAGAGAGAGGAGTCTCCTGCCTTGGAGATATTTGAAATCTGAGTGTGTTTTAGCTGATGCTGATCTGAGCAGGTGGTTGAACCAGGTGATATCCAGAGGTCCCTTCAAAACTCAGTCATTCCATGATACTTATTGGAAAAGGTCATCAAAGGGGCTAGACTTAATCTCTCTGAATAAGGTAAAGGCGATCCAAAAGAGCCTGACATTCAAATAACCGTCTGAAAAGAATTTGTCTCAGCTGGTTTTAAGAGAGATGTCTGCAGATGCTTTGACTTGTAATAACTCGCCTCAGCTTGAGTGAATAGGCAACTGGAAGCCTAGGAGTACTATTGCTGTGGTGCAGTACTTGAAGAAGCATTTCTAACAAAAAAGGCATCTCTATTGCTCTTTTTAGGCCAACTTCAGTCAAACTATCTGCTTCAGTAAATACAGAAGCATTAACAAATAACTGCTGTACTGACTAGGCGATGACAATAAATGGGAAGTTGCAGTTGAGTTTACGAGTTGAAATTTAGCTTAATAAAACAACACAACATATATGCATAGGAAATAATTCTGACTAATTTCTGTTGGAAAAGGTGACAGAGGTATTTACAAGGGGGTGAGATATCATGGTGTTTAATCAGTTTATAATCACAGAGTATGCTGTCGATTAGAAGTGTTATTTGATAGGTTTTTAAGCACTGCTAATTAACAGAAGGGTAAATTAAGTGCAGCTGTTGACGAACCAGCCAGAATCCTTGAAAGTTATTACTTTTGCTCTATCTTAATGCTATTGCAAGAAATGCCAAAGCTGTTTCATCCCTTCATTTTTATTGTAAGCATGATCTTTGCAGTCATCGCTCTATTGAGACAGGACTAACTACAAGGAAAATTTTCTACTACAGCTGTGTGTAAATATTTTAAATCTTGTTCTCACTGAAATCATTTAATGCACTATGAGAGTCACAGAAAATACATATACTCATATTTGAGCCTAATGCAAATAAGAGAACATCCTAAGGGTGCTACGATAAATGAATAAGTTATAACACCTCTATAAAACAGAAGACATGAGCTTATTTCTAAGATCTGAGAGTGATATTATTAACATTCTTTTCTTTCCCAATCTGTATTCATAGATGTTTCCATGAAGACTTAATGTTATTGTATGGGAGGATGGAGTTTCTTCTTTAGTTTAAGATACTCTAAGAGAGCTATGTATAGTCCACTTGAAAAAACAATTAGCTAGCTGCATCAAAAATCCCAATATTTTTTTTGACTTTGACATTGACAAAATAATACAATGTTAATATATAGGTGGGTACTTGGATTGCATTTTAATAAAAGCATTGTCCTGAGAAACGATATTAAAAAAACATTAAAGTTGCAGATGCAAAAATTTACAATGTAGGAAATGTCAGAATAAACGTCGCCATTCCAACAGTAATTTGTTATTTTGTGCATGTTGCACCACGTGTGGTGCCATGCCTTGTTACCTACACACTGTTCAAACACTCTCTGAAGGGAGAGCTAGAAGTTTATTCACATGTTTTTCTGTATTACCATAGTACTGGAGTGCTTCTCATGAGAAAGTGGCTAATTCACCGTGGCACCTTCTGTATGACGACAAGGATTATATTAATTCCATTATACAGACGCAGGCCCTAAGGCATGGAGACTGCATCTTTCTGTATATGTAGCGCAGAAGGTGCCTGAAGCTTGTCTGGAAGACAAATCTGCTAACCCCAGATCTGCTAACCTGCTGGAATCTCCCAGGGGCTGACCTGTACGAGAGACTGAATACTCAGAGGAAACATTTCAAGTCTGTCTTGTGCTTTAGCTTTAAAGGGCAAATGTTCTGCAGTATTTACCAGAAGACTGGACTAGAAATGGTACTTTATGCCTGGTCTGGTTACTCAGATGTGTTTTGTTTACCCTGGAGGTGATGTCATGCAACCTTTATCGAAGGATCCTGTCACTTGCTACAAGGGTAAAAGGACTTTCTGCAGAGGGGGCGTAAGAGCAAAATGTGGTGCTATGCAGCTGGGTGGCAATGAGAGTTATGAGCATGCATAAACGTAATGCTTGAACTTCTCCTTGTTTCAGTCTTGTTGAACCTTACAACACTACATAATATAATGGTTTACTTTTCAAAAGATAACCTGCCAAACTGCTGTTATGCAGGAATACTGTGGTAGGAGCAAAGGTAGGATCCAGTTCCTCAGAGCAAGTTTTTTGTCTTAAGTATGAGATCATCTTTTGTACTCCTGCACCTGCTTTATTACTTCCTAAAATCTGCATCAAGTAAAAGTCCTGTAAGCAGGCTCCTTCAGCACACATCTTTGATTCCTCCTTGGAGCAGGTCTACTTTCTGCCCTGATTAAGATGTCTCATGGATAAAAATAGTCTGTGATCTTGCAGTTAATGACTTTTGCATTGCTTAAATGGCTAAATTAGGGTTGGATGAACCATCCCACTTCTGATTTTTCAAACTCAAGAATATTCTTTTAGAACAAAAAGCACATGTGTTCTTTTCTAGGAACAGGGGCTGGGGTGTCCACCGTCTTACCAACTTTGCTCCTGCACAACCCTAAATGTCCTCTGGTGATATTTGGTCCATGAAGAGAAAGCAAGAAGCATTGTGTGGAATTCTGCTACTTGAACTGATAGATCACTGCTGGTGAACAAGTGTTTTGCCCATAGCTTTGATGAGGTTTTAATGATGCTAAATGAATGGTGGGGCTCAGGAATCTTGGATCCAGTTCTAAATTCTGGAGGAAAACCTGAACAGCAACAGTTGCCAACTCTTCTGTCACTTCTCCTTGTAAGCTGGTCTCTTGGCTCAGTCTCCTACGCCAGCCCACAATTCCATCAAACACTTTTTTCCACATCTCTTTGCTCCAGTCTTCTTAATGCTTTCTCCGCTGCATACCATAGTATGTGGGCCCTACCATCCTTTTGGTAGCCCTTTGCTATTTTTGTCATGGAACATCCTTGGAGTAAATTTTTCCCTTTTATCAAAATCACATCAAAGAGAAGACTGGGGTTTTGGTAATGAAAAAAATTGTAAGTTTACTTAATTTTCCCCCTTGTACGTGTCTCATGAACAGCTTGACTATTTTTGCTAACAGCAGGCAAAGCTGAGTTCAGAATTGTCTGGGTTTATCAAAGGAACCCAAATTTTCAAATATTTGTACTTTAGGAGAGGTATTGTGGGGGAATTCACAGTAAATGACTGTGACAGAAATATCTTGGAAATTACTCAACAGAAAGGTATTTACTTTTTAATTTCATGTCTTTTTTTTAAGGTTTCTGGCAACAGTTTTCTAATGACTTCTGAAGTTACAACAGCAATTAACTTGCTTTATATAGCAGTAATTATACAGAAAGAGCTGTTCTAAATAAACAGGATTACCAGCTATCATTTATACAAATTATATGTGGTATATTACCTTTTCATTATTTCAAAACTGTTGCCTTACACTCCCTCAACTTTCTTTTTTGCTTATCGGCTACAGACTTCCATAGGCTCATAGCACTGAAGTACTAAAAGGGACAACTGATACACAAGATAAAGAGCGAGAGGGTGCAGGGCACCACCATATTGTGGCGGTGATTTCTTAATTATCTATTATTTATTTATATTTTGTTTATTATCTATAATATATTAGATATTATATGTCTAATATAAATATAAATATAAATATAATATAAAGATAATTAAAAAATAAAAAATATATCTATTATTTATTATTATTTTGTTAAATATCATATCCTACGTGTTTTCATACCTCTCTGTGATGGTTTGACAGCCATTTCTTTGCACCGTCATACCCGCACGTTCTTGGGTAGACCCGTGAATGGCTGCCTGCTTCCTTTGGCCCAAGAAGTGTTTGGATATAAAATTACATACCTTTATATGCAATTTATATGCAATATATAGATATGTAGAAATATATATATATATGAAAGAGTCTACAAATATTTATAAATATATACTTTATTTAGTCATAGTTACACTATCATACATACACACACTTCTACATATGTGTATTTTTATACATATATATTAAGATATAGTAATTAAATGTATATATCAAAAAATATGCAGGTATAAAATAGATAAAACATTCTTTAATAAGAGCTAATGGAAGCAACATTTAAAGTTCAAATCTGAATAGAAACTAATTAAACAAAAGTAAAGGGCATGTTCAAGGCCCCACTTTACCAGACTGCAGAACAAGCCCTGACACACTGGGGCGGGGGGAGAACCTTCAAGAGGGCAAAGGTGTGTCAGAAAGTGGGGGTAGGGGGGCCTGGACCCCTCCAAGGAGGTGACCAAGAGGTGCCTGGGCCGATCCTGTGAGAGGGACCAAGAGACACCTGCGTCCAGCCCAACAGGGAGCTGGGTCAGGCCCGGGCCTTGGCGCGGGCCTGGAGACACAGGCAGCGCTGCCTGCCAGAATGGAAGCCAGAGTGACGTGCTGGTCATGCCACCCAACTATGACCAGGAAACGGGCATGGCTTCCAGGGCAAGTGGTGGCCCCTGGGGCTGCTGGGAGGGGAGATGGGGCAGCTGCCATCTTGTGCCTCTGTTGCTGCTGGCTACTCGCGGTGGATGGGGCGCCAGCCGCTGGAGGGCAGGGCCAGGGTGCCATGGGGCTGAGGGGCACTCAGCTGGGCTGCTGGAGAACAGAGGCAGCTCTGCAGCAGGACATTGCTGTCTCTCGCTTTTCTCTATAGTGTTTCTGACTTCTCTGTTGGGGCAAATGTCAAGCGGGATTGAGCTCTGGGAAGAGCTGGCATCTTGGGTGGGGATGATCCCGGTAATCTGCCTGTCTTTTTGACATGGCTTTTGTTTCCTGGGGTGTGGGTCCAGTGCTTTGAAACCAAAATTAGCTTCTTGCATTCAAGACAGTGGGATATTTTCTTAAAAAAGAACTATTCCTAATTATTAAAGGAAGCAAACACTATTTCAGTCTGCTCCCTTGAGTGGCTGTCTGACTTCTTAGCACTTAGTAATACCAAAATGTTTCCAGCAGTGATGCATACTTCCTGCATTTTGTGCATTTAAGACAATGGGTTAACGTATTTCATTAAAAAGGTCTAGTAAACCATAATTAAAATATAAATAATATTTGGCAGTATACTTAAATTCTGAATTACGTAGACTGCATTTCAGTTGATAGAAAGTCTTGATGTTAAATGGTGGCTTCAAATCCTTGTGTACAGCAGAACACTTTATAAGGAGTCAATTCTATCTACAAGTCAGGGCATGCAAGAGTTTTCTGCTGGAGATGTGATCAGCATGACAGGTGAGGCTAAATTCATTTTGCTCACAAAATTGGCTTGAAATCAGATATGTTTTACCATTTTACAAAAGCTAAAAACTGTAACTGAAACCAGGCAATAAAGAATAGTCATCACGCTCAGGGTGCTGAATTTAGTTGAACAAACCAATCAAACTTATTGTTACCGCTGATGCATATCATTCTACATATAAAAGAAATCATGTGAATGGCTAATTTCAGGTGAGATATTATCTCTAGTAAGAAGATAAAATTCAAAGTAGTATATAGCTCAGTGGAAATACATTTCAAAGAGAGACTTTTATGTGCCCTAATGCTTCTCATAGTCCCCTAAGATCATGCCCTAATCAGTGGACTATGGAAGGGCAGTTATTTATTATTTTCATTTACTGCAATTATTCTAGTTTGCATAAGTTAATATTTAATTAGGCAAGAGAGGAGGAAGGGCAATTGACGTTATAACTGCAACTTAGTTATTGGGATACTCATGTGGGTGAATGTCATGCAAGTTCCTGCTGTAATTCAGATGTATGTATGTAAATGAGAACATTTTCAATAGGAAAGATGAAGCATAATGAAGCCTAGTCTATCTGTGCCCAATATTTTAACATTCTTGTTCCAAATGAAGCAGGAAAATGATTGACTCCTGCTTGTATATCTAGGGGAAGTTTGTTTGGCTTAACCTATGTTGATGGTGGTGACCCATCTCATATCACAACTGAAGGATAGGACCCTTGCCCAGAAGGTGTAGAACTAGTGTTTGATTGATTTCTTCATGATGAGACTCAAATGTATACCTCACACATTAAGAAAATGCCTTCATCACCAGGCTACAGTTAAACCAGACAGAACATATAGGACATGTGTCATTGTCCAGGAGAGATCCATGGTCTGCATTTAACAGTTGGTTCTGGTTGGGGAAACACCCGCATTCTGATTCCTGCTCAGGTAACTTCTTTGTCAAACTCCCGGTTGTTATTTTTTTCCCCCAGTTCAGTTAACAAATTTATATATAGGATTTTCATGGCATTATGGAACATATTTACCAATATAATATCCTCTCCTTGCTATCATAGGTGTTTAGGAAAATTTTCTACCTGATTTCACTGAAATAAATCTGCTTATTTGACTCACATGACATCCACATAACACAGCATATAATTTGCCACAGTATCTTTAACTATGGGTCCTGTTTGAACCTGGTCTTGATTTCCTTGAGCCAGTAGCTTTTATCAGTTCAAAAAATAATTATTGTTTCCTCTGTCATTTGACATGTTTAGGGTCAGGGAATGTATTTCCTGAATCTTCTGATCTTTATCCTGTTCAAGAACAGATACTGCCTACATATTGCAGTTCAGATTCATAGCCAAAAGTATTGAAGTTATTCTGAGTTAGAAGGAGCCTGGGAAGCAATGGGAAAGTGAAGTTTTTTTCAGTAGGAAAGGTCTTGCTAAAAATAAGAAGCAATGGGCTACTCTACTGTCAATCAAAAGGTACTAAGAACAAAAAAAAAATTAAGCATGAACAACATGATAACATACTGAGAGTGATAAGAATAAGCTGAAAGCTGTAAATGAGTCCTTGCTTTAGGTGTATCTAAAAAACCCCATCTGTTCAGTGTCATAGCAGGTGTTTTACTGTCCAGCAGGAGTGTTAGTGTAATTCTCTCATATTGCTCAGAAATACACAGATAGTCACATGGAGGATTGAAAATTATATGGAAATTAAATAACTCAGATACTGTAATTCAAAGACTGCCCCTTAAAAAAAGACAGGGAGCACTGGCTGGAGTGTTCTGCACATGCATCAGGGTACCTGTCTACATGTGTGCATACACAATATCAATTTTAATAACAAATATGCTAGTCTTCTTTGGATTCTCTGAACATCACCCAGTTCTGCTTTATAAGCAATAAAATAAAATGAAGTGTATAATTCATGGTCATTGTTACTTTCAAGTTCACCTCAAAACAGGTGAATTACCTTAGTGTGCATGTTACTGCTTTACAACTTAATTCATATCTAGAAGCATCTCAGCAAATGCTTTGGATTTCTCTAGAAACCAAAGAAATAGGAGAACTATCTGTAGGAAAAGAAAACTTCCCAGAGTGGTGCTGTAGCTATCCACCCAAACACGTACTGTCACTGTCAGAAGCGGTTTTTCCCCACAACAGACATTAGCATAATGTTTATAGCCAATGAGATTGTTTAAGAGCACTAAAATCATGAAGTACTGTATGTGCTCTTTAATTAGGAATGTAATATACTCCATCTGGAGTGACTCATTTTTGCAGTCTTCTGTAGAGCTTGATTTTCCCACTTCCTCCTGCAATAAAGAGAACCGAAGCTTTTTTAGTGACTTCACTTTTAGTTAGGTCCTAGTTAGCAGAGTAGTTTGTAGGATTTGATCATAGACTGTAAGCTGATTTTCTTGAAGGAACAACCTATGATTCTGATTTCCAAAGTCATAATGAAAAGTATATCAGTGTAGTAAAAAATTGTAGGTTTGATTCTCTCTGTATTGGCATGGAGGCATTTGAACACTTACAATGTAAATCAGCTCATGTTGTAGTATATACATTCATCTGAGTTGTATTTTAGAAGATAAACAAGGATGTCTGAGACTTTAGTTCTGAATAGAAGATGTCTTCATTTAAGTTCTAGGGAAAAAAGTTAAATCTAAAAATTTCTTTTTTTGAGGCAGTGTGTAAGTATGAGAACTAACTGAAAATGGAGGACCATGTTCATCAGTGAAAAAACCTTTTTGATTCTGGGTTTTACAAGGAATGAAGATTGAATTCATTTACTGCTTTATCCTCTATTCTAAATCACCATTGAAATCCCGTTTCTCTTCATGTAATGAAATGCCTACTTGACATGCAGTCCAGAAGCACATACCAAAAAGCAGAATCTGTCAGAAAAATGGCTGGTTGATTTTTGTGGAAAGAATAGATTTTTAATAAGAGAGAGTCACAAGATGATGCTGGGGGTATAAGTAATGAAACCTCCTCAGACTTACCAATATTTCTTATTGCCTTTAAGGGTAAGCATGAAATAAATTGGTGATCTTGCTGTTCCTGGACTGCTGTGCAGAACACAGCACGTTTGGACCCTGGCTGGCAACCTAGTTATATACACGTATAACTGGTATATACACATACGTAACTAGTATATACACATACGTAACTAGTATAAGTATATACTTATACTATATAACACTATATAAGACTGTTTTCTTTGTCCGTTTATTTGACAAGTATTATCTTTTCAGGGGCTCCATTTACTCAAAATTAATAAACAGATTTTCTGAGTTTGTTGCTTTTCTGTTACTGTTCTTCAAACAATGCAAATAACCATGTTTCCTTAGGTAGACCTTTTTTCCCCCAAACATATTTATCTAGAGCCTAATCCCATCTCATTGAAATCAGTGTGACTTTTAGATTGGCTAATGTATAGTTTCTTTAAATCCTGACTTTTTTCTGTTAGTAAGTATTTAGAGGAAGGTATATTTACATCACCCGTCTTAAAGCACTTCAGTAAGGAACTGCCTGGGGACCCCAGCCTACAGGTATAGCACTAATGAGAAAGAGATGCCTCTTCAAAGGCAGATTCAGAGAGGGATGTATTTCTGCCATTATCACTACTGATGCCTAGGGAAAACTTCCTGGTTACAACACTGTAAGCTAGACAACTGGAAAGAAACATATTTTATACTAACTCTAATGCCATCTGGTAAGTTTTGTTCACTAAGTAGTCCAAAATGGGCTTTCCTTTTTTCTTCTTTTCCCTCTTTTTTAAATTATTCCTTTTACTGATAACTCAAATCTATTCTGATACAAGCTGGAACAGGGAGTTAAGGCCTTGAAAACACCTCAATAGAAGAGAAACAGGTGACGTGCCCTTGCTTTATGACTCCCTATCCTAGAGTGCATGGACTCAGACTGGTACACAAGCAGTTCTGTCCTGGATGTTCAGCTTAACAACAATGATCAATTCACACAGATCTACCACTTTTCTTGAATTAGCTCCAAATGGAAATGGAGTACAGAGACAAAGTCACGTTGTTCATGCTGCCTCACTTCTACTAGCTAGTTTAGTAAACCTCCTTTCTCCAAAACTAATAGCAGGCTACTTCTATTTTGTGCTACAATCGGTAAGATTGTACTTTCTGGTACCATCTGATGACTTTAACTGCTGATTAAAAGTCTTGAATGGTCCCTGTTGACAATCACATCTGCTTTGATATTCTTCACTTAGTGCAAAACCTTAACGCATATGTAATGACAGAGAGTAGAGATAGAGAGACAAGTCAATGTCTTGTATAACTTATTCTGTCTGTATGTCCTGGTATAAATTTATGGAACTAAGCCGATTTTCATCCTAAGAATCTATTTCAAAATTTCTTTTTTTTTCTTTTCAGTTTGCCTGCTTTGAATCCAACATGATTCTTCCTTCCAGTAACAACTCTCCACATTTGAATATTTTAAGCAGCAGAAGAAAATGGTCAGGGGAATAGCATAAGAAAGTATTTGAAGCCTGTAATTCTGCTAGCGCTGGATTACAGTTTAGAAATCAGGGAATCTGGAAGTTCACTGGAGAATTTACCAAGACTAGAGTTCACTGGCATGAATTGTGGGTTACATTGGCATTTTCAGTTCAAAAGACTTTGAGAGTGCTTCAGGAATGAGAAAGCTTTCCATCAGCTTCAGGTAACAGTCAAAAACAGTTGCTCATTTCTCAGGTAGGGATGAAGTGAGGTGTCAGAGGTTGGTAGTGTTCTTCCCAGTTTGCTAGTTGGTGATCACAAGGAGGCACAGCCTTACCCTCCCTTTTCAAGAGAGAAATTATATGAGACATTTCACTGGAGAGGCAGGGAGAGCAAGAGGAAAGAAAAGGAGTAAATGAACAGGTCAAATATTCCTCTACAAGTCAAACTAACAGCCCGGACAGAAAAACCTTTCAGAACTATAAGAGAAATAACAAAACTTGTAAGTTAGCATTATCAGCATAAAGCTAGACCTAGTTATCATTTTTAAGTCTTGGTGTCGAAGTACTCTTCCACAGGTGCATAGGATGTCATTGCACTGGCCCTGAAGTGAAACTCACCCTTACAGAGAAGGTCAGGAAGACAGGTCTTGTAACCCCTTATGTCCTTTTGCTGACCTTTTGCACAGCAAGGCTTTAAAAGAAATGGCTTTTGCTGCATTTCTAGGTCAGTTTATGTAATGTATAAAGCTTCTGTTGAAGAATATTCATGCATTTCTGCAGCTTTTTTTTTAATGTTGTTTCGTTTGTAGGTTTTTGTGTTGTTTTTCTTTTTTTTTTGTGATCTGCAGATTCTGAGATCTTTAAAACAGGATTTTTGGTCACAAATTAAAGACAGTAATAGCAAGACACACATGATAAAGATGGGGCAATGATTATTCAATTAACAGATCAGTAAGTCTTCATTCACACAAATGGTTGTCAATGATAAATGCCCAAAGGTTGAACTGTAGTTCTGAATGCTTCAATGTAAAGATCAATGTCCGGAACACACAGTGCTAAGCAGATAAAACAGCCTCTCAAATCTGTACCGTGGCAATGATATGAGCCCAGCAATCATAAAAATATATCTTGATCCTATTTGTAGCTCTATTATGTTGCTGTGGGCCATTCCTGTTTATCCATCCACATGAACTGCAGAACATTTGACTGTGCTGAATAAATAGCAACATTCTGGATAAAGAAACAAAATGGTCTTTCAAATTTCTGATTTTCTTTTATGCTGCCAGTGCAGTGACTGCTGAAAAGGCAAAGGAAATCAGGTTGAGTGTTCAGTCGGGAGTGAGCGAGACCCACAGTTGTGTTATTTAAATGCAAAGGATGTTAGTGGGCGCCTGGCATGAATTCAGTGAGGAAGGAGAAGGCTGCAGAGCACCTCCTGTCACTGCAGTCTATCTAAAAATGGGCTCATAAAAGGGATGGAAAAGCTTTGGTTGCCAGCCTGGCTTGCTTCTGTTAACACTACACAGCGAAGAGACCATGTCTGATTACTGCTGCCAGAATTTGCTATACATTTAATAAATATGCATATAAGTAGACTGTGGAAGATTTGCCTTTATATTGTATTGTTAGCTGAATGTATCTATGACAATCATCTTTAAAAATTTACATTGCAGTAGAAGAAAACACCTTCTCCCACTACCCCTATAAATTTGAGGAGAGGCGAGCTTATTTTAATTAAATGTACACTTCTGTATTTCTGTTCTTTTATTACTTTGGAATCACATTTTACAACCTATGATTTACTGTAAGAGTCTGGGGTTGTTTTACAGTCCTAAGCAAATGCTGAGTATACTTAAAAGCTACACATATACATATAATTTTCAAAAACTTATTTTGGTAGTAAAAACAGTCTCTGGCAGCTGCATGCTAGTGCCACAACAAATGTGTCACATGGGAAGCTTTCTGATGACAGCTCCTACAGGCATCACTTTTTTCCCCATTCAAGAAAGCTTTTGAAAGGGTGAGAAAATTCCTGCATTTGAAGTGTCATTTTAATCAGATAATTCCTTCAAGAAGAGAAGTGCATGGATTTTCATACCCTTATTAAGGAGAGAAGCCATCCTTTCTTCAAGAGCACACTGACTGGATCTGGCCTATGACTGGTCTGTCCAGATGCTGCAATGAAGGGGTACAAACAGAAGGACAGGAGCCATCCAGTCCCGTCTGCCTCTCTTAAAAATACAGGTTATACTGTCATTTCTATTGTTGGCAGGTATTTTTGGCTAAAATTAGCCTTGACTTTCTTCTCCAGTGTTGAAATGTTCCAAAATGGTCTGGGGCACTGCAGTATTGGTTTCTATAGGTGAATAATTAATTTGCAGATGATTCAGAAGTACTTAGATGGACTAAGACCTAGAAAGCCTCTGAGAGCTGAAACAGACAGGGAAAATACAGTATTGCAGAAAAACAAACACAGTTTATATTTAAGATTTTCTTCAATAAATAAATAAGCAAGTTTTCAATAAGCAAACAATGTTTACCAAGATATAATCAGGATTGTGAATAATAGGTATTAGGTCGTTTCATATTGTGATTATCACTGTCTTTTACATGAATAATTTAATAAGATTGCAGCTTGTATACTTTGCAGTTAGGGTAAAACTCCAAGTTCACTTCATTCCTTCACCAATCTCTTTTGATGTAATACAACATGAATTTCTTTTTGATCTTCAGAAAAAGGGGAAAAAGGCTTTATGTAACAGACTTAAGAAACAGGGCATTTAAATTAACATACTGAGGCCATTTACCATTCTAATATGTGGAGCAGTCTCTCATGACTGTTATACTGCAATTAGAGAAAGCAAAAGAGACAAACATGAAACCCAAACAATTTAAAAAAGGTGTATGTATTGATTTATTCAGCCTGAAGCTGCAAAAGACATTAGTCTACCCGTCCTATTGTAGCCCAACCCACTGATATAGACATATATTTATCTTTTCACGGAACTCATGATTTTACTCATGCCTATCAAAAATGCACCTCTCCTTGCAGTGGCAGTATGCCGAACAGCTCTATGAAAACGTTGCTACCAGAGATTTTTCATCCTAACAGCAAATTCGTGTGGTTAATCCAGTGGAAGGACCTTTTCACAGATTGCCAGTTTTTCCTTCTATGGGAAACTACTAAAAATTACCATTTTTGGGAAGCCTAAACTTATCACAAAGTTCAAATCAAAGCTTAAGATGTGAACTTAAGATTTCATTTATTAAGAACATACCCTTTAGTAGCTGAACTATATTCAATTAAGCTGTAAAGTACATACATATATTTGCCTATACTTTGAAAGGTTATTATAATAAAATTAGCAAAAACAGAGAAATGTTACTGTTATAACAAACTATGGTTATAGATGTTCATCTCCTTACATACACAAACCAAATTTGGAATAAAATATACTTATTTACTTGTGATGTCATTTATGCTTAAGGAATTTTGTTGAGCATTTCTAGCAAAATGTTGAACATGAAGATTCACATACTCAACTAGACTAAAAGATCCTGTTAAAACCACTGGACCCATTTAAAGTTGATTCTTTACCTTTTTTAAATACGCTGTTCTAGAACCAGGGATGAAACTAAAAACAAAGTAGAAGGTGGGGGAAAACCTTAAAGAAGCAAAGAAATTGACTGAATGTGTATTCCTAAATGCTCCCGATGGAGAACAATATCCTTCTGGAAAAGACTCTTAGGAGTCTACTTAAAGTAAGGCAAGTTCTCATAGAAATCTAGTATTGGTAATAATCCATTGATTCCAGTAGTAGCCTTAGTACTACACTGGTTGCAAAAGGAATTGAGACTATAGTAGAAATATATTCTTGAATTTGCTTAAAGAAACATAACAAATATTCTGGGGTGTCTTATTTACTGCAGTTTTCCTCAGGTGTCCCAATAAATGTACATGCCTTCCAACCAGCTCCTACCAATGCTCAGTTATTTTGGATCTAGATGGAGGCAGGCAGCTGAAATGAAGGCAGGAGAGTGAGTGGAGCTGATCATACTCTTTAGACTTATTACATAGCTTTTCAATATTGCAAATTATATTGATTCTTTTAACATGTGTAGTAAGTTTTTTCTTCTGTGCATTTGAAATGCATTTCTTAAGAATTATATATGTCACCTGGACATGAAAAAAACATCAGAATGAGATAATGGCAATTTTACTTTAATAAACTGAGGTCCCTGGTTATAAGAGAACTGCTTTCTGAGCTCTGTTGCTTGGAAAATTGTGAGTTATAACTACGTGATTCTTTCCAATAGAATGACCTATTGAAATCAGCTTATTCAGCTTTTCTTACGTATCTTATTCCTTAGAACAAATTAAAAAGTAGTGTTAAGATCTTCTTTTTAGTATAGCTTGAGAACTATAATGGTTTCGACTGTCATTTCAGCTGCGGTTTTAAAGAATTAATCAACATTTCTCATACAGTTTCTCTCTGACACTTTTATTTGACAAAGCCCCACATTATGTCCAAACAATTTATTTTCTTTCTCCACTAGAAAAGTTCTATTTCAGTACATTTGTGCTGGCATCACTGCTGAGCTGAAACAATATGCCTACATTAGAAACAGAGTTGGCATTTGTAAGAGGGGAGATTACATCTTGAAAGACATTGAGGTTTGGGTATTGTACAACGGTCCTTAGTCCTAGAGTAAATTGCTAAGAAACTTTGGGAGTAGTCAGTTTCTGATTTGAATAACGAACAAAACCAGCATTCACATGTTCTTCTGCTAATGATTATGTTCCTTATGGTTAATGTTCCTTACAATTAATGACAGTATGCCACTATAATTCATAGAAAAAGACTGTAAGAATGCCTGCCGATAGGATTTTTTTCCTCCGATGTTAATTTGACCATTTAAAATATTTGTTGAATCATATAGACTCACTTGCAGTAGCTTAAGTACTTTCTAGTCATAATGGAGGGAGTCTGCAATTTTTTTTCTCACTGATTACATCTTTTGACTTTTCCTGAAAACTATTTAAATAAACAGAAACTCTAAAATATTATACTTTAGTTGAAATAAAGTTGTACAAGGAGCAACTGGGTCATGCTAGAAAACAGAAGAGATTGGCTGAACTGTGCAAAAAGTGACATCCCAGATCTCAGACTATTGAAGGGAATGCTCTTAAATTACTACAGTTTTGTCCTATCTACTACAAGACTGCTTTGAAACGAGGGCAGCCAAATTTAAGAGAACTCTGCTTACCCTACACCTCCAACACAAAGCTCTCAGGCAGCAGGGCTCACTAGACATAGCACAAGAAGGAGGTTTCTGTGGTTAACAAGCAAATACTTCATACATAGTATTAGGACATCGCACAGACTATTAACTAACTAAACTAGAGATAAAGTGATGCTGGACCATCTTCCTGAGTCCCATGATTCCATCCCACTTGTCCATCCCATCTCATGCAAAGCGTATTGAGAAGGAAAATAAACACTCAACTAGGTGATTAGTCTATGGTCTTCTTAGCTAATTACATAAGAAATTTAAAATGCTTAACTGGAATACACCACCTATAGATATCAGTGTCCTGTGCAGCTTTCAGCATGGATTTATTTCTGCTCCATTATATGCATCCACATTATCTCTTAAAGCCTGGGAAGTGCCTTGATTACTTCATTAAATTTCAAATATTCTTGCTGACGTCACTTGGCTGTTTGGTATACCATGGTAAATGCATACGGAAAACAGTTGTCAGCAAGGTGCTATAACCATAGTCAGCATCTTGGCAGTGCTCACCTTTCCCTCCTGGTTGGTCCTGAAGAATATTTGCATTTCTTATATAATGGCTGTGAAAAAAAATAATCCAGCAGTGGAAGGAGAAAATGTTTTAAATGCAAGCCAGCATTTGATTGATGGCAAATTGGCATCACTTGCAGGCAAAAGTTTACAATATAATTAAGTGCTTTTTTTCCCTAACCTTATCATTTTTAGATTCCTAAAATAAGATGAGTGGTTTGTTAGATTCCTAAAATAAGATGCGTGGTTTGAAAACCAAAATTGCAAATGAGTTGTTAGGGTAACATTTGGGAAACCATGTACTAGTTTCTGCACTGAATTAAAAAAAGTCAACTTGAAGTAGACCTGTCTGAAGGGCTGCACTTTTTTGATGCCCTTTTAGATAGAAGAAATGTAACTGCAGCTGATTTTTCAAAGCTGGTGTATGGTCCATGAGATAATTCCAAGCAAATAGTCAATTGGATTCATCAGCAGTTTAACTGCTTTTCATTTTCTGTAAGTGCGTTTATTTTTAAATGTTGTTATACAGAAAATGGATAACCTCTGTGTGGGTTTTTTCCCTCAGATTGATGTATCAAACATGCAAAGTTACAAGGCAGAGAAGTTCTGCATATGTTTAATGTTAACCATGAAGCTAAACTCTTCATTGGATCAAAGCTGCTATAAATAATTTTTGTCTGACAATGTTTTGCCTTAGTGACCCAGTGTGAGCTCTAGGAGTCAAGCTGAGTCCTTTCCACCTTATTCATCCTCACCATTACCAGAAGCCAAATTAGAGCATCAGTGACAGCTGTGCAACAAACTCTTTCTTATCCATCCACACTCTGTCAGCAGATGTAAGTGATTAGGTATAGGAAAAAAAACCTTCAAGATGTGCAGGAAAGAATAAAATCTAGTTCATTCTTCTAGCTGTGATGATGTTGCAGGGCAAATGGGAACACAAAGCATCAAAGAGCTATTTTTATTTCCAGACTCAGCATATTCAGAATATGCATAGAGACTTTCTTGGTTGTTTTTATTTTTGGTTTTTTCCAAGGAGATCCAATTTTTACCAAAGCATTTTTTCAGAACAAGATATTTCTTTAAAATTTCTTCTAGTATTGCTTTGAGGAATTTCTGCCCTTTTTGCTTGCATTCAGAGTTACTGACAAACATGTCCAAGTTGCTGCATCATCAAACAGAGCCATTTCAGAGCTGTCAGCCCTAGACTCTATCTTTGGCTACATGGCCCATCTGATCTGCCTGACTGTCAATCAGGCTGGGAAAAAACCAACCCTACCAGGATGGAGACTCAGAAGATGAGCATTACAGTGACTACAGGGCCAATGCACGATTGTTATAGACGTCAGTCAAGCTGGGCAGTGTAAGCCTCTTCATCTGAGGAGGAGGAGGAGGAATCTGAAGGCTATAGAGGTGTTCTGGTGCAGTAGGGTGCAGCTGGGGCTCTCCGGGGAGGCAGGCAGCACAGGACGCAGCCGGGTCAGTCCCAGCCTGGGGCATCAGGCAATTCTATAGTGAAAGGCAGATCCAAGGTCAAGTTGGGAAGTCAATCCACTGGTCAGGATCAGGCCCAGTGAGGATAACCAGGGTCAGACAGAGCCCTCTGATCAACAGACAGGTTCTCAGGGATAAGGTCAAGCTAGGACATCAGCTGGCAGAGCTGGAAACTGTCATCCTATGGTATCATTTGGGTCAACTGTATTAAGTAGACTGGGCATGTATAAATAGGTATCATTTATGTCACTGAAATGATTGCAGAAAAGATGTTAGTGACTGCAATGTAGTCTCTTTACAGTACCCATGAGAAGTTTCTTTGGATACTGGCTAAAAATCATAATCGATCTGTATATTCAATTTTCTGCCTTCCTATATGCTTCAGCTACCTAATTTTTTTCTATTAATAGCAACCACATGATACACAAAACCTAATCCATTTCTGTTAGATCATATCTGTTAAGTAAAATTATTTAGAAATCAATATGAATAATAATAACACTTATGTTTTGAGTTAATGCAATGATTATACTAGATTCATAAGGAAAGCAAGCAAAAACAAAATAAAAGGACATTTTGCAAATGCAGCCATCTATAAAATTAAGACTTTATGCAAAGAGACTTGTATTTTGCTAAACTCTTTTCATGTAATAAAATACATTTATTCTGCAATTCTTTTCTATGTGTTTGCTTTTGTGGTCCTATTTACTTCTGAGGTGCTGTTCACATCTGTACACCTAAAAGTACATGAATGCATTTTAATGGAGATGGAATCATACGATACTTAGTGTGTTTTGTGCATCCTTAGTCTAAGGAGATGAAGGTCAAGTTCTGGTAGACAATTAAAAATCGCGGTGGAGCCACGTGGATTTTTTTTAAAAAAGGAAATATAATGCTACACACATTTGAAATTATGTTTATAGGACTTGCATGTCTTTAGTTTTCCAGTTTCTGAAATTCAAACCATTTTTATTTCTGGAGCTTTAAATACCCTTGAATATGTCTTTAGTTTCTTTTGCTCTTTATTTTTGCAATTTTTTTCAGAATTTTTACAATAAATGTTTATGTTCTTTTCATCATGAATTAATATGCAGCCAACAGCATGGTTGCACTGAATATTCCTGTTAAGAAGTTGAACTTGTATTTTGAAAACATCTATTTTTTAATGTATTTAGAGAAGTCAAATCTATGCCACATATACTACTCTAACTGTGAGGATGAAGAGGGAACTAACAGATGACTGTGCTGTACCACAATGAGGAGCGGAGGCACGATGTGTAAGAGCAGTATCAAGTAGAACACATTCAGTCCCTCAGCATTTTCTGCAGTCTCGGCAATGTTCTTAGCTATTCCTACATTCAAAGGGTCAGAAATAGTTACGCTTCTTGAGTTGTATCGAAAAAGCTGTCAGGTCAAAGTTTTTGTCTGATTAGAAACCATGCCCTTCTCACGTGTAAAAACTGCAGAGTTCTGTGATTGAGCCTTAAAAGTGCAAAACTGACCTTGAAAGCACTAATTTGATAGACTAACACTTCAACAACATTAAATTTTTATGTTTTCAAAGAGTTAATATGTGTTAGGCTGTCACTGTGATAGATTATCACAAACACATTTTCGTGCAGGTGACAGAAAGAAATCTTCTGACAGTGGTCTAGACACAAAATGTGCTTTACAGGACTCTTCATCCATCCATGAGTTGGATAAAAGAAGAAATAAGAAGTGGGTGGGAGACAGCAAGACTAAGGATATATGACAGGCACTCTTGATGCATAATTGCTAGATAGCTATTTTCTCTGTCCTACAGCAACAACTTCTGAAAGAAAAATAGTTCTCCCAGCTACACAGGCAGACCAATTTTTGCAGATCCACATTGCAGCACATCTGCCCTGGATCATCAAACTTATGCTGGGAAATGAAAGAGCTAAAATAAATTAGAGATTAAAGGTATTTTATTAATGGTACCTGACAATTTGGTGTGATTTCTAAAGCTGTGGTGTATCCTTCCTCGAGTGTTTTCTGAGGAATGACAGCAAGGTATCCAGTAATCGGAGCTTCCCAACAGATCAAGGAAAGAGGCTGATGTAAATTCTGAAATATGGTGCTTTCAGACTTGAAATTAAGAATATATAACCAAAGTGTACTGAGGTGGTTTACTTGCTGCTTTTAGCAGCGAGCATGATTAACTTCTAGTAAGCACTGAAATGCATTCTCTATAGTTGGTAACTTTAAAATCAAGAATATAACACGTGCTTTCAAAAAATACCTGAATAGGATGGTGCCGTTATTATTTTTTTCTTATTCTAAGTTAAATCCTAAAAGAATTTTTATAGCTGAAAAGCTGAGAAAAACAGAGAGGGTTAGGTTCACTTTGTGTGTGTATGTTACTTTGAAATCAATACTACTTTTCAGAATGAAAATGTCTTATGCCATATTTTGTTTGTGATAGCATATGTTGCTGGTTGTGTTCACTCTTAGTTTCCATATGTTTGGAATGTTAAGCCTCTAGTGGGAAAATCTGTGAGGCTGGAAAGGAATTTCCATGATACATTCCTGTTTTCAAATATTCATAACTTGGTATGGGATTCTTTGAGATGAAATTTCAGATTTGGTCGCAGGGAAATTCATGAAGGTTAGTAACAGGACTGACATAAACCAGCATATTTTCAATGAGGCAACAACAGAGGTGTTTGCTGCCCCTGGTTGTTATTCAGTTCATTGGAAAACTGCTAAACTTTGTTTTACACAGTCATTTTTAGTATAGTCTGATTTTTTTCTGTTTCCATGGCTGTTTATACTTGTTTTGTAACATTCACAGCCTTCTATTTCTTAGCAGAGACAGTGTGTTTAAAGATGTTTCCTATTTAAAGCATAAATGTGACTATGCGTTGATTGTCTCTCTCAGTTATGTATATGAGACTCCACGTCCTTTTTGGCACGCAACGTAATGACAGTCCTGCCCAGGGCAGTATAACACGAAATACCAGCTGAACCCCTTCCCCTCCCTTTTGCTGAAAAGGAAGGGAAAAGGCTGTTTCCTACTGAAAAAGGAAGGTAACTTTTTTAAACAGGTTAGGTTTGAGCTCATTTGGGAATGCCCATTTTTCATGAGTAACTTTTTGGTGAGGAATAATGCAAAGTGTATTCTGATAGAAATGATTGATGATTTGACTAAGAGCTTGAATTCCTCCTGCTACCAAGGGGCCATGGAGTACCTCTGTACACAGCAAATTTCTCCTGAGTTTTTAAGTGTTTTGCTTACGAACTGTGCACTGTCTGCATGTGCTGGTTGTGTACTGTGCTTCATGTAGAACCACTGCGATTGTCTTCCACTTAGATGCGATGGCTTTATGGTTGAGCTAGGAAAGTGATCTTGTTTAAAAGAAAATGGTTAGAAGAGAGCTATAAAAAGATCATCCTGTTCTTCTGGGAGTCTACCAACATTTTTGGATCAGAAACGTGCTGGAGTCTGAGGAATAAGTTATCCTGAGATCTACTCTGACTGGCACTGATAATTATTACTTACCTGAGGTGGTGACTATAGCAGTACCAGATCCCTTAGGAGGCCTCAGATGTTGACAGGGAAATACGATGAATGATCTTATCAATTAAAACATCAGAGTCATGGAGAGGTGATGTGGTTTATACAGGAAATTTTGTAGCTAAAGGTGGAAGAAAAATCCACTGACATTCTAAATCCCAGGCTACTTCCTCTTAATGTATTTCCACTTATAAAAATTCATTTGCCAAATTTGTAAGTAACTTTTTGAGGGAAGAAGGAGCGCGGTGTAACTCATTCTGGCAGGCTTTGCAGTCTGATGGATGCCCCAGAAGTTCAGACTTTTATAGAGGTGGATTGTGGTCTTCTTGTTGATGCTTCTTTGTTGTGCAGCTTTGATCTTGTTATATCCTGGTAGCTACTTTACAGCAGTACGTCCAGGAGGCACAATAATGCCTGCATTATAAAGAACACTGACATGAGGATAGAGCTTTCAGTCTCTCTTTCTCCATTTTCAAATGGTTCCTCAGGTAGGTTTATGTTGTGTTATCATATGGTATTTTTGTTTCATTTAATATATCTTTTCCTCACATTCTATGTGGTGGAGGAGGTATTTGCTTCCCTTTAATGCAGTACTTTCATTTTCAAGTGAAGTAAAAATAAGCACTCACGTATGGAGTCCTGCAAAATGCACAAATACTTCAGGGTGCACTTTAATCAGATGTTTGTGCCACACAACTGAGCATGCATGAGCAAACCGCTGAGAGCAGACACTTCCATTTCCTCATAAATTGGCAATTTCATATGTGAATTTAAAACTCAGAATTAGACCCTGTAGTGGGAAAGCAATGGGATCCAGTTAGTATATCCATTCATCTCTCCTGTGGTCTTATTGGAAGACTGCACTGTGGAGCCAGTCAGAAAGAAACAGGTACATTATTCACCTAGATTTTCCCATGGGAAATTTACCCTTGAACGTACTGCACTTGCTCATAGTGGTGTGCTTTTTGCACCAACATGATTCTCCATTGTAGTGTCTGTCAACTTCCACTTTGTTTCACTCCTGTCCTTTTAACCTTTGCTTCTGTTCCTTTATCCCACTTTCTTCCTTTCCTGCTTTTTAGTTCTTTTCCCCTAACAACCTCCTAGTCCCAAAGAAAGCAGCTGGGCCTGGATGTTCTTCCATTCCTTCTTTTCAAGTGAGATTCAGTTTGAAAATAAGATGCCTGCCCTTCAGCATCTGTGAATTAAGTAGGTGGTTGCATCCCTTACACAATGTCATGCTTATTTTGTACTCAGTGGATGATCACAAACATAACATTTGCATATTAGAATAGATAAGCAGTAGGATTTGATAAACTCTGAAGAATCAGACACTGTTCCCGTCTGAAAAATTGGGAAGTTTGCGCTGGGATTTCACCCATACTGTCATATAGCAAGTGTAGCAGAAAAATACTGAATTGGACAAAAATTCCCAAAATTGCTTCAGTCGGCCAGGCACCCAACAAGTGTCTGTCTGGTCTCATAGTCACATCTTTTTCAAAACACCTTTAATTTTAACTGCTGTTAAAGACTCACCATTTTCTCCTGTTAAATTCTATGAACAGTTATCTAGATTGTACCATTTTTTATTCAGCACCCTAACTAACAAGCAATTAAAATTAAGCTGTTGTGATATATATATATTTTAGGAGTACATTTCTACCATTAGTTTGACCAAGATTTTAACATATTTTCACTTAAATGTAGCAAATTATTATAAAAAATACTCTAATGTTGTGAATGGCTGAAACTGCATATAGAACAGGCTAATTAGCGGGAGAGCAAAACCCTGTGAAATCAGAGTTGTATTTCTTCTCTTAAAACCCCTACCATCATATCACATTATACTGATAAGCAATTCATAAAACAAAGAATTTTGAATGTCACATAGAACAATATTCCGACCTCTCATTCAATTAAGTACAGTAGTAGCATAAAGAGGGTAATAAAGGTGACACTTCACAGTCACTACATCAGCCTGACACAAACCTGAGAAAGTGGCTCTTTTGGAGCACCACAGCTCCTGAACTATTTTATTTATATTTAACTCTCTGTCAAGTAGTAATATTTCTTAGTTCAATTTCACTACACTAGTTTTATCTTTAAATAATGCACATTTGGAACAGCCATATGCATTTTAATTTTTTTTTTTTTCCCTGTGGAAATAAAAGGGTGATTTTCTCCCCTTGATCTCTTTAAATAAAGAATTTTAAAATTATAGGAAAATAGAATGGTAAATAGATTTCAGGTAATAAAATAGTAAAACGTCATAAGCAATAATTAGGCTGTTAATCATACAGTTGGAAACAGTGCAGGTAAAAGAGTCTGTTGATACATATTTACTATTAAATATTAATTGGTGATAGGTAAATAGATGAAATATTTTGCCATCATGAACAGCTATAACTGTTCGCAATATGCTCAGATGTCATCAGTTGTGTAATGATGATGTCCTGGTTATATGGTAAAAAAGAGAATTGCTGGAGCATTGTAATTTTTATTTTAGTGTAACGGAAAGACAAAATGCAAATGGAGAAGAACTATCATTCTGTGAGCTTTCTTACTTTAAATTAAACATTGATCTCTTAATGTCAGCCAGAGCTGGATTAATGCAAGGGGAATCATTTTGGTGGCAGGAAGCTAACACTGCTGTCCTGTACTATACATCTATTCGCTATTTCTCTCACGCTGCTATCACCAAAAAATATGAGAAAAATGAAAAAAAATTGTGAAGGTACAGTGATCCCTGTTGATGGTTTTTGCTTCTCGATGTGGTTAATAGCCGACATATATGGGAGAACCAAGTAATTAGGTTTGCGGACATTCAGAATTGAACAATACCTTCAACTGATCTTTGATGCTATATGCTTTAGAACTGAAAGAATAACTCTTTGGCTCTGAATTCTGAAAAGATAATTTTCTTTCTTTGGAATTGTGCAATTGCCCATAAATTTTGTCACAGAAAGAATAAAGGCAAAAGTTCCCCAGAGCCAAACTGTATCCCACAATCCATAGTAAGATGCTATTTTTCTACTACCAAGTCTTACTCTTATTTTGTGTTATCTCTAGTAGGTTCACATGGCTGTGCCTTTAATTAATTTAATTTAATATTATCAGCACTTAGACTTTCCATTCTGTTACTGTAATTGATTCTGAACTTTGCAAATAGATTGCAAGGCAGGTTTTCTTAACATGTGCCTAGTTTTATAATCAACTCTTTTATTCACTTTTATAGTTTTTTCTAATGAAAGAAATAAGGCATGGCCATAAGGTCATGATTTATATGAGTATGGGTATATTTTTGGATGGCTAATCCATCTGATTGTTGGTATCAGTTTAGCTGGCAGCCTAGTTTTCATTGAAGGAGATGGAAACAACTGATGCTTTTCAAACTTTTAACTCTGTTATCAGATGTATTGTTCCTTTCAGTAATTTATTGTTTCCTCCTCTCTCTGGATAGGCTTCAAAATGCAATTATTTTCTTGTTAAAATACAGTGACCATCTAAATTCTGGGAATTTCTATTCGTAGTTACAATGTAGTTACAATTTGTTGTTACAATGATAAAAAGCTCTCTACAACCTGGGTGGGAGAGGACGTGTTGAAACGCAGACAATCTTGTAAGCAAGGGGTAGAACGCTGACTGCAGTTTTCTCAGTCAAAGGTCTTGTTAATGTTTAGAAACACAGAATCTCCAAGAAGGGCAGGCATGGGACACCTGGCAAACCCGTGTATACTGCCGAAAGCTGCGCTTCATAAGGAGGTTCACATTCAGCTTTTGGTCAATGAGACTCTCTCAATTTTTTCTTCCTTTTCTCAGTATTCTTTACATCACCCTCTGGAGAACAACCTTGCAATACGAAGAACAGACAACATGTGCTGAAGAGGGAAGAAGAAAACGAAAACTGTCAACTGCAGATATAAATTTGCTGAATGATCATATCAGAAACGACAAGAAATGACAGCATTTCTTCAGAGGTACGCAACTTTCTTTCAAGGCTGTACTGATGTGCAAATTTAATTCTTCTTCCTTATGTAACACTTGGAAAAATGGCCTATAAGTAGTTCTTGGAGCAGAGAATAAATTTAGATCTCCCTGTATCAGGTGCCCTCAGTGCTGAACTACGGAATCACAGACCCATCTTTATTCCTTCTTTTGGTCTAGAGGAAGAAAATCGTAACAGATTTTATTTTGTTTAGGTAGTGCTATTCCTGTCTGCAAAGAAGCAGTACATAATGCTCATTTATAGCTAAGTAGGGGTTTAGGACCTTAAAATTACAGATAATATGGATTTGAACCCATTCATTTAAAGCACCTGGTTCAGCCATATGCTCGAAAAGGTTTTCTAACCTGCAGCTCCTATGGAGAAGGGGATGATGATCCTGGGTAGGGGGGAGGAGTGTGTGGGTGTGATGTAAAAACCACCATATATTGACAAGTTTCTTAGTGGTATTTATTAAAAGTGACCTGGCAGGCCTCCAAAGACTTTGGAAATACAGTACTCAGTTGCAGTCCTTCATATTAGTCCTAAATATTAAATGTTAAATAAGCATTGAACTATTCCTTCCTGAAAAGATAGAATCAGCTCGGGAAATGCACAGAAGCATGCCTGTGCACAAGGGGAAGTTGTCTCATGGAAATATAGCATTTCTTCTGAAGTTCCACTTAATTCCTCTGCTACAAGCCTAATTTCTTAGGCTGATCAAGGCTTGAAAGTCTAGTGATTTATTTCAACCAAGACCTTAGCAGTTTGGATCAGGAATGCAATTGTTAAAGAAAGAATACTATCAGAAAGAACACCATTTCCATTCCCATCTATTCATCAAGCTTCATCTGTACCAGCTTTCAAACTGATTACCTGGTAACATCCAGGTAAATCATTTATGTGGAAATAGAAGAAAAAAGGTATTTCAGCCTAAATTGTTTCACTTTATGTGTTGAATGTTATGTATAGCATTATATGATATGGGTTCATAGGTGGCCCACAGAGTCTTATCAATGAGATGCTTTCGATTTCTTGACTGTTCTTCACTGTCATGCCAATCTAACAGGCAAATGGCCTTGCAGAAGAAAATCTGACTGTTCTGGTAGTAAAAGAAATGATCTACTTCCTCTCTAAACTCCTTTGGTGTAGACTATTTCTGTTTTTAAATTAGATGTTTAATCTAGGTAAATATCACCTCTGGCAATGTGTGGGACCAGAATGGCTGTATAAGAAGATAACGATCCTTCTGGCTCTGAACCTTCTGGCTCTGAAACGGCTCAGCTCTTGACAGACAGTGTTACCCAGCGCTGTGTTGCCACCACGTCCGCGCATGGATGGACCAAGGATTGCACAGACCTGTAGCTGTAGAACGAGATGAGGCAGCAGGGGCCAACTGGGACAAATACTGTATTCCAAAGGGGGCAGATCCTTCCAGTTCAAGTCTGTAGGACCCTTCCCTTTCCTCAGCTGTCCAACATGTGGCCTGTGCTGAGACTCTTAAGCTATACACAGGTTTTACTGGCTGCAGAAAGGATGAATCGTTACGAGGTGGCCAATTTTAAGATTCCTGTTCCGATACAGTATAGATAGGAATAATGGCAGCTGTAGTCTAACTGCTTTCCTGAAGTAATTAAATTTGCTCATTGTATTGGCTCTCTCTGTGTTACAGTGTCTCCATATGGCAGACTGCAATCTGGAGTTGATGATAGATTCTTGTTAGCTTTGGTCCAGGCAAAACAGACAAGCAAAATGCGGCTCAAGATCACTTTACCTGATTCTTGGAAGTTTAAAATTTACTTAGGTAACTATACTACTTTGGGAGCTATGCTGTAGACCTACCCTAAAAGAAGCCTAAGAAAAGATATTGTTTGTGTATAGTGTGCAGTGGAGAGATTTTCTATCCCACAAAACTAGCTTCAGACCACTAGGGTGTCAAAAGGGTTGAGTAATTCTGTTGCATGTGTATTGAGGAGATGGGACTTACAACACATTGATTGAAGGTCCATGGAAGGATAGGCAGTCAAACAAAACAGTGCAGAGTAACAGCTGCATTTTCTAACTGAGGTGTTTAGTCTCATTTGCACTGATTTTACTTGTAAAAAGAGATTGCAGGACCTCAGGTTCTTGACGGGTAATCGTTTGTTTCATGTTTGTAGCTAATAAGTACAACATAATCCTTGTTGAGGATGAGATTCTTCATTTTGCGTGCTTAACTAAGATTGATTTGATGATGACGCAGGAAAATGTCAGCATATGTGGTTCCATCTGCGTGTTTCACTCCAATTATTGTGTGTGGGTATGTGGCAACTATATTTACTTTTGAAGTGATGCAAGTGGTAAATTGTACTCTTGAAAAGATCACATTCATAGACAGAATGTTTATTGTCTCCTGTGATCTTTGCAGGTCAGAAAAAATCATTCTGTTCCTATCTCCGTTTGAAAAAGAGGGATACTGCAGGTAACTTACAAAATAAGTAAAACAGTGCATGGTTTAGGGCACTAGAGGTGGCAGAGAGATAAGACCTGGAGAAAAGAATGAAAAGTAGACTCCTGTCACTGGTTGTTGCCTTGGTCAGAAAAATGGGATACCTTTCAGCTCTAGGTCTACTTAACTGCTTAATAAAATATTTCAGTGGGCACAGAAATTACAGGAAAACTAGTCAGTTCTGCTAAGTTCTTCATCATTTGAAAGGGAAATAAGAGTGGTTTTGTCTGCAAGTATCTGCATCCTAGGAGCCTCAGAGGTTTTTATGACTGTGTAAAACTCTGATAAAGGGCTCATCTTTACTGGTTTTTCTCACTTACCTGACAGAGTGGAGAAGACTTTGGATGGCAGGATGTTATCTTCAGTGCATGTAATCAGAAGCTGGTGATGTTAGATCATCAGTAGAGGCATCAGGGAAGTCATTGCTGGTCAGTGCAGTGTTACTGCCACAACACTAAACACGAGTGGATGTGCTCAAGTGCCCTTTCACTACTGTGGGATTCAGTTTTGTTGCTTAAGTGCCTTCATCCATTCTGGTCCTTTCTTCCCTCTCCTGATGATGTTACTTAGCCAGCAAAAGATGGGGAAAATTGTACTAATCGTTACAACACTTACGGGGATCTAGACCTTTTCAGAGTACAAAACCACATCTAATCCTGTATATGCTGGCTAAGAGAACAGCACTGCATCAGAATTGGGTACATTGATAATATTTTCAGCTCTAAGACTTACTAATGCTCTAGAGCAGAGGTCCTCAAACTACGGACCGCGGGTTGGATACAGCCCCCCAGGGTCCTCAATCCAGCCCCTGGTATTTACAGAACCCCCCGCCCCCACCCCCCTGCCGGGGGTTGGGGGGGGGAACCGAGCAGCCGCAGATGACTGCCTGCCACTTCATCTGCGTGCTGGCCCCCTGGTTAAAATGTTTGAGGACCCCTGGTCTAGAGTCTGCATTCAAACAATGATATAGCTGGGTCTTGACTGAGAAGGGCATTGTCAATATGACATCTCCACCTGACCTTTAATCTAGCTATTCTGTTAGGTGATTAGATTTATGATATTTGCATATGGTACAGACCTTTGTTCACAGGAGAAAACCAGAAGATCACACTGCTTGTTTTCAGAAGTGATTCTTCCTGATTGATGCTGGAAGGTGACTCTTTTGACATTCATGAATGGTAGCATAAGGAGCATAGGCGTATTTTACTGTGCTTTGGCAGGAGACAGATGGAGGCAGGATTTTGAGTCTCAAGTTGCTAGACATATCCCCCAGGCAGCTTCCAAACTACTGTAATGTTCTTGAATGCTGATGCTTGCGTTCTGACCTTTGTTGGCAAACACGAGTGGCAGATATGTCCATCCTGTGACTCTTCATCTGAAGAGGCTGATACGTTCCTCATGAAGAAGTAATAGCCTTTAGCTTGAACCAGTATTGGCTGAATCTGTGTTAGAATCACAGAATCTGAAATAAGGTACTGTAGGGCTAAAAGAGGTATTACTTGTCACTTGTTATAATGAAATAACTAGGTTAGTAATACAGCTATTGAACAGCAACTTAGACTGCAAGGGAGATCAGTAAAAAACATAAAAATCACCATGTCTTCCCAAATACATGATAACTATCGTAGCTGACCTGATCAATCCTGAATGTTGCCTTCTTATTCAGATCAATACTTCTGTTATCTTCTAAATGTAATTTAACAACATTAAAACAGAGAACACCCTTTGGGCATGAACCTCTGCAGAGCACTAATAGCTTAGAAAAAAAGCCTGCAAAATATCTATCTAACGTAATAGCTAAGGAACAGTCTCTGTGACTCTCTTAAAGGCAAGACAATACATCACCACAAAACTGAACTGCATGTCTTACATCTTTTCACACTGAGTACCAGTGAAGTTAAGGTAAACTTAAAAAAAAAAAAAAAAAGACAAAACACAGTGGTTACATTTTCCAGCATTGTTGCAGTTCTTTAACAAGAAGAATAATTGCACAGTTTAATCTGTTATATTAGAAAGATGCCCCCTGTATATCTCAAATGTGAGAGAATGGATTCAATGAAAGAAATTTCCTCTATCTGCAGTGATACAATTAATGATGGGTCTACAGTGCAGGTGACAAGGAGTTACCTTTCATCTCTTAAGTAGTTCAAGTTGGTTTATGAAACCAAATCAATGTTCATACTGCATAGATGCAATTTTGCTTGTCCTTACAGCATGATCGCTTGATTTAATAAAGAAATTAAATAAACAAATAAATAACTAAATAAATAATGAATGAATGAATGAATGAATGAATGAATAAATAAATCTGAGGATTTCAAAGATATCTTTACTTTTTGTCATTGGTATTATTACTAACCTGTACAATTTTTAGAGGCTGGTTTACATCTTGCCATAACTGTTTTGCTTAAGAATATGATTTTTACTGATATAATTGCAATAACTATGAAAGGCTGCTAATTCGTACGGGAAACAAACTTAGACACTAATGTAGCTTATTCCCTGTGCATTAACTATAGGTATAAGTACTGGTTTCAGTATTATGGAGGACTATTGGAATATGCATGTTTGTGTACATTGTTCAACCAAAGTGTAGCAGCACACCTGAACTTTTCTTTTTCCTTTTTTACCAAGCAATATTTAATCCAACATTTTGCCTTTGAGTATGAAGATTCTTCCTTTCTTTGACTGGAGGCATAAGTGTTTGTGACTACTGGAGTCAGTAAGTTCATTATTTCACTTTTTTTAACAATTCTTTAAGCACTAAATATGTATTGGAAAGTGCACGAAAAGCACAATTATGTACAGCATTCCCACTGTAAAGATAGTACCATGTAAGAAGACCAGTGAAGGCAGTCTTGGAAAATAAAAGGAATAGTTAGAACCTCTAAAAATCGACCCATCAGAAATATATCTTCAAAGTTCGATAACTGGCTCATACAACGTGCGTCAGGAAAGTGAGGCAGAGAAAAATCAGGGCATGGAACTGGGCTCAGTAGGGTAGGAGGGTTTGGAGGGCTGTGAAACTATTTTGCTTTGGAAAGTTAAAATAGGTAATGCAATATGCAACAGAGGTCTGGGCATGTAAAGGGCTGGGAAGGCAAGAATAATAATTCAAATGGCAAAGTATGATGAAGTAGCTAAGGCACTAAGTGGCGATGAATGACATTTTGGCAGCTAAGTTCATGATCAGATTGCTTGGTGCATTGTTAAAGAATGTCAGTGTTCAGTGTTTGGGGTTTTTTTTCAGTCCAAAACATACTTATGGCCTTTCCGCTTGATTATTTCGGCCCATGCCCTTTCTTGCTTTCATTTCTTTCAAAGAATGATAAAGGAAGCGTGGAACTGAATAATAGAGGACTTCAGCTCTGAATTCAGTAGTCAGGGAATTACGTGGTCTTTTTCGAGGAAATTCACATGAAAAGGCTGACAGGAGAAAGCAAAGGTCCTTATACTAGATTGTTTCCTGACTACTTATTATTGACTACAGCAACATCCTTGGGGTGGGGACATGGCATTCTTCCAGAAGCCCTAAAGCCCTGACTTCTTAGGAGGAGAGCTCAGGCGTTTGCAGAAAGGCTCTAGGTCTTTCTTCCCTTTGCATTGTGCCCCAGGATTTCAAAGCTTTCCTTTCCTTGTAACTGATTCATCAAAGTTTTTTGTAAACAAAATACACGGAAATTATAAAATGAGGGAAAAGCATCCCCACCCACACCCACACCCACCCCCAGCCTTACTTTCCTAGGAAAAACCTAGAGAAACCTAGGATGAAGAAATCTGATGTGAAACTAAAAAAGCCTTGGGAGCAGATTTATTTATTAGAAGTGAACTTAATTACATCATGTTAGAAAAATGTTTAAGGCCTATGCAGTTCTTCATTATGAAAAATTAGACAATGCTGGGTAAAACACATAAAGGCTTACCTATATTTATGAAATAAATACAGATCCTTTGCTTTTCAGAAAAAAACCCCCAACATAGATAATATTAGAGATGAAGATATTCTGCATACGAAATATGTATTTATATTGGTTAACCAAAGGCATTTCTTCATTTTTAAGAGAAAATATCAGAATTGTTGACTTGAAAACAAAAAGACTTCTTTTTGTAGGTCTCGGAATTAAAATGTAAATAGGCATCTAACAATTCAGGTTTGGAATTTAAAATGCTATCTGGAAAATGAACAAGATATGTATTAGCATAGTGAATTTAAGAACTGAACTTTAATTTGGGGAAATGAACACAGAGACTAACTTATTGCGAGTGCAAGTTTATGAAATGAAGCAACTTTGTTTCCTGTTCTCATTATTTACAGAAAAGATGTTGAATGACTGAACAGCAGCACTTGTAATGATGTTAATATACTCCATCTATTTTCAGTTTTCATTTTGAAAAATTCTTATGAATTAAAGGAGAAATTGTTCAAAAGAATAAATTTGCACCTTTCTTAATGGTCATATTGGCTAATAGCAGAAAACTACTGGAAAAGCAGCTGGAGGTACTTTAGGCATAGCCTGTTGGAGATTGAGCAGGGAGGCCTTAAAAGGGTCTTGGCAGTTGATGGTCAGCAGGGTGCACATGCAGAGTTGATGGGTCCCTTCTGCTCCCCTCGTCGGTGGGAAGGGGGTGCCTGCTGCAATAGATCTTGGAGATGACAAACTGTGAACTACGGCACCTTGATCAGCAGCCAGAAGAACCGGACTGCAGCATATCTCTCAGTCAGATCGAAATAACAACCTTTCAGTTTCACAGAACTGCCTGTTTCCCCAATGTTTATTAACATACCGCTTATCTAATACGTTAAGCCAAAAATTACGAAAGGTAAAGCATAGAGACTCCAGCCGATTCAGCAAAGCAGAGGGTTTGCCACGGGGTTGGCCGCACCCTGGAAGGATGGCTTCTGCAGGTGCCAGGAGCAGGCAAGGGGGCTGCAGCAGTGCTACGGAGGCCACTGCGCTAGAAACCCCAGCCGCTGCCTAGATGTGCATGCTGTCTGCAGTGACGGGCTTTGTATCTCGTTGGTAGAGGAGTCTGTCAGTCTGAAACAGGAAGAACATGCTCAAATGTTCAGTGAAGGATAGAGGATGGACTTTGGTGGGGAAGCGGTGGTTCCTCCCCAGTTTCTGCCCTTGGTGTGCTGTCCTCCCCCTCAATCCACACTTACTGAGGATTTAGTGATGTTAGAGCCATAGCTGGAAGAACACTCTCAAGATCTCCAGTGCAGGAGGGCCAGGAGCTACAGTACCAGTATCCTTTTGTGCTTCCATGGTGAAGGCCGTACAACTATTGCTGGTTTTCACCTGGGAAAGACCTTTCTGTTTTTCCTCTACCCTCTCTGCCTCTACTTCAACATCTCACTAAATAAGGATTTGATTTTTAACCCAATTCTTATCAGAAGGTAGCTCAGGGCTGCCTATAGCTTCTGTCTGTTGTCCATCAAAAACTATTTTAAGATTTGGGGCATGAATTTTTAAAATCATAGACACTGTGTGTATGTGTGGCTGTGCACTCTTGTTCACTGAAAAATGTGTGAAAAATTAATTCACGAATAAAGCTCTCTCTTTGGTTCAGACAACCACACCTCAGCATTGTCAGGAAAATGCTGAGAGAAAATGTGGGTTTTAACACCTCTGTCAGTGATTGCATTGTAATAGAATTCACTTTCATCCTTATAAACAAACTTTAAATATATGCTTATGACACAATGAAATGACAGGATGAAGTCAGCCTCTACAAATGAGGAATGTGTTTCAGCTACAGTCAAAACTGAAAGAAAACTTTAATCAATATAATCACAGGGAATTTGACAGTGGACAATTTTAAAGAAGCAGAAAGATATCAGGGCTCATCCTTATATTTTCGTTGCTTCAGATTAGGCACGAAGCAGAACACTGCACAATAAAGTACAGCAGTAACTCAGGGGCTGTTCCAAATACAGTATATCTATATTGTAGCATTAGATAGCATTTAGCTTCTCATGCTTATGAACGCCAAAGAACCCCCTACTTCTCTAACAGGATTTAGATGTATTAGCCATAGCTGGGCATCTGAGTAAAGAATAACCTGCTTTTGAGACATAGTAAATACCACTAAAATTCCTTTATTTTAAAAAGAATGAAGTTTGCTTAAGAAATATGAAATCAGTCATTTATATTTAGTGTTTAAGCATGGGTTGTACTGTACCAAGTCACCTACAGCTAATTTCATTACCCCTTTCTGCCCTCATTGATGTAAAATTTTGTTAAATCAATAGGGTCATACTAGGGCAAGTGATGTCTGTATTAGGATTGATTCAGACTTTGGTGCTATAGGAAAAATTACTGTGGTGCTTAATAATCAATTTGCGACAGGATTGAAGTTACGTTTTGCTTGGTGTCAAGGTTTACTGCATCTGCCTTACATAACCTATAGCTCTGCATTGCATAACGGGACCTTCTGCATTATTGCTTCCCTGAAGTAGCAGCAACATGGACGCAGACAGAAGGCTTGGCTACAGCTGCCCTACAGCCATGTCCACCTTTCCTTCCGTAATGGGTTTCCTTGGTGTTTATCACTGCAGTGTCCGAACACAGTACCTTCGCATGCGTGGTAAGAAACTAGTAACTCAGCTTGGGGAAGCAAGGTGCTGGAGGAGTGCCAGAGAGGCTGCCTCCTGCACTGGGCTGTGCACAGCCGCATAACACATCCCGCCTCGCAGCTCAGTCAGTGGGCTGGGAGGAGAGAAGGACTATTGGCAGAACTTCTCAGATGTAATTGCTGTTGGCGTCAAGTATGTTGCTGAAAGGCGCTATGATTCTGTAGTTCAGGAGAGGTCTGAGAAGGGGAAGTGCTCAGAATTAATGTGACTTTGCAGAGTGAGGCATCACTAACCTGAGCGAGAGCAATAGGATTAGATCCTTGGAGATAGCCCAAGAGTAATGCAAACCAGTTTTATGAAAAATGTGTGTAGGAGTTGTGTGGGAGAATATAAAATATTTCAATGAAGTGTGATCATCTGTAGCTTGGGATCTAGCCAATCTTAGGATAAAGATGTTTAAAGGTTAAATGAATGTTAATAATTTTGGGTGAGTACTTCAATACTGTTGTAGTGAACTCCAGTTTAGATATTACTCAACAAAGCTTTTTAAAAATAATTTGAATTAAAAAATGTCCTCTAAATTATGTCATGTCTATTTACAAGGTCTCTTACCTTCTCTAAAAGGCATTTTAAAAGCACAGCTAGGTTACAATTAAGTCACAGGAAACATACAGATCCAAAACAGGGCTTAAGAACCTTATATGAGATTTGGTCACACATTCAAAATCCTCCCAGTCTACTACCAACTACCCCTGCAGCACACAGGCTCTACAGATACCTCTGCTCCTGATGTGCTCTTGAAGCCTCCTTCCCTGGACACCCAAAGGCATTTCAGTTTTGATGTGGTTGCAAATCTTTCCCTCGTCCTCCCTGTAGTGCTGGAAAGAAGCCAGCGTTCGTGGAGCAGGAGACACCCAGCAGGATGGCAGGGTTTAAACGGGTGAGGAAAGCAGTATCCCTCAGGCTCAGATCAGCCTTCGTCCAGGGGTAAGACTACATGCCAAGAAGAGATGTGCACTTAAACCCTCTTAAGGCAACTGAATCTGGATGTCCTAGTTCTGGGTGTAGAGCTGTGCCCTAGCTACTGAATTATTTTATGTTGCTTCTCCATTGTGTATTACAAGGACAGAATTACCTCTTACTCTTCTATTTTCTTTAAATGAGAGGTGGGATGCTGTGTTCATGACACTGAGCTGTGACTTTCTTGTCTTGGGAGTAACACGTAGAGGGTTACTCAGCAAATTGCTTATGTCCAAAAATGGGTTTGGGTTTACCAAACACATGTTTATTGTTTCCCATGTTAATGGAGCACTGGCATCAGTGGATTCTTTTTTAACTTACCCAATTTGCAATGTATCCAGAGTTAATATTCTTTCTGTGACAGCTCAGAGCTGCGGAAAAAAAAACCTGTATGGAATGGACTCAACCTTGGTGCATTTCCACAAATTATAAATATCATGATTCATATTTAAACTAGATATTTAATCACCAATTAATTCGGGAAATCATTATGAAAAAAAAAATCTTTGTCAAATAAAAAGGAGTAAAACTGAAGTTTCCAGAGAGCAGGAATTTTCTGTTTCAAATATTAAAGAAACTAAGTGATGTCTCAGATAATTCCGATTAATCCTTTTATGTCTCCATCTGTCAATGCTGAACATTTTCCTCCTGCACCTTTACAAGTGATTCCTCTATTTAATTGAAAAAAATTCCAGGAAAGGGCTGAAGTCACTACTTTTACAGCTATTTATCTTGAATTTTCTCTTTGCTCATTTCATTTGGTGCTTTTATGCCCTCCATTAATAAGCTAAATCATGCATTTCCTTCCAGAAGCAGAACTTCAGTGTTTCTTCTGGAAACCTATCTCTTTCTTTCTCAGAGGAACTTCTGAGCTGTAATCATACTTCCAAGCCTCTCTTCTCTATATTTTTGGTATAACTTACTTGAGCAAAAAGCCACAGTCCTTTATATCATTTTTACTGCAGAAGAATTACAAGCTGAATCTCTTTTAGATAGATTCTGGTCCATGTAACACGGTCCTAGTTAGCTATACCATATAACTGTGCAAACCACTTTGTCCTGATTGTTTGCAGTTTATGGAGGGATTGTTTCAATGCAGACACCATATTCTTCTGCTGAGTAGACAACTGAAAACCTCACCCTCCTAGGTCTGCCTACACAATTGTGCAAAAGCAGGTGGAGCAGCTTCCAGCATAGCTGTGCTGTGCATACAGTGCTGAGAGAAACTCGCATCAATCCATTATTGACCCACTGGAGAGCAGAAAAAAATATTTAGTGATGCTAGCTTCTATTGGATGTTCACTTAATATGGGGTTGGAGATCAAAAATATTTATGTCTACTCTGGAACCTGAGGTTATAGCCTCCCTCAGTGTTAGAAGGAGGAATTCTCAGAAGCACTTAATTTGGCAGAATTCTTCTTCCCATGGTAGAACACCAGGGAGAGCAAAGCTCAGTAAATATCAAAGCCCAAATCATCAAACACTGTCTGGTTTCCTAATAACATTACAGAAACATAATTTGCCATGATGGACTTAATTTTAAAATTTCAATCTCTGGAAAAGTTGAGAAATTCCCTTTCCCTTGAAAAATAATGATGAAAAGCAACATAATCAAAAGCATCAGAAGTTGAATTATTAATAAGTATCATGATGTGGTATTTTTGAAACTTTTTCATTCAGATTATATGCTTTTAAAATAAGTCTCAACAGCTTATTATCTGAGGGAGAGTGATCATGCCGCAAGCCCAGGAAGCAGAATGCTTGAGGACGGTCTTCATAGAATCATAGAATGGTTTGGGTTGGAAGAGACTTTAAAGACCACTCATCTCCAGCCACCCTGCCATGGTCAGGGACACCTTCCACTAGACCACCTTGTTCGAAGCCCCATCCAGCCTGGCCTTCAGCACTTCCCATCATCAGGAATGATGGGAAACCTGTTCCAGTGCCTCACCGCCCTCACAGGAAAGAATTACTTCCTAAGCAGCCAATCTAAATCTACCATTTTTCAGCTTAAAGCCATTCCCCCTTGTCCTGTCACTACATGCCCTTGTAAAAAGGCATTTTTCAGCTTTCTTTAGGTACTGGCAGGCTGCTATAAGGTCTCCCCGGAGCCTTCTCTTCTCCAGGCTGAACATCCCCAACTCTCTCAGACTGTCTTCACAGGAGAGCTGCTCCAGCCCTCTGAGCATCTTTTTGCCCCTCATCTGGGCTCGTCTCAACAGGTCCACTTATAACTGATCTTCATCCATAACTGAAATTTTGACTTGAACAAAGAATTTGTATCCTGTTTGGACTGGAATTTCTGTGGTGCTATTGTAATCAGTTTTACTAGCACTACATCAGTAATCTGAAAACAGGTGCATAATATAAGTACCAGGTACAAGAAAGAAAAAATATCTCAATTACAAGAAAATGTATGCAAAGAATAAAAGATGATGACATACTTGTAAAAGCATGATGACAGAATATCTTAAAAAGAGGCAGAGTGGAACATAGTAATAACACAACTAGCTCAAGAGAGATTGGCACAAATTCATTTTAATTTGTAGCACCTTCTGGCTCATCAGCTTGCATAGGTTCATTGGCTCTGCACCGAATCCAGGCTCTATATGATCCATTTTAATTCAGGACACCGCAGGCAAGATCACATATATGTCAAAGGATTGTCACAGCTGGCAGACAGTCATAAATATTAAATTTAAAAAGCTTACTAATTTTGCAGACAGTCTTGCATTGCACTTATTTGGCTTGCGTTACTGTGCTGCCATACAACAAGTGGCAGCACAATTAATCAAGAGCATCACAGAGTAATTCATTATGACAGAGAGCCATGTATGCTCATTAAAGACAGCTTCCCTTTTATCCCTTTATATTATGTTCCTCCCTTTGTGATTCTTGTCAAGGAACTGGATCATACACACTGAAGTATTTCAGGACCTTGAAGATGAGGGCTCATGGGTTCAAGGACTTTTAGACCACCTACCCTGCTTAGCTTGCAGGCAATGGGGGAGCCAGATGAGTTGTACACTGTCATGCAAAATGAGGATTAAAAAGCCTCCAACAGTTGTGGTATCAAGTCAGTGCTATTTGTTAGTGCAGGTTCTGCTACTACCGAGCAGGCAGCCTGTGGTGACTCCTTCAAGTTCAAGAGAGAGCAGCCCACACTCATTTCCCTGCCTACCTCACCTGCCAGAAAGGAGGTCAGTTCAGCAGATGTGTGGGGTATGTGCAATGAACATGTAATTTCCCACATCATTACTCTATTGATCAGCCACTGCAGTATCAAAGCCATTGATCTGGTGGCTTTTCTGTCCTCTGTGAGTAAGTTTTGTGGCAGTCTTTTCTTGCTGGTATTACATTTCTGCAATTTAAGGCTAACGTAAAGATTTTATCCTGTGCTTTTTTCCTTATAACTTTCAAGGCCTAGCTGGGCTCATGCACTCATCCCCTTCAGCTATCTAATTGCTGACCTCATTTGCTAATTAGGCTAAATATATGTTAGGCATAAACTGCAGCAATATAACCACTAGCCTCAAGCATCACGCTACTAACAGACAAAAGAAAACACGTACGCCACTTCACCCTTCTACTAAATGTAATTTTTTGCAAGCTTTTTCGACACTGAAGTCTAATGCCTAAGAACTGAATGCTTATGCCAATAACAAAGACTAGATATGTGATGCAGTTGCATTATATAGGTAGGCAACAGCATGGAGTATTTCTAGAATTTATTTTCTGGGTTCAACAAAATGCAAAGGTCTCTAAAAGGATGCACTGTTTATTTAATTTACTTGTATTCAGTAGCCTCTTCTTAAAAGATCAGCCTAAAAGCTTGAATGGGCCAGTAATAAATTACTTTTTTGTTTTTTTTAGTGTTTTGAGGGACTGAACTGCGGCAGAGACAATAAATAACACTGCCCAATGTCCAATTTATGTCAAGGCGTTATAGAGAACTTAGGGGTTTAACTTCTGAATCCATACTTTAATTTCTGGGAAACACTATTATATTGTTAAAAATTCTCATAATTTGTATGCAATTTCTAAGAAATTCTTATATTTCTTACATTTGAATAAACATGTTTAACGTAAAGCTTGAAAAGAAAGAAGTCCTTACAGTGGAGCCACTTAAAATATGTACAGTTCTGTAAGAATTCATTTTTTAGACAATATTCTTGCTATTAGCAAAATCAACCAGAAGGAGGATACTTTAAAATAGCAGACTTTTCAAAACCATTTTCATACCTTATTTTCTTGTGCTTTGTGTGGTGACAGAGATCTCCATTTGCCTTTCCCCTGCACAGCTCCTTACTATTTGTTCTTTCACCACCGGCCTGCCTCCTCAGCGCTTATTTTAGCATTCAAAATGCCTGACAGAGGAGCTTCAAACAGACACGATAAACATAAAAAAAAACCCCCTCACATCAAGCTGACAGACCCCAAAAAAGAAACCCAAAAACCAACCAACCAAACAAACAACCCCAACCCTAAACTCTTCTGATCACTAATCTGCCCTTTGAGAAATATAGCTTCCACTAGTCTGGGGCCTGCAATGAGTAATACCTAACAGTCCTCCAGGAGCAGGGTCAGGGGTGCAGGGAAGATACATCACGTTCTGCTGGGCTGCCTGGGAAGCCTGCTTCTACCAGACCACCCTCTTCTTGCCTGCCTAGCCTTTGGATGTTGAAATTCTTGAGATGATTTTGACAGGCTCCTCAGCAAAATGCATTTGCAGGCAATTTGAAGAGCTCAAAGCATTATTAGTTGTAATTTTCCTTAGCTAAATGGTTTCACTGTTGCCTGGAGGGAACGCTGTTATGTTTTACCCCTTCTGCATGACTACTGATGGTGAGCAGGGGGGAAAAAAAAAAAAAAGAAAGAAAAAAGAAAAAGAGTTTATGTTTCAATACCAATGAGAATGGGTTCAGTCTTGTGTGCTACAGCAAATGCTTTACAAAGGCTTGGTCAGACATTATTCCGGCGCTGGTAATTATCAAGATAGGAAATATTAAATTGCCATTACATAGTGATTTTTTTCTCATAGTGATAGTGCAACATGGAAGTGTGTGCTGCTTTTCTCTGGCTAGCCTTTGACACCAATGCTGCTTACATTGTAGGAAAAGACAGAGAAACAGGAAAATACTCTTGAACTTCTCAAAGGAGATTTATGTATATTTACATTGGAATGAACAGGTAGATCCCTGAAGTCCGAGCCAGCTCCTACACTGGGAACACTGAGATGATCCCCTCTGAGCTGTTTCAGATGACTAAAATCTTTGTCTGTCACAACCTTCATGGGTGGTTGTACACAACAGAGGTAAAACCAAACTTTGTACAAATTTGTTACAGTGTGTAATGAGTTGCAACACCTAACAATTTCTTACAGAAAACAAAGCAAGTTGTCTTCTTCTCAGCCTCCCCCAGTGCTAAAACATTGCAGCCGTCAGATATTCCTGTGTGCCGCCTTTGGGGATTTCACTGGCACAACCAGAGGCATTACTACCATTGCTGGCCTTGGCCAGTGCTGGGTCCATCTTGGAGCTCCCCGGCATTGCCTCCATCGGACCTGGGGGAAGCTTCTAGCAGCTTCTCACAGACACTACCCCTGTCACCCCTCCTTGCTACCAAAACCTTGCCATGCAAACTTAATACAAGGTTCTACATGCTATTGCATCAGAAAATCTATTGTTTAAAAGGAGAAATTAGAATATTAATATTTTTAGTGTTTTGATATCAATGTTGCATATATTTTGTTTCTTTCTTTTCTAGTTAACCTTATATGAAATAGGTTGGCTTTCATTAACTGTCAAATCTTCATATTCCTGCCATAAATTACATCTGCTTGCACCATAATATTTTTGTGAAAAAATCTCATAGTTCAAAACAGTCTTCTAATTTTGACTACCAACACCAGTGTATTAATGTATTCTAGCATAGAAATACCAGAAATATACAAATGTAGAAGCACACGGAAACCACATAACTCTTCCATTTCTCATACCAAATTGGAACGAACACTGTCACAAGAGTAATAAGTGATCCAATCACTTGGAAGAAAATATAATTGGAAAATAGGTATAGGTCTAAAATAACCTTCATGTATGTGCTTTCCTGCTGAACTTTGTGCTGCATGAGAGATGAGTATGTTTGCTGGTACAGGGTCATGGAATAAAAGTTTTAACTTACACTGGGCAGCTGAAAAAACCCTGATTAATATCTGATTATTTAAAACAGCAAAGTGTGCTTTGGCAACGAGTAGCACATCTATATTTGCAGATGTGTGAGTGGAAGGGAAAGAGAGAGAGTTTCACTAGCATCTTTCCTTTCGCTTGTAGTGCAGCTCCCCAGCGTGTCATTGACTAATGACAGGAGAGTTGAGCAATGAGATGAGAAGGAGGTGTTTGGCTCTGGCAGTGGTAAAAAGATGGAAACACCAGCAAATGCTGAGACAAAGCAATAGACTTTGATCTGTGCTGGCTAGAAAAGAAAGTTGATTTTAAAAAGAAAATTAGGGATCTGGGCCAAAACCTTCACAGGGGTATCCCTATGTTCCCTTTTTTTTTTTTTTTGATTTAATTTTTAACAGCTAGCCACATTGCACTTTAAAATCTTCCCTATTAAAACTATACACCTTTACAAAATAGGTGCTTGGTGCAGGAGGAGTAGGTGAAAGAATATATTTCACATTTTTAGACAGTGTTTTAATGAAAGTCAGTGTCAAGCAGCCACTGACTGGCAAGTAAGAAAAACCACCAGTGATAGGAGAATTATCAATATGTAAGTGCTGCCTGGTATCATACGCCACGGATGGTTTTAGTTTCTATATGTTGTGGGGGGTTTTTTCCTATATAGTTTCTCTATGGTTTTTGGTTTCTATACTTCACTTTCTAAAGGCATGGAAGTGAAGAGACACAAAGAGGTGCTGGCAGCACCTACCCTGATACTCTGGAGAATGTGATTGTTAACAAGGAATTACTGACCAGAAGTTATCACTCCTTTTCTTCTTCCTGCTTTTACAGCAGCTTTTCTGCCAAACACATTCTCTAAGTTATTATATTACAAGCTATTGTCCACAGTATCTAGAAGAAAAAGCCTGTTAGCACACTACCTTCATCATCAGGACTTCTTTGCCCCTGGGAATTTAAACCTGGTACAACTAGGGAAAGATAAAGTTTTGGCTTGGGAAAATAGTTTTAGCCTTTGTGATAATTTAAGTGTGCTCCTGAAAATACATTTTGAACATCCACATAGGACTTGGTATTCTTGACTTTTTAATGCATGTCTTTGAAATTAATGATAAAGGCCCTTATCCTGCAAGATGCTCTGTGAAACCTCTACTGGTAATTAATGACATGAGGAAACAAGCTTTACCACTGATAGTAAAAGAGAGGTTCCTTTTACTTGATTACAGCATTTGAGTTTTAAAAGGGTAATAAATGGTGTTGGCTGAAAAAAACAGTCTCAGCTGAGATGCTGAGAAAATGTCAGCAAAATTAGTATGCCCCACAGTTTCACTAGCAGCACCCGACAAGGATTATTGGTGTGATAGCCTGATATGTTAGGTTTGTTAAACTTCACTTTCTGGGATGAGGACTTTTTTTTTTTTTTTCTTCAAATGAGGACACAGGGTTCTTTGTCACACAAAAGTGTGTTCACATTGTGGAAGTCCCTGCTGCCTTTAGAGGACAGAATGATTGGAATTCAGCCTATAAGGGAGGTATGCTTTTGAGGAACGGAGCAAAGAAAGCTCTGCTCTCTTGGAAACACCACTTCTCTGGCCTACAATTTAGTTTTTTTCCATATGAAAGCCATAAAAAGAATAATCAGGTCTAAAGGATCAAGCTGGCAAATACTTAGACCCATCCTGCTACTCCCCACTACTGCCAGTGAGTGACTCCGGGTACGCAGCCGCTGTCAGAGCTGCTGAGGTAGGGCAATGGCTGGAAAACGCTGCCTGGCCTAATATCAAGGATCTTGTTCCTTCCTCTTTGTTTTTTTTATGGAGTCAATCAGTTAATATGGCATTTGTGCAGCAAGTGCAACCCTCTCCCCCTCAGACTTAAAGAATTAAAAAAAATAAAAATCTTTCGCAGGGTGTAATATATTTTGAAATAAAATTGACCTCAGAATTTAATACTGAGGATTTTGTTGTGGGGGAAAAGCCTAAAAGCTCATGGCTGTCAGCCTGCTGTTACGCTGCATACTCGCTGCTATCTCAGCTTCCTACCTCCAGCCAGGGGATTACTACATATTGAAGTTTAAATCACATATAAAGATATATGATTAATGAAGTTCTACATTAGTTCTTCAGGACTGATGGTGTTATTCAGCTGTGTAGTATTCTGTCCTTAAGGGCTCACCAGGCTTTCTTTCATGGCTATAGGTAACAAAACATAAAAGAGGAAATTTGCGTTCATTTGTTCTGAATAACTACTCAGTACACAGTTTTTCTGCATTAATATCCTGTGCTTCAGCTCTTAGTTCAATCTCTATTTAAATGAAAGCTTAAACAGGAAACTTACATGAGTTATTAACATGAATTGTTTACAGCAATTTTAGATTTAACTTGTTAGGCTGCTTTACAAACCCTTAACTTGATTGAAAGACCTATATAGCAGTTAAGATTTCCTAACAGGTTCTTTGTAATGCATAACCTGCCTCAATTACTTTAGCCATTAAAGACTTTCATTTTTATGAGGTAAGATTAAAGATTACTTGTGAAAAAGAAATAGGCATTTAAAGAAATCTGTTTATACAGTGACTTTACTTCATACCAATATACCTGAATATTTCACCTCCTTGCCTATACATTTAATAGGAAACTTCCCTTCAGTGTTTTAAAGGTCTCCAGAAAAGTATTCACCAATGCTTTTGTACATTCATCAAATGCTTTGGAAAGCATTAATTTCTGCTGCTACAACAACATGGTGGCCACAGCAGGAGAATTTAGGCACAGAGAGACGATCATGCAGTTTAATGACTTTCTGGAGGCTTAACATGCCAGTGACCTGGACCTGCCTGGACAGTAAAAGCTCCTATAGGGCTTTCTGTAAAAGAATAAGAATGTGTCCTGGATATTTTTTTTTGTGTGTGTGTGTCTGTGAATAGACTATTGTGCATAAGCTGTCTTTTCTTCAGCTTAGATACAGATGTAACTATAGCGTTATAAATTATTTGCAAATGGGTAGTGCATACAGTTAGACACACAAACACAATGATGATTTTTGCCATGAAGCATATGGAGGTACATAGCTTGAAAAGCATCAGAAATTCTTTAGAATGAATGGAAACAGCTACTTTTTCTAACAGCAAAATACGCAGATACAACCTGCTCAAGTTTTCTGTAAATTACAGCTTTTTGCTACTGACTTTTGCTAGGACAAGATATACAAGATAAAGCTAACAGGAGCTGTTGAACTGCCATATTTTTTTAGGTCTATGGTATATTTCAACACTTCAACTCAAAAAAAGCATGGATAATTACATTTCAAAATTTATCATTTCAGTTTTAATCCTTTGAATGCTTGAAAATTTCTTTATATACACAGAACTTCACTGAAGCAGTCCTTGACTTCCAGTCTTGCATCGAGATCTGCTAACTGTGAGGTACACCCTACCAAGTTCTACATTAGTACTGGAAACACTGACAGCTTAAATATGAAGTAGGATTTATTATTGATCTGAATAGAATTGGAGTTATTAATAGTACTATAATATTGAGCAGTGATTTTTACAGATACTATTCATATACCCAGGGAGTCATCTGTTTTACAGGCCATCCAAGCATCTGAAAAGTGAATGCTCCATTTCCCTGGTAACCATATGCCCTACTTGGGGTCACTGAATCTTCCAAAGGAACCGTATTAAACTGTTGCATCAGCCAAATATAATGTAAAAGCACTTGAGAGCACATGAGGCTCATTGGTTAAAACAGAACAGAAAGCTATCATTTGGGGCTGTTTAAAAATACAGAACTTAAGAATGTCTTGAAGCCACGAGTGAATCTAATAGTTATAGATAATGGATCTCAGCATTTCCAGGCAGTATTACCTCATTCTGAATGATCATTCATTCAAATAAACGACTTGCTCATTTATACCAGTAAGACTTACACAGTCATATTTGAGGATAGTTCAGGGCTGAGTTTTTAACAAAAATTAAAGCAGTTGGGGAAAAATGGTCATAACAGTTGTTTAAACTAGATTCATAGACTAAGGACATGAGTTTGGATCTGCCTCCAAGCCTATTAACTGGGGCTTCTAATTACAACACAACCTGATCTTCCTTTGGTTTTTCTATGCACATCCCTAGACAGGTTAATGGCACAAATGAGTAAAACCAGTGTTAAAATGGGCTATAAAACCAAAAAGCTGAACAAGATGCACAAATGCTTTGGTTAGAAAATGGCAATCAGCCAGAAAAGCTAGTTTTACTTCTAATTGTTCTTGTCAGTGACATGAGTGAGTTGTAAGAACAGCTGGAAGCAATCACATGCAGAGAAAGACACTTTCAGTTCATACTTCAAGATCTGGATTAACTTGCATTTAAACTAGAGGAAAAAAATAATTTTGGTGAAGCTAGGGCTGAGTCTTAAATTGTCTAAGTTAATGGAATTCAATGGATTTTTACCTCCTTGAGAGAGGCATGAATTTCTTTTTAGGAAAACACTGAAGTTACTCATCCACTGCCTATTAGGTCAGTTATACCTCTCTGTCCTCTTTTGCCAATGCTAGAAGGGGACACAAAGGCAAGGAATGGAGTCCAGTGACCTGAGGAAGTAGGTTAGTTTCCGAAACTGGGTAAACACAACTCAATCATTATTAAAGTTTGATAACAAAGTCATTAATTCCAGTGGAAGTTGGGCCAAGACTTATTCCTTGAAGCATCGGCCATTACAACTGTAATCAATGAGGTTTATTTTCTATAACCATCGGTGTTGTAATTGTCTTTTTTTGTATAGTTTTTAATACTTCAATCACTTGGCATTAAAACAATACTATAATACATTTTTCACTGGGAGTTGTACGCTGAATTCCCTTAAGTTGCCCTGAATAATCACTCAGGCCCTTTGTTGTTCAAAAAACTGAAGGTAACTTCTATTGGTGTGGTACCTCTCTAATCACTAAAGCAGAATGAAAACTTTGATTAAAAAGTGATTTTCTTTTTCTTTTTCCCCATTTTAAACACACCACTAGATAGGTATGTTTTTGATTGCTTGTTATTTAAAAAAATAAAGTAAAAATCAGCTGTTAAGAAATTGGGGATTACTCTTGCAGAATGCTTTTGCCTTCACTATTCCTCAAGGACAAGACTAGGTATTGAGTTATAATCATGTTGTTATAAATATCTGTGAATATGCATATGTTGAAATCTGTCTACAGTGCTCAAAAGTACAGTTTTTATAATTTGGATGAACCAGCTTGCTCATTTTAGAATGAAAAGAGGAGAACAGTTAAGAAAGGTCAGTCATCTAAGTGGGAAAAAAGATATTTCATACTGTAATCTGCATAAATTAGTAATTCACATACTTAAAGAGAATATTTGTCAGTAGATTATTTTTATTGTCATGGTCAATGTAATCAAATATTTATTTAGTAGTGTAGTGAATTATCCCTGAAATCAGAAGCACGTGGTCCTAGTCTCTGGGCTGCAGTGATCAGAAGCATCAGCATTAGCAAAAACTAACATTAGGAGCCTGAACCACTTAAAAAAGTGAGTCACAAACTTATTCCTCACTTTCCCATTAAAGGTGTACTATCGTGTAGGAAGAATATACATAATTCACTGAGCAGATGAAGACCACTGGAACACTTGCTGATGGCTAACACTCTCCTAAAAGGCAGGCAGAGAGGAAGCTGAAAAAGTTTGGAAAAAAAGATGGGTAGTGGAGCTAAAACCAGATGCCCACACAATAAAACTAAACCTAGCACTCCAGGGCTAAGCACTTTGATTTTGAAGTTGTGATGTAAATGCAGAAGGAATGACATTTCTACAGCGAGAAAAACAGCCTGATAAGCACCTGGTCAGAGTGGCTGCAGACCCAGGAACATACCCATACCGTGACGCGTGAACAGACTTACTGACTGCAGCATCCCAGTGCCAACACACCCATGTGCCCTGCATCTCCTGTAAGGCAGCTCTGGATAACCCACTTCTGGTGGTTTTTTTCCTGCGGGAAGCCTACCTTTGAGCACTGGGTTCCCACTCTGTATCAGGTATCCTAAGTACCTTTTGTATGCAAGTCCATTACAGGATGGAAAGGTTAGCACACAATTTTTTTCTTAACATTTCATAGCTGCCTTTCTACTGAAAAATAGTAGCAAGGTTCATTCCATTTATTCAGAATTCTGTTCTGCCGTTTCCAGCGTCGAGTGTCAGTAATACCAAAGTGACTCCCAATTGTATTTGAAAGCAGGCAACAAACTCCTGTCCAGTGCATGTCGGCAAGCAACCCTGCCTGACCTGAACCTCTGTTACCATGACCCCATTTTCTAAGTAGCAGAGGATGAGTATCACTAAGTGAGCTTCACGCCACCTCCACAAAAAGGGCCAGTACAGCCACAGAATCTGATGCTGTTTCACTCTAAGATTGTTGACCAGAACTCCATGCTGTTGGGTAATGAATGCGTACCTATGACTTGGACCACATATGGGAATCCTTTGTTATCTACAGACCTACTTTTTGGAAACTAATACATTGTAAGGTCTCATCAAAGGGATTATGATTAAACAGCAACTGAATAAACCCCTGAACAACTGGTCAGTGCCCAAACCCTCACCAGCAGAAGGTGTTTGGTACAAAGGAGCAGATCCTCTGTGAGGACAGCCTTGGCTTCCTGCATGTCCCAGGATCTACAATGCTGGGGACCACTTAAGCATTTTGATTTATGCAGAGCATGTCTAGTTCCCATATAGCAGGGAGAAACACTGAGGGCAGTTCACTGGAAAATATTTTTTCTTGGATTTACCACACAATTGAAATCGTAGAGCAATGACAAAATGGCTCAAGTGTCACCTTGCTGTTCTCAAGAAAGGTTGTTCATAAAGTCGGGAGATTATCTACAGCACTTAAAAACAAGAGATCAATCTGTAAAAACAGGACTCGCTGCTTGAAAACATAAGTATTGCTTGTGTATATCTATTTGTTGCTATTTAGAGTTTAAGGAGGCACTTGGGCTTTCGTGTGAAGTAATTCTTGGTTCTCTCATCTCTCTCCTTCTGCATGTATGAAAGATAGATAAGTTTCTTCAGTTTCAAAACCTCTTGTCATTCTGCCATGCCCAATGATTTAATTAAAGTGTGTATGGCATCTTTTCCAGCTCTGCAACTTGTTTCTTACTAGCAGAAATTGGAAATATCTACAAAGGAAGACAGCAAAATCTCTAAATAATACATTAAGCAACCTCACACCCCCAAAGTAAATCCTCTTTCTTCCCAATTTGCTGAGTTTTTACTTTTCACTTTAATTTTCTTAAGAAAGCCTAAAACTATCTGTCCCTTGTGATTGAATGTAAATCACCTGAGTCCAGACATTCATCCAGCCGTCATCTGAACACAAATATACAGGTCTGAGAAACATGCTGTGGGTAGAGTGGAGGACAGGTACAAGTGAGAAATAAAGCCTGAAGAGAAACACAGATGTTATGGAAAAGCCTATTGTGTTGCTGCTGTAAAAAACAAACATATTTCCTCCAACAAGTGCTTATACACAACTTTGTAGCAGAAACTAAGGAATAGAATTTATGCCAAAAAACCTGCCTGCTCAACTTAAAGCCTTTTATAGGTTTGGAATCAGAATGGCACAGAAATGAAACTACCAGTTATACACTAAATTGTGGATAGCCAGCGTGCCAAATAAGAGACAGCTGAAGCAAACTGGCATGGCAGAGAGCATTGAGCAAAATGTATTTTCATAAACCATTGCTTGAACAATTTAAAATTATGTACACCAAAGATAAATTGTTTCAAATTAATCTATGAACAGAAAACCAGACTAAATATACCAGTAAAAATATTTAACGGAAATAATTTAACCAGGAAAGATTCCTTTGATCTACACAGCAAAAGACTTGTTTAAAAGCATCAGTGAATGCAAGGAGAAAGCCCTCCATGTAATCAATGGCTGGAGCTGGGGGCTTGTGCGAGTCAGACACACACATTCAGTGCTCTTGGACCAGCAAGAGCCCATTCTTCACATTTACTGTAATACCAATTCAATGTAAGCGTTCCTGATTGCTTCAGATGCACCAGGTCATATGCTTTACTCATTATGTGTTGAAAGTCAGCCAAATATTCTTCATCTGAAGCAGATATAAATGTAAAGTAATTCTACTGAAGCTTTTAGGAATACTGTGAGCTTAAGATCATGGAGAAAAAGAAAAGTTAGCCCTGCATCTGTAAATAATTCTAACTATTCCCTTGAAGATTTTTCTTGACCAGAAGGAGTGATTGTTTTAAGATTAGGTCCTAAAGCAAATAAATCTGTCCACTCAGATCCATCTACACTCCTGAAACATGTTCAGCTGTAATTAAGAGATGTTACACTGAATTTTCACTTGGAAAAGAATGCAGTTTAGACAGTGTCGTAAATATCCTAAAGATAACCTGATTTGTTATCTTCAATAAAGCAACAAGTCCTGGTATTTCATAAAATCATTTAGGTTGGAAAAGACCTTTAAGATCATTGAGACCAACCATACTATGCATGACCCAGGGCACAGAGCCCCAGAGAGCCTGTGAGAAGTTTTGTGAAACTTTTATGAGATGTCAGTGCAGGTTTGAGCAAAATTTGCAGGCAATCACTGAACTTTAAGACCTATATTCACCTGCTGCCAAACTTTATTTTTGCAAGAGTACTTTTTATTGCTCTTTTTATGACAACAGGATAAAACCAATTCAGAACTGTAGTGTCTTTGAGCTTCCCTCAATACTGATTTAGTGTGGCTGGTTACGTTTTATTTCCTTAAGATATTAAAAGACTGAAATTCTGATTTGCTTGATTTCTATTAATTTTTTCTTCACCAATTAAATTATTAGTAAGTATTTTTTTTAATCTAGAGAGAGTTTAAAGGTATCCAAGATAAGGTAATAAGTAAAAAATGTCTTCCTTTACTAGGACTAGCTAGAGGGGTGTACTTTGAGTTTAACTAACACTTCAAAAATGTGAAAAAATATATTATTTCATACGAGGCGTTCTGCAGGGTTCACAACTGAACAGACTTAACCATACTAAACTTGCTACTCAAAATGGCTAGTCTGGGATCACCTAAAATTTTTATTTTTTTTTTTAAAGTCTCTAATTCAAGAATGACAACATAACATACCTTTCTATGGGTGTTGATAGCTGAAACCTCTCTGGGCTCAAGAGCACACAGTTGCTCTTGTTGGACAGTTAAGATTGTTTTTCATACACTTCCAGCCATAGTCTCTTTCCGATGTATTTTGTTTGGATTTTCCTCTGTTGGAGCACAATGAGAGAGAAGCCCTTTGATCTCTCAGCACAGCACCCGCTGAGCAGCCCAGCAAAGGAAGAAACCCTTTATCACACACCGCCTTTGCCACGCATGGCCTCTTTACTGCAGGTCAGAGATTAAAAGTTCCCTCTTTCAGATGCTAGTAGTCATACACCTTACCACCACACCCTAAGTCACTCCCCATATGCTTCATGCTTCTTATTTATGTATTATCACCTGTGCATTTACAAGTTAAACAACTGTATTTTGGTAAAAGCACCAGGCAGTAATGGTTTGAAGTGGTCCGCTGCAATACCAAGCTGCTATCACCACTCTGGCTGCCTGTTTTTGTTCAAGCCCATCAGAAACACCTTCCTGAGGATGCCATGCCTCAGCTTTAAACTTCTGGTTCCTTTCTTCTGGTAACTTGCCTTAGATGCAAATTCATGTCAAAACACAGATCCTTCAGTGTACCTGATGGTTCTGCTCAGCTGAAGATGAACCACAGCTCCCAAGAGCCCTTCTGTTAAAGGATTGAGCTGAACTGGACATTGCTTATAGAGCAGACTAAGCCTTCTGTGGTCTCCTTACCCCTTTCTTTCCTTAAGGCTCCACTTCCCCATAAAAAAAAATAAATATATACTTTCAGAGAAAGTTAGTTGTTAGACAGACAAAGGATTGGCAGCTCTGGAGCTTTAGAGCTCTCTGCAGAATCCTCTGCACAAGTAGCTGCATTGCAGGCATCACGTTTCACACCTCCCATCGTGTATCTGATCTTCCAGATTGGAAGATCATGTGTCCAAACGGGAGGAGATGGAGAAAGGTGGTCCATTTGTCATGCCTGTTTACTCCTTCACCTTTCAGTGTTGCTGAACATAAATGCAATGTACACCTGTTCTCAAGAAACTGGGAAAGCATCGTACTTTGCAAGCCACTAACAACACAAGCGACTTTTGTTTATTAGACTGAATTTCCATCAAATTCATGCCTGTGATCTGAAGGATAAAATGTTAACATTGTCAATGCTTTCATAGTCCTTGGAATATTCTTTTTATTTTTGTATACCGTACATTACAGATAAATGTGTCTGTGCAGATTTTTCCCTAGAGATTGGAAGAATGATTCCTGAAAACTGTTGGCTTAAAACCAAAAACAATACTGCAGCTGAAGCTACTCTGCAACACTAACTCCTCTTTCAGGGATGGCTCAGTCATGTACTTCCTCAGGTCAATACTAAGAGATAATTAATACAGTCAGACATTTTAGATAAACAAATTTGCTTGCTTGCAAAGAATAGAGCTTTGTTTTCAAAGGAATAAGAAACTGTCTTTTTTAGAACTTGCACAAGAGCAAGCAGGTTTTTTTTAAATATATTTCTCAAGTGCTTTACTTCAGGAAGTCTTCTTTTCCTAAGGCAAAACCTTTTTACATAGCAACAAAGTGAAACAGAATATGAAATGCCTCATCTAGTACTGTTAGCCAAGGAAAGTGCAGTAGAAAATACCCCATTATTTAATCTTTTATTGCATTTTTGATTTTGGTTTTATTATGTTTTATTTGTATTATTAAAATGTTTCTTTTCTCTTATATAAATAAGAATTATCTAAAAATCAGTAAAGTGAACAAGGCAGAATGAAACCATGATTTTTTTCAAAGACACTACCAGACAAAAGTAACAGTTTGTTCATAAGCTGTATACAGAAGTTACTACTATATTTGTGCTTTTGCTCCACAATCATCTTAATGTCTATTCTGCTCTTTTTCTCTCACCTCCTGTAATTGTTTATATACACATTTATGCAATTCACTTCCAGAATTTAGCATTAACAAAATCCCAAGTCACAATGTCACAAATTCCCTTGTCTTCTCCATGAAATCTATTATCCAAAGTACAAATAATTTACCACATCAATATTTTACTTAGTAGCAAAAATGTGTATACATAAATTGATATATCTTATGGTGGTAATATTTCTCATGTCAATTAATATGCACCTAGAAAAATCTAAATCCAGTATCATCGTGTTTCATTAAAGAGTTTGAGGCTTCCTGGTAGTGCCTGAAGTCCACTTTTCAACTGAACACTGGTAAAACTCCATTGAGTTAAAATATGAAAGACTTCCCTGTCTATAATTTCTACATATATTAAAGAATTTATATATTCAAATATAAATATATTTCCTTAGAAAAAAATGCAAAAAAAAATATAAGTCAAATGAGAAAGCAGCATTATATTAAATGATGTGACTGGCCTGAAGTAGTGAAGATTACAATTTTAAAAGACTTTTGGCATCTGCTGTGTCTGAAAATATTAAGGCATAACCTTACGATGATAACGCTTAAAGGACACCCATATTCCTTTAAAATGGCAAAATTCTATGTCTGTTGACTGTTACACATTTACCTTACCAGAGCTGACTGACTAAAATATCTGGAAGAACTTTTCTGTTCTTAGTTATGCTTTATTAATAAACTAATCCTGCACATGAACTAGGGGATTTGTCATTAATTTCAGAGAATACAAGATTAAGCTACTAAATGTTATTGTATTTACAGTGCTCCCTTCCCCTTTTAATCCTGTGATACTCAAGTTACTCCAAGATACTGGAAAATTAATATAAATGGCCACAGGATGTTTTAAGTTTTGTTACAGTGCCTATTCTAAGAACATACCTGTAATTATCTCTCAATACCTAAACATCCTGTCCTACATTCTTATGGAAATTGTAGAAGATTAGTCCAGCAATGTTTTACTGAAACTGGTCTAAATCCACACACAAAAGTAGATTCGCAGCTAGAAGTTTGCATTTGATGTTCATACCCAACATGAGAGCGTCAAGCCATCTGAGGCACACCAAAATACTGCTGGTACACTGCCAGACTTCAACAACCGTCTTCCTTCCTCTCATGCACTTACGTGCATAAGCACAGCTGCATTGTCTTTCATCTTGCCGTACAATTTTGTCCCTTGTCACCCAAGTTCATTGCCCTCAAAGGTGAGCTGACCAATACGTACCTCCCCAGTCTGCACGTCATTGACTTGCATTTAGCTCCCAAGTCTGTTGCTGCTGTCTGATCTGGAGAAGGATTTCTGTGCATGACAGTGTCTGATAAAAACACATTACTGCTAAGCACAGTGCTGTCTCACATGCCATGAGCTCACTATACTTATGTTTATTTAGAACTTCCTTCTGCTTCAAATGTGATTTTCACCATTCGGCTAGCAGTCCAGTCATTTCTTTACCTGCTGTATGGAAGCATTGTCCTACCCATTCCATTTGTCATTTAGCAGTGTTGACTTTAAGGAATTTAATATGCTGCTTTGTTCCCAGTCTCCACTGGCCAGACAGCCAGTAGAAATTTTCAGCAAGACTTTCTTGGCAGATTTATACTAGAATAATAGAAAGGTGCACATAAATCATCCATTCAGCTCTAAGTGATTTTGTTCAGAGCTGATGAACCAAGAGCAGAGGTTAAAAGTTACAGGAAGCAACATTCAGACTATCTGGTCTGAGTTAGTAAAGACACTTAGATAAAAGTCATTACAGAGCGGACACTCTTGTATCCGATATAAATACCTAATAATCAAGAATATTATGTCTACTAAAAACACACACCTGATTGCACTATGGAAACATGTCTATCCATGTGTTACTGTTGTTAGCACTCATTTGAGGCAGATGTTTTTTAGTTTTTTGTTATGTGTTTCTCAGTACCAGAACGAGGTAGCTAGTAGGAATGATTGACAAGCTATTTTAATCTGAAACATAACTGTATTTAGAATTTATAATGTTGGAGTCAAATTTTTAGGATTTTTCCTATATCAGAAAAGGTTTCATATGCCAAGAGAGATGATTTTTTGTTTTAACTGGAGGTATCAGCCGCGTGTCACATTTTTGTTAGTGTTCAACCAAGGAAATCTGGTCCGTCAGCATATCTGACTGCCAAGGAATTAATCTAGTGCTGTGTTCTTCTAAGATTCAGTTCTTTTGTTGCCTTTAGCCAGAGCTGGACTTTTTTTACTTCAAAGACCTTGATATCTGGTAGATACTAAGTGCTAATACAATCATTAGTTTTCAGCCTTGGAGATACTTCTGGCTTTGCAGATTATGATCTAAAGTATCCAGGGAAGGGGAAAGACTGGTGACAGCTATAATTGTGAGACTGACCTCACATAGGCTTCATTATTAGACATTTCCCAGAACCAAGAAAAGAGGTAATAGGTGAGCTATTCACACAGTAAAAATGTTTCATCAGCACCCAACAGCTAAAATGTAGGAAGACAAAGGGTGGTGGTTTTTTTTTTGTTTTTGGGTTTTTTTTTTAAAGATTGGTCACCTTCCAAGCAAACAATTCCACCTCCAGTCTCCTGTTGCCCAAAACATACAATTTATTGATCCAAATTAATGAAAAGCACAGCATATATCAGTTGAACACTATATGGAAAAAATGTGCCCATCTACTCTAAAAGTCAGTCTTGAACCTAAGCCCAAATCTATGAGATTTTTTACAGACAGCCCAGTAAGCTGATTCTTAGCAGCTGGTCATGAAATTGAAGCAATTCTTGCAATGGTTTTGGGGTGGATTCTTTGGAGCATGGCTTTTTTAGGGTAAGCTTTCATATGGCATGGTTGAGATTTGAACTACCCTCAAGTCTTTTCTTGACAGATCTGTAGCTGGGCAGAGTCCCCAGGGCACTGCACCACTGAAATTGTAGGTGTCTCCTGAAGCGCTCATCCCACATTTAAGCACCTATTGCCTTCTGGAATCCAAAACGCGCTGCTAAACTCCCAGGCTTCATATATAATGTATGGACTGATTAAGAATCAAATACACAAAACCAGCAGAAAGCTACACAAATAGCAGAAGTTAAAAGAAAACTAAGGAGGTGTTTTAAACTACTGGGTGGTTTGTTCCCCCCCCCCCCCCCCCCCCCCCTCCTGGGACTTGAAACATGACTTTGCACTCCATCTGTACCCAGCTGGAATATGATTACCACTTCAGCAGAAAAGAGCGCACAGTTTACAGATCTTTACCAACTTCTGAATTGCTGCCTAATTGAGTCAGAATTGGGGAGGTTTAACCAGTTCTCCAACAGGATTCACATAATCTCCTGCATTTTCTGCTACACTCACAGTAGCTTAGAAGCAGTGGAGGATTTGTCTGGTTATGGTTAAGATGGTATTTCTTACCCCCTAAAGAAGCAGTACTCTCTCTTGAAATCCAGGCTAAATACAAGTCATGATCTGTGTGGCTTTAACATTTTTGAATAATTACCATTCCACATAGAAGTATGATGAATGAATTTGAAGAGCACTGTCCCTTGAGCACATACGGTAGACTGTGTGCAACATTTCTTTAATAATATGCTTCAGGGTTTTTCAGTGCAAAGCAATGCACAACATACAAAGCTTATTACTATTTTCATGATTCATTTAAAACAGAATGCCTCTTGTGCAGTGTAGGGAGCTAAATTGTGCATATCCATCCTTTTAAATATCAAAAACCCTGCACACAATTACTCTCTCAGTCCTATTACCATTACTAATAGGAATTCACCAGTGGATGGCTACGGATGGTTATTTTGGCATAAAATTGAAATTTTATAACTTTACCTTACGATAATATGAATGGGTAATTCTAAAGAACATAACATGTAAGCAAAATATGATGAAAAATATGATTTATGGCCTTTTTGAAATGTTCCTCTCCACCTGCACCTCCCAAATGTCTCAAAATTGACATTTTATACATCAATGCTTGCAACCACACATGCCATGTAATAAAATGTGCTAACTAAAACCATTTCCCAGAAACCTGTGGTTTCAGTTTGTCCTTTGCTGCCTTCAAGGTTATTCTCTGATTGATCTCAACTCAAAGGTGACTTTCTCACAGGAAACTTGGAACACAGTTCTGCATCTTATCTGCACTGTAACTGCATTGGGAGAAAAATCCACCCACCCCTATCTGTGGTTTTGTTCAAATTAATCTTTTAAAATACTTAAAAGTCATGATTTCATAATTTGAAACCTCAGAGGGGAAAAATAAATCAAGTTTAGTCTTGAGAGCAGTTTCATGGCCTGATCTGCAAGTATGTGAGGTTGGTGATGGTTCACTGACAGGACTGAAGAACATTTTCTGCTTCCCTGGCTGTCCCTGCCATCCACAACACACACACACAGAGGGACTCTGATTTATCTTAGACAGTCATAAGAATCTTCTAACCACTGGGGATATGAACCAGCAGCTACATAGGCCTTGCCTTTGTGTTTTCTTGGTCTTCCTCCTAACGTTTCATACTTCAGGAAGCATGGGCAGGTTACACCCATTAGACATGTGTAGGCAAAGTCTGCTCTTAACCTTGTCCTCACAAAGAACAGCTGGTTGGGGATGTAAAGGTTGGGGCAGCCTTGGCTACAGTGACCATGAGATGGAGTTCAGGATCCTGCATGGAAGAAGCAGGGCAACAGCTAGGACTGCAACCCTGGATTTCAGGAGAGCTAACTCTGGCCTCTTCAAGGACCTACTTGGAGGAAACCCATGGGTTAGTGCTCTAGAAGGTAGGGGAGGGGGTCCAAGAAAGCTGGCATTCAAGCACCACTTCCTCCAAGCTTAAGACTGATGCATTCCCATGAGTAGAAAATTGAGCAAAGGGGACAAGAGGCCTGCATACATGACCATGGAGCTTCTGAAAAAACTCAAACAAGAGAAGGAAGTTGATGGGATGTTGAAAAATGGACAGGCCACTTGGGAGGAATATAGGGATGTTGTCAGAACATGGAGGAAAACAACAACAAGGAAGGCTAAGGTCCATTTGGAATTAAACTTGGCAAGGAATGTCAAGGACAATCAGAAGGACTTCAAGTACATTAGCAGGTAAAGGATGATAGGGGAAATGTGTGTCTGCTGCTGAATGAGATGGGTGCCCTGGTGATGAAGGACAGAGAAGGCAGAGTTACTGAATGCCTTCTTTGATTCATCCTTCAATGTCCAACAGCAAGTGCAAGGTCCTGCACCTGGAGAGGAGCAACCCCACACACCAGTACAGGCTGGGGCTGACCTGCTGGGGGGCAGCTCTGTGGAGAAGGACCTGGGAGTTTTGGTGGGCAGCAAGTTGCCCGTGAGCCAGCAGGGTGCCCTGGTGGCCAAGGGGCCAGTGGCATCCTGGGGTGCATTACGAGGAGCGTGGCCAGCAGGTCAAGGGAGGTTGTCCTGCCCCTCTACTGTGCCCTGGTGAGGCCCCACGTGGAGCTGTGTCCAGAGTTGGGCTCCCCAGTTCCAGATAGACAGGGAACTACTGGGGAGGCTCCAGCAGAGGGCTGCGAGGATGATTAGGGGACTGGAGCATCCCCCTTATGGGGAAAGGCTGAGGGAGCTGGGCCTGCTCAGCCTGGAGAAGGCTGAGAGGGATCTTATCAATGTCTACACGTGTCTTAAGGGCGAGTGTCAAGAGGACAGGGCCAGGCTCTTTTCAGAGGTGCCCAGCAACAGCACAAGGGGCAACAGGCACAAGCTGCAGCACAGGCAGTTCCATCTGAATATGAGGAAGAACTTCTCTACCTTGAGGGCGACAGAGCACTGGGACAGGCTGCCCAGAGAGGTTGTGGTGTCCCCTTCTATGGAGATAATCAAAACTTGCCTGGATGCAATTCTGTGCAACCTGCTCTGGGTGAACCTGCTTTAGCCAGGAGTTAGACTAGACGATCTCCACAGGTCACTTCCAACCCCGACCAGTCATTCTAAGATAATGAGAAAGTTCTCTCATGTCTGACAGATGGGAAGAAATAAGTGTTATTTGGTTTACTCTACAAACCATTCCTTGAAAACTTTGCTTTGATACATTACTGGTCAAAGCAACACAGACAGGAGTTATTAATGGCTGCCAAACAGACAGAAAGACCAGCTGCAGCTGGTAAAGCTGCCATTGCACCTGTTTTACACAGCTGCATGGTAGAACTACCCGGATAGTCCAAAAAGGTTAGGAGACTTATTTACATCAGATTGCCAGAACATGTGAAGCTCTATCTTCTTTGGAAGTGAAGAATTCCACGTGTATTTTTATAGTTGCTAGTCCAGCATCATATACAGTCACCATATAAGCTTCCCACAAAACCCCCAAAATTACCTACTTTGAAATTAGTGCCTTGAAATTAAAGAATTTGATTTTTTTGTTATTTAAGAAAAAGTCAAGCTGAGAAGACTTTGCGCTAGAGCTACTTCAAAGCAGCAAGACTAAGACCTTCCCTACAGAAATTCCCAGTATACTCCACCTGCCGTAACCCCCCCCAAGCACATGCAGGGGGGCTCCTGGGCCAGGGAGCAGCACTGCTCTGTGGGGCTGAGGGCAACCTCAACATAGGCTAGACTCTCACTCACCAGGGTGGGCAGCATCCAAGCTGCTGCTGAAAGGCAGGTCCACTGACAGCCCCAGGCACAGCGAGGGGACAGTTCAGGTCCAGCACAGAAGACATAGGTACATGGTGGGCCCATAGCCTAGCCCCCAGGAAGGAGGCAGAGCCAGAAACCAGCATGCCTACACTGTGACTTATATAGGAAAGAGGCAACAACCCTGACCCTGAGTGGTGCCCAGGTTTATGTAAGTGGGTGGGTGGGTGGGTGGGAGTACCTTAGGTGAGGCTGCTCAGGGCAATTAGGGCCTCTGGGTGCTCTCTGCACCCTGCCAGCGCTGGTGGTCACCTTAGTCCTTCTTCCTGTAGCCTTGTCCTAGGCTTTCCTCTCACCTCCAGGAAATAAACTGAGGATTTGCCCACAATATTTTTCAGAATACACAGTAAAAAACATTAAACCAGAATCTTTCACCGTACAGGTAGATATAATTTCCTAGTTGCCTACCTAAATATGCCACCTTCTTCAGCTGTCAGTTGCCTTTCCACAACAACTGATGGTATCCAAGCGGCAATGACCATCTACAGGTAAGCCTCAAGGGAGGTAAAAACTTTATATTTTTTGGATTATTCCATCTCTGCACATGGCTGCATCTGATCACAACTCCTGGTCTACACTTGCACCAGTCATCTTTAATAGACTTAGTCTTGAAGCACTCATTTAAAACAAAGAAATGCTACTGATCTCTGGGAAAAGTTCAGACTGGTTTATTACCCACATAAGGTCTTACAGTATGTCTGTGGCAGGGAAGGGACATGAACATTTCACTTACCAAATGGTAGGTCAAGATCATCAGAAATAAGACATCTTCTTATTACATTGGGATTTTCTTATTATTGATTGCTGTGAGATAAAGGCAGTGTCAGTCTGAGTCATTATACTTGTTGTCTGACTGAACACAGCATTTTGCTTTGTACTGAAAATGATCTGGGGTAATTATGACAGGTATTTTTCCTTTCTGGCTTGCGAGATTCATGGGTGATCTTCAAAAATGTAAAGTAATGGATTTATGTGGCTGAAGTTCAAATGTGAATGCTTTCCATACCCTTTACTAAAAGGTCATATTGATTACTGCCCTAAATTCCAAGGTTAGCCCTTTAAGGAAAGAGGATTGCCAGTACACATGAAAGTATACCAAGAAAAAAGTAAATTATCCCTTTCACACCATTTTTGGAGAAGATGATTAACATTTCACTGCCTGGATTTTCTTATTTATGCTGCAAGAAAAATGCAGCTTGCATGTAGTGCCTGCATTTTGCCCATGACTGCCAAAACACAGTGAACAGAAAAGAAAGAGACCGGCATTTTTGGTATTTCTTTTACTAAAGAAAATAGGAGGAAACTGGAAATTTCTAGCACTTCCTTTGTACTAGAAAATTCTTGGTAGCAGGCAAAAATTAATATACTCACACAGCAAACTGTAAGAAAGATCCTGCTCAAGGGGCATCAGCCCTGACTCAGGTGCGTGGACCGTAGCTAGAGTCTCGTCTTTGATGGAAAGTGGTGCTTGTGCACTGTAATGCCTCCATGCTGTTTGTTATACAGCCCAGATGCAAAGAAAAAACTACTCTCCATCTTCCAGTACAAATCCAGTTTATCAAAATTAGTTTTGGAGATACAGCAGTGCGTATGTAACTCCAGTATGTCAGCCAAAATGCTGCTCTGCTGAAGGACATTAGCTTTGCAACCTATTTGGCTAGCACAGTGTTTGTTTCACTGTTCTAAGTACGTTACCGGGAGCCAACATGGAGATGCATTTTGTTGTTATGAGATTCATGCTCTGGTTTTGGGGTGGAAAGAGGAATAGTGAGATTTCTGTTTTGTCTTCTATGATCATATATATATATTTTAATATATTAGCCAATTTCAGCCAAATCTGACAAAGGTGTGGAGGTCTCAGTGGGCTTCTGTTCCTGATTTACCAAGAGACAGGAAAGAAAACAGAAGTCCTTTTCATTCAGATATCAGCCAGGTGATTAAAAGCCTCATGTCTACCCACCGTGAATAATTCTAATCTAATCTCAGCACAGCCCAGGGAAAGATAAATAAGGAACAGGAATGGAAGCAGAGAACTCTGGGAAGAAGTTTAGAAAAGGTGACAAAAGGCATCAGAAGGTGACCTGAGTTTTGTTTTTTTAGAGGAAGCAAAGTGACAAATCACAAATCTGCTGGAAATGCAGCTCCATTAATTCCCCCACTCACAAACCAGCTTGTTTTTCATGAAATGACTTACAAAATATTCTCATCAGAATTGAGAATTAAATTTCGATTAACTATTGGAAAAATGTCCTTTCATACAATGTAGCCACATGAAGATAATTTTATTGAGACTGATTAGCTTGTGGTGGAAATGCAAGGGAATTTAATATTGATATTCATTTGTACAGATGCAATACTGTACACATTTTTTGTATGTTCATGATAACCCTTCATTCTATTAGTATCTTCCCCTCTAAAGAAGGATGGCAAGAGTCAGAATGACTAATCCTGCCTCTCTCACTCATTGCAAATGAGAATTGCAGTCAGTTATCTGCTGTAACCTTCTTGTGACAAGGGTTGTCACTCAGAGATACACAGATCCTTCTGGATGCAGTGCTTCAAACAGTCTCTGCTGAAATAAATTTGAAGAGTCTCAAAGGCTTTGATTCAAGCCAGTTTTATCAGTGCTTTATCCTTAAGGCTAAATATATTTTCTACTGTTTCCTTGGTTTTGACAACATTAAGAATGTAGAAAGAGAGTAAGCAGACAATTTAATAAGAGTATGCATTTAATACCAGTAGTGCAGATGTTTCAAAGAATGGTGGGAGAAGCTAAAAAAGACGGGAAAGACTAAATGACTTTATGATTTCCCATACAGTATTGACTAATTGTTATATTTAGCTGATAGGATATAAAAACCTGCAGTTTTCTCAGGGAAGCTAGAATTTTAAAAATAGTAAAAGAAAAACCCCTGCTTTATTTGATGTGCTTGTATTTGGAGTTAATTGACCCCTGTTGCCTGGCTGACAAACTGTGTGTTTGTATAATTGCTGTACAGGAAATAAAAATCAAGTATATTCACATCTACAGAACCGGTAATTTTTCTTTTTTTTTTTTTTTTTTTTTTTTTTAATTATCTTGTATGTCTCTTGTAGTCCATCCTTCACCTTACCTAAAATATCTGTATACTTTCTACAATCAGAATTTCCAATATTCTTTACTAGATGTCCTCATCAAATATTTTCTGCTGTGGTGAAACACATTGTTAGGTGGCAGCTTAAAAATTACAGTGAAAGAAAAAAATAAAGCTCTTTTAGGTAATCAGCATTCCTCTTTCAGGTTAAGTATCAGATATATACTTTAAAAAAATCATATTTTAGGTAAATAAGGACTTTTGGGTGGTCTTTATATTTGCAGTCTATTCACAGTTTGACTATTCACTCTTACACGTGTCATGAAGAGCCTTTATAATTTCTTATGTCACTCCATTACACTCCCAGTTTTTTCTATGATTGTGTAGATGTGGACTGTATATAAGCCTGGTGATGAGTAAGAAGCAATACCATTTTCAGGCATAATTCTTTATTTCCTTTCACCTTTTGTAGACATAAGTAGCAAAGTGAATGAAAGGAAGTTAAAAATCCACCTGGGTTAGTAGCATCTCATTTTGCTAGGATTCTTCAGGTCCTAAAGATATGCTACCCCAGGTCCAGTGCTGAGTTATGCTGCTGAGTTGCTTCCAACTTTATTCAGAGTTTCATATAATGATATTTGAAGACTTATGATTGTATGTTTCATTTAGATTCCCCCTCCCCTATTATGTGGGGAGGTTGGGAGGTAGGATCTGGTTATTTGTATTTTTTCTGTTTAAGATCCAGTGACACAGGGTATGGTACCTGTAAATTACAGTAAGTTATAGCTCTCTTGTGGTCAATGAAACTCAGCAGTGAAGCAACCAAAAAATCCTTTAGCAATGCTCAAACGTCCTCTTCACTTGCAGATCTCCGTGAGGAAGATGTGTATCCCATTTACCTGTGCCTTTGGTGGGCTATAGAGAAGGCATTTTGTGGCTTCACTTCTCAGGCTTGATAGGCAAGCCCCAGACAGGAGTCAAAGCTTTGAAGGTTTAACTTACCTTCTGTCTGGGACTCTTAAAATCTTCTCATTCACATTCCATGTTCTTTGAGGCTCCTCCACAGTTCTATGGGATAGGTTTATTCCTTGAAAAACAGCAGCAATAACATTTCCTGTAAAATAAAAAGTCCAAACGCTTTCATAAAGATCATCAGGCAACATTATCCCTATTTTACATATTGTAAAATTACAGCATAGATATTAATGACTTGCCTAAGACCATAAAAATTCAGAGGCTGACGTGAAATAAAGTCTGACTTCTCATTTCCAGTCATCTGCCCTCTGCAGTGAGCAGTTTAGCTACATGAATTCGGGTTTGGTTGAGTTTTTTACTGCTAGCCTGAACAGATGCATGGGCATGATTTGATGGTAAATTCTTTGCACTATATAAATAAACTAATTACAGTAAAGTTTATTGTTGTACATGGAAGGAGTTATTAATTTAGAATCAGCCATGCATTACACATGTATTGTATAATAGTTTCATTTCCAATAGATGAGTGACATTTAATGGAGTTGGTTTACATTACATGTGGCTTTGGGAAGTCTGATGAACAATTATAGCAGATTCCATGGGAATGTTGAGACAGAGAAAGAGAACAGCAGGAACAAATGCTGCATGTAACTTCAAAAAGATATTTAAATAAAATATGATTCTCATTGTGCAACAATGGTGAGGCTCATCACAATAACAAAAAAAAAGCTTTTTCTGACTGATTAACAGGCAATATACACAAGTACTGAATATGCACGTTAGTACAGAAAAGGGCTGGATATGCCCTCAGATATTTGACTGCAAATTCTATAAAGTGCTTTATTTCAAGGAAAGTGGGAACTGAAATTCTCTTTATTCTAACAACATAGCTAAAAAATTATAATGTTAGATGGGGTTTTTTTTCTGTTTGATATTTTAGACATTTATATTCAAGAAAAAAAAAAGCATTTTGTATGTCTGCAGTTATTCCTTCCTCATTTCATTTATTTGGGCAGAAAGAAGCTGTCTTCTGTAAGTTACACTCACTCTTCAGTTTTTGACTTCAGCACCCAAAAAATTGTAGCAGAGGATCAGAAAAGGTCAAATTCCAAGTCATGGGACTTTACAGACCTGTGCAACAGTTTGCTTCTATTCCTGTGTTTCAGATGCATGCTTGAACTTCAATTGATCTCAAATGAATCTCAAAGTCTGATAGCAACAAACTTCACCTTTCGTGTGGACTAACAGACTACTTGCTTCTGTTGGGCTGCCACCTTCATTTAGAACACTTCTTCTGGCAGAAAAATACACAGGCTGCTAATGATGACACGAGCTCCAGGTCTAGACAAGCACCCGTCTAACAAGCAAATAAGAGCACCAGAACTTTGACTTTCCCATTTCAAACATTTGCTTCTTAAAAAGACAATCAAATGAAAATCTGGTAATAAACTATTATTTCGAAATAGATAAGGCTCAAGGAAGGCCTTTATGTTCTTTGAGATCTTTTTTAAACAGAGGACTATATACATTAGTGAAAGTGGTTTTCGTTTTGTTTGGTCAAGAGAAATAAGAAACATTCAGACTTTGTACACATTTTCAAGTTCATAAACTTTATTTGGTGCACTGGCAATACTTGAAAATGAGTCTTATTTTTATGAGTATGACTTGCTGCTGTGTGGAAAGCTTAATTGTCACCGGAACTGAATAAAGACCACATGAATCTTTAAATACGATTTCAAACATACTGTAGTGAGATAAATAAATGTCATAATTACCATGAATTCTTGTTAGGAATTTTATACCCTTACAGAAAGTGACACAGTCAAGTGCAGTTATCAGGGGATTTTATGGAAAATCGCAAGTTTCTATAACCTTTTGCATCCTGAGCAATAGCTGGAAAATGGGTGAAAATAATTTTACGTGAGATATTTGCATTAGGACAAAGAGGTAGTCTTCAAGAACCATGTAAAAATAAATGCTCCCCGAGTTACAAATTGCATTGGAACACAGGAACAGATACAGAGTCCTTGATGGAAAGTGGCTTTAGAACAACTTGCTCAGCAAACAGAGAATTAAGAAATAATGCATTGTCGTACAGTTCAATCTTTGCTTCACTATGGTGGCTGCTGAGCGATGCCTTCAATGCTCCAACAGTATTTTCCCACAAGGAAAAAGTGGCAAACGCAAAAAGCTCACTAAGATTAGAAGTTAATATATGAGGAGGCGAGTGCAAAACTCAAGCTGATCACTGAGCTGCACGGAGCGCAGATGAATGTACCAGTGTAAGCCTGGCCTGTTTTCCAGTTTGCGAAACCACCTACCCCACCCGCCACCACCCAGCCCCTAGGGAGCCCATCGTGCCCGGCACAAAACAGACGTGCCGGCAGCTCGACGTGCCATGTGCCGCAGGGCCCGGCTGCCCCATGGCACCCCAGCTGTCCAGGGGCTGCGGGGGCCCACTGCCAGGCCACGGGGAACCTGCAGGCGGCCTGTCCGATGCTCGGCCCAGGTAAAGTCACCTCACAGCCCGGTTCCGTAGCTGCCATGCCCCCATGGCCTCTGCCGCTGCAGCCCTGAGCACCTGCCTGTGGCCTGGCGACAGCTGGACTCCCTCAGAACAGCACCAGACAAGTCAACGGAGACATAAGCAACTTCTAAGCAGAATATGAAGCGCGGTTGCTCTTTCTCATAAGGTGTGTCAGAGGGAAAAGACTTTCAAAGTGGAAAATATATCACTTTAGCTCATCCTTCCCCTGGCAGTTTCTGGAGGATATCTTCATTTGGGAAGACAGGCTTCCTCACCACACCCCCCTCACCTTGAACAAGTACAGGGGAATCACGTTCCTGGTCTTTCCATAACTTTCAGAGCTCTTTGTCAGTGATCTCCTGCCTCTTCTCGAAAGCAGTTAATCAGTTAGAGGCAGATACACATTTGAATCTCCCTTCTGGAGGAAGAAACTAGACCCAGGCTGGGTGCTTTACAGGTGCTTCTATCGCCCAAGCTACACAAAAGATGGGCAACAGTAATTCAATCCACTTTGGAAGGGGCAGGCAGATCCTCACTGCAAACGGGGGCTAAAGGGAACTGCAGCCAGGTCAGGCTGCATGAGAGAGCAGATGAGCAGTAGCAGGTATGGGCAGGGGTGAGCACCAACCCCAGGACTTCTGCACAGCTGTGAACCCTCTGCTTAACTCCCTGTATCTGGCACTTCTCGTTTGGAGGAGGGAGAAGCTTCAGTTCTGTGCTGAGAACATCTGGGGAGCCCGTGGGAGGCAGGGCTGAGGGAGGTCGTGACTAAAAACCCTGGTAAATCTGTGCCTTGTTACAAAGAGAAAAGAAAATAAGAAAGAAAGAGAGGAAAAGCAGGAAGGAAGGAAGGAAAAGGAAAGGAAAGGAAAGGAAAGGAGAAAGGAAGAAAGAAAAATAAAAGAAAAAGAAAAAAAAGAAAGGAAGGAAAGTTTGCCACTTTAGGTGCTCACAGAGTGTAGCTGTAGGTTCTCTTGTGGGCTTTGAAATCAAAGATCGATAGGTTCATTGATTTCAGAATGGATTTATGTCAAGCATTTCTTGCAGGTAGCTCCTGTGTGCAGGTTTTTGGTGTTCTTTGAGGCACATATTTCCCACATAGACTTAATAGTGGCTTGTGTACTCCCCTTAAAGAAGAGGGGTAGACAGATGTCTAAATTATGATTTTGTTTTTCAGTTCTGTATAGCTCTCTTAAATCTCAGCAGTTCATGTCCTACTTTCAAATTAAGGAACAAGCCGTGGCATCTCTCTGCATCAGTTTGTAAATTAGCCGTAAGTAAAATTTCTTCTAAAAATTATTATAAATGCCAAATTTTGCTATGGTACTTGTATATGAGAAAGAATTATATGAACCATTATATTCTGTAATGTAAAGTTACTAAAACATGTTACTGAGCATCTGAGTTTAATCTCTGTGTACTGTTTACTTTATTATCATTTTAATTTTACCACTTTCAAGATCATTAAGTAATAACAATTATAAATTAGATAAGGTAAGGAAGTTACGACTCATTGACTCAGCTTGCAAAGAAGCATATAGCTGGCTCTAAATTTCAAGAAATGTGAAGAATGAGTTCTGAAACATAAACATCAGGAGAGAGATCTTGAGAGGTTCTTGCAAAACATCTTGGAAATGTAAATATAAAAGTTAAGCAAATATTCTTGAGATCCGTAGACAGCATGAGCTCAGATGTCCTCATAACAGTCACTCTCCTCACCAGACAGAGGTCTTTTGACATCCCACACCCGACATCATGGAGGCACATGTGACATGACCATAATGGACCCTCCTGAACAACACAGTGAGGGGAAAAGTAAAAAAATCGTGATGCAAAATTTACTTCTGGCTTCACCTTGGAGTTCTGCATTGTAGTCAAGCTGTAAAAGAGTGGGACAAAAAAAGATCTTTGATGGCAGCACAGAAGAGGGGTAAATATCCTCAGGTTTCCAAGGCTACTGCTGACAGTACTACCCTAGACGAGAAGCCATAGATCCCAAATGGCAGCTGGAAGTCAGTTAAAATGAGTGGAGATCTGACTGTGAGAGAGCAAAGGTATTGTTTCAGGTGCCAAAAAATCATCAGTAGAAACAAATATTCTCCTTGCAGTTACTGATGCAGAAACTTGATGTGACTATATGTATGGGGTAGGAAACATCTTCAGAGGTGTTTTCAGAACATTGTCCCCTGTGCATGCACATCCCCCCCCCCCCCAATGTAAAACGTTGCCCTTACATTTTGGGTTGACCCCTCAAGTTCCCCTTCCCATGCAGTTACACAAGCAGCAGCTGGGGGAAGACAAGGAGTACTGTTTGAGTGGAAGAGAAACTCTCAGCCAGCTGCAGCCCAAAAGTTCATTGTACAGTTCTCTCTCTTGCAATTGTTCCCATTAGACCGTTTTATTCTTTTTACCCCCATAGAACTACAAAAAGGAACATTATTATCATTTCTCCCAAACATAATCCCATTGCAAATACTGCTGGAAACTGATACAGTAGAAAGACTATTCCCTTGACAATAATAACATAAATATTACCAGAAAATATTGACTCCTCATTTTGCAATGATGCTAAATAACAATGCCTTTCCTGAGGAGACTATGAAGACAAAGGAGGAGTACAATAACTAACTTTAGATATCTAAAGGACAACTGAAAGGAAAAAGAGAGTAATTAATCTATTCTCTATCTCTGTGGAGGGTAGGAGAAGAAATAATGGGTTTAAACTGTGGCAAGGGACACTCAGATTAGACATTTAGGAAAAACTCCAAAGGCAAATGTAGAATAACATGAGAACAGAGTGCCGGGGGATGTTGTAGAGTCGCTGTCACTTAGGGTTTTAAAAATAAGAGACAAACATCTGTCAGGAATGACACATGGGATAGCTGCTTCTGCTTTGGGGCATAGGGGATGGACCAGAGGGCTTCCTGGAAGTCCAGTCAAGATGCAGTATTCAGCAAAGCCTAAATGGAGGGAAAAGACATGATAGGTTTAAAATCTATTTCAAGGGATCGGAACAGAGGTTGGATAAAGTCGGGATTTGTTATTTTAGTTTGGACTGCAAATGACCTCCAAATCATAAACCACAACAAACAGGCAAATATAATGTCTCTTGTCATCTACAAACAGGCTTTATCACATTAAATTCAATACGTCTTTTTCAGGATTGTGATTTTAATACAGGTTTCCTATATCCGAAAGAATGCAATAAAACATTATAATGTTAAATGCATGTGCTATACTAAGTAAATTCCTAACTTTAAAAGCATTTTGCAGTCATAAGGGATGAAATGTGACATTTTCTTTGCTTTATGCTCATAGAAAGCACTAGGGAGGGTAGATAGTTCAAAAGCTTTTATAAGTATTTCACCTGTAGACTGCTGACCTGGTAGTTAATGTAGGTGGTTCACTGACTCATTCGAAATTACTTGACCATCTTATTCTTCAGATGTGCAGATGAAAGTGTGTACCATTAACACCTGAATTGTTCCTTAGTGATGCATTAATCCAAGCACTTCCATTTAATGTTTGCAGCTACTCTTTCAGCAAGGTAGATATTTACAGAAATCAGTTGAATAAATGCAAAGTAATTTCTAGATTTTTTTTTTTTTGCATTTTCTGACTGCAATATTTTAAGAAGTAAAATATGGGCTGTTGTTATTGCATTAGATACGGGAAAAAATTAAAGTAATGAATTTAAACCATCCTTAAATTAGTTGGCTAACCATATAGCTGGTCATAGCACAAGATATTTCTAAATGTAATATCTGTGTTACATATATATACATATAGACATATTTATCCTTGGAATTGGCATAATAAGCTTTATCTTTGGCTTTGCTGTACTATGGCACAAGGACTGACCTGAAAAACCTACCCAGAGACTGTCTTACACTCTGCTAGCTGTGGTTTCACGCTAGTTACATTCTGTCCAGTCACCTTTCAAGCTATTGGGGTCTTTTATCCCTTTGCACAGGGTTAGAGGGTCAGGTTAAGAAGGCAGATGTTGCATGAGCACAATGTACACTACGAACAAAACGGTTCAGAATGTGTTCCCACAGGCACATGACCTGGAGCAGACTCAGGGTGGCTGTAAACTGCAGAGAAGGCTGAACCAACCCCTCACTGCTCTTTGGAAGTTCAAGATCACCTGTTCTCCACAAAAAAAAGGAGTCTTTTTTTGAATAAGGAGATCTGTATTTGGAATAACAAAATATTTTTAAAGAGGAGCATTCTTTTGCAGAGATATTTTTAGCATTTTTTTTTCAGATTATTTTGAAAAGCATGTACATAATATTGGGAAAAGAGCAAGTATACTTCCCTCTATGAAATTTTAATGATTTTGATTTTAAATGTGTTTTTTAACGTGCCTTTTAAGATAATTTTCTGTATTGTATATTTGATGTCAAGACATACTGTCAAAATACTGTCCCTTGGGCTTCTGGGGAGAGTGTGGGAGGCAGCAGTGATACATTTTTCACGTGCATGGGGATGACATGTGACACCACCTTGGTCAAGAAGAACCCGAGGCCCACTCTGGGGGACGTGCTGGTGTCTGAGTCTCACGTGTGGACACTAGCTGCTACGTGGCAGGCCAGATTTCTGCTCCTGCTGGTTCCTACAGTTTTTATTAAGGTCTGAATTTGACTGTGAGTAGACAAGACTTCTACACCTGCCAATAGGCTTTGATTCAAAATCCACAAAATATATAGTAAATAATTTTATTTGCTATCTCCCTAAGACAATGATATTGGGCAGATTTTCCCTCTTGGGCACCTGGGAATGAACCATAGAGCCTTAACTGAGCAGTGGCTTTTTTTTTTTTTTTTTAATGCTCAGTATAGAAAGACTCTTTGACCTCTCTGGTGTTTTATGAAAGTTTCAGAAAAATAAGTATTTGCCTATCTGCATCCTGTGGGAAGTTTCATAAAGCATGACTGAGGCTGTCTTCGTGATAAAGGAAGGCTGCAAAACTGCTAGAAAAAATACATGAACTGCTATAGATTTAGTCCTCTGCCTCTTGTCTTAGGTAGGGGCATAAAGAAGAAAAGATTTTTCATTTGAATTCAGATCTTCCTTTTGTTTTTCCCTTAACAAATATCTGAGAACTTCATACGCAATGCCAGACATGATACCTTAATTACAGCAACAGAAAAACAACTCAAGAGTATCTCTAACCACAATGATGCAGTCTTTCTTTTGCCAAAAAAATAATGCTGAGACTAATGAAGATTATTCAATTACACTAACTACATGTGAGACTCGGGTTCTATTTTGCTCTATGAAAAGCAGTGAAAGAAAAAAATAAACCAAAGTAAGGAATAACAAGAAAGAAGAAAGAGGAAAGAGAAAGGAAAGAAGGGCAAAGAAAAAAGGCAAGGAAAGATGAAAGATTAAATAAAAGGATGCAGAAAGGGAGGGAAGGAGGGGGAGGGGAAGGAATGAGGGGAGGGAGGAATGGAAGGGAGGAGGGCAGGACAGGGCAGCGAAGCAAAGCGAAGGAAAGAGAAGAGAAGCAAAGAGAAGAGAAAAAAGTTTAGGGAAGAAAAGAGAAAGACAGGATGAAGATGAATAACAGGGACACTAAGGTGGGAAGGGTTGAAAAAGAAAAAAGAGTGGGAATGGCAGGTCCCTAGAGAAGAGGGAGAAGGAAAGTAGGAAAGGGAAATGGAAGGATCTAATTTCCAGATTTTCCCCTCTGAGAAACAGAAAAGATTTTCTGATGTAAGTCAGGATAGCCTGAAGTAAAACATAAGCTTGTAGTTGTGTGCATTTAGAGTAGCTGTAGATTTTTTTATATGGGAGCAAGGACAAGCATCATAGTGTCTTTGAAAACTACCCCTGACAATAACAAATGTTTGTCTATTTTGCAGCTGAAAGTTGTGCAAACCAAATTCCACCTCTGCTACATGAAAATCTCTAGGCATTCTCTAGAAGGAAGTTACTCAGGTGGTAAATGAGATTATTGGCAAACACTTCAGGACAGTGATAATAGCTGAGTACAAGCTTTTGATATGGAGTAAGCATTACATTTTGGGAAGGCATGTGAAATAAAAATTTTCTGCCATGACAATAGGAAACTTATTTCTGCTCTCTAACCCACATTAGATCACTCTTATACACCCTGGCTCAAGACCATTTACAGTTATCCTGCATCATTAAAGGACAGAATGAGCACAATCAAGAGGCTTCTGCAGAATAAATGAATTGCGAAGATAAAACAATGAAAAAAAAATATATTCAGGTTTTGTGTATTTGTTTAGGGCTGGGAGTTTATCTGTGCTATTTGACACTTCCTTTCCACCAGCTTTGCCAAAATTATTCCTGCCAGTCATCTCCTCTACAAACTTTTGAGTCTCTCCCAAACATGTTACTGCAGGCTGATACAATACAAAGACATCTCAATTTTCCTATTTTGCTAGAAAGCTACCTCAGCAAATATTGCTTTGGCAGGTTCTAGTACTCAGGTCAATTCCAGTATGCTCACAAATCTCAGAAATACTTCAGGATACTGCTAAAACACTCAAACTTTATGAAATCCTATAGCTATTTAGATACAGAAAGCACAGATGCTCATAAAATGACCAAAGAACAGCTTCTGTCCTGAAAATAATGCATAATGGTGAAATCATTATTTTCCCACTTTGTATAAAACAAAATATTATCGCTATATGAAATACTATTGCTGCATGCCGAGTTTGTGTTGTGATGTGTCTATATTTCAATGAGGTTATACTTTCAGATAATTAAAAAAAGGAATATTTCTTTGTGCATATTTTTAGATGTTTTACAATTATTTTTATGGCAGATACATAACAGACCTCTTTATGCTTTCACAGTCATTAATTACCTCTACAATGTAGCCTTGGTTTGGAAACCTGAAAAACATTATATTTACTGCTCTTAAGAATTGCCAATACTCCCTGAAGGAATTTTTTTCAAGAGGTTTGGTTCTTTTCAAACTAGCAATTGTACTACCCTGAATATATAATTAATTGTCTTTTCAGAAAAATTAGTCACCCTTTCAGGAGCCACAGTGCATAGATTTTGCACACCCATATGTAGATATTGTAATAATTACTACTAATTTGGGAAGTCGTTTTTTTTTTTTTTTTTTAATCTGAAGTTAGTAAATGGTGTGTTGTGATGGCAAAGTGGTCTGTTTAACAGATATAACTCACTTTTTTGCTTTTCATGCTTGTTTGCATACACTTAAAGACTTCTTACTATTGGATAATTATTGATTTTATCTGTTTGTTTTCTGATTTAACACAGAAGAAGGTTAAAAGAAATGTCTGGAAGAAAGAACTGTAGAATATGAAGAAATGTTTTATTTTCTTACTGGGAAGAGTAACATTTATTAAAATATGCAGATTTTTTTTTTCCTATTAGCTGTAAAGGATATCTATTAGTAACATAGCACCACTGTTCAGGTACTTTTTCCCAGCTGGAAGGTCTCTTCATTCACTGGGAGCACAGCGCACACAGTGCTTGCTGGGGATTCAGAACCATCCTTCCCATTTGCACACCTCCTCTCCAAGCTTTCCTCATCGGTACTTCTTTTGGGGGACAAGTGAACATGGTGGTGTAACCTTTTGCAATAAGGACTTTGATTTGCTTCAAACCTTGATAAATACTGAAATTAGAGGAAAACAGATGCAGCAGATTAGTGGAGCTTTGCTGAGCAAAGGCAGGCAAGACCTATAAACAGATATTATATTGAGCTATCGAGTCAACCTAGTCAGAAATGGGGTGAGGAACCTATTAAAATCTCTTAGAGCCAGCTGAGCATAAGATATGTTGTGAATATGAACTAGGGATCTGTTTGCCTATACAGAGAGACTCTTTGTGATCCACAGCTGTCTGCTGAGCGCAAAGGCTGCTGTTTCCTGGCAGGTGACAGAAGAAAAGCAGGCAGTAGGAGAGACCGTACGCATGCTCTCCATGAACACCTATCTGGGTACCAAGCCAACAGCAGGAGTAATCTCTGGATACAAAGCCCAGAAAAGTTGATGTGCCCTCAGCAGAGCAACCTAAAATAAGAGAAAGCTTATGCTGGTAGCGCCAGAGCTTTATTTAGTAACCCTTGCTTCTGTTCTACGAACATTTATCATTCTTTTGATTTATATTACAATCAATCAAGATTCATGGAAAGCAGATACCCGTGATGTTGAGATCACTGGTATTACAAAGATATATACTGTTGCTTGAATTTAAGTTCAGTAGTTCTCAACCTCAATAATGGGAATAAAGGATAATGTCAATGGTAATCTGTGAATGATATTAAATTTTTCATGTATAGCTAATAAAAGGTACCTGTTTTCTTAAACAATTGCATGCATATTTTATGAAGCACAAGAGGTGTTTGATGAAAAGAAGTATTTGTTACTTAGTGGGAACTCTTTATCCTACATGAATTGCTTCTCTGAGTACAATTCTAATTGTTTTGGTAACATTATTCAGTGAATTAAATATGGCTTTTGAGATATACTGACCCCTAAGCAGTGAAAGAAAATCACTTTCATGCTTGTGAAGCATTGTATCGTACAAGCTTGCCTTTTTTTAATTTGTCCTTAGGCATCACTATGGCTGCTGTTAGACACAAGAAATTGCAGTAGATGTGCATTTGATCTGATTCAGTATTGATGTATGTTCTTATGACATTTTAACATTCCTACCTTTGAACATCTGAAATGTGACACAGCAGAGGAAAATTTTTGAAGGAATGTAAACAATTTTCCTTCGCTTTTCAACCTGCCTTATAAGCATCTTTTTGATTTTCTTTCTAATATGTGAACACTACAGAAGATGATCTATTTTTGTGATTGTCCCTGAACGTTTTATGGCTGCCAACTATAATTCTTACATCCTAATGGTATAAAAAATATTAATTGTATTTACTACTTAATATTATAGTTATTATTCTTGCAAACTGTTTATACATTACTGTAGTTCCACAGACTTCATTAGACATGGTAGAAATGGGCAGAGACTAAGGCCCTAAGGTTCAATTTTATTTCCAGCATTAAATGTAGGTTTATATGATTTTATGCAGTATGTGGATAGTTTTAGTTCTATTTAAAAAATAACCAAATCATAGCCCTGTTCCTTAAAAATAATATTTTTTACATTCTCCCAGCTCTAAGACAGACAATTCTGAATTTCTCCTGAGGTGCTTATATAGGTCCCAGTGCTGAAATCTCAGTTACTGTCAAGTAGCATTAGCATAAATATGGAACATTTCCAATGCAAACTACTTTTTGGCAGATGATTAGTGGGCAAGGCAAAGGCAATTTTTCCTTTAGCAAGGGATATTGTCATTGAAGATATTTCATCTCCCACACATTTTGGTTGGTAAGTTACAATTACACAGTGACAGTAAACACAACCGATAATTACTTCTTAGTAGCCTGGAAATTCTGTTGCAAATACAGAATGTTCATACTTTAAAAAGCAACTCTCCCACCCCAAACTAGGTGATCAACATTCTGTTTAGAATGAAACTCCGTTTTTAAACTTTCAACAAGCAAACTCCTCTGTCTGCTTACTTTTTTTCCTTCCACTTGTGCCTGGTTTTCCTGCCTTGAGTATCTTCGCTGTTGCACAGCTCCATCTATTCTAAGACTCTGCTTGTCTTAGTGTGCTTTCTATAGTGACCACCAGCATTATTTCTCTAAGGGTTTATGTTCTACTTTCTTATTTATCAGACAAGGAAAATTAGCACAGAGGAAGGGTGGAGAGGATGCGAGAGATCAGCTTGCTGTGCATGAGGAGTTTGGTTAGGCTTGCACCACATGTTCTGCGTCATCCCCATTGCTGGGGCCTGGCCAACTGTAGGCATTGGTCTGGTGATGTGTTGCTGTATTATTTTTCTTTGCTCTATGTGAATCTTCAGGGTTTTTTCTGGTGCTGTGGGAGTCCTGCTGTCTGTCCCTGAGATTTCCAAACCATCCAGGGACTCTGCCTCAAATATCTCCTTATTATGCTGGGCATGAGACTCTGAAATGATCATACTCTTATGCCAATAACAGACAGTTCTTCAGAAAACTCCAAAACTGATTATAAAATCAGTTGCTGACTCACCCTTCTCTTGCTTTTATGAAACTGCGTTTGCTCAAAAATCACACTGCAGCAAGCATGAAATGCTTATCTTGTTCTTCTTTACTGTGCTTGGTTTCACCTCTGTAGCTGTGAGGCTTCTGGGCTGAATGATTTCCTTTCTGGCAGGGGTCTCATAGATGGGTGATGTCAACCATGAGCTTGACAGCACGAGGGAAATCAGCATCAGAAGGAGATGGAGGCAAGCCTGGCTGCACACAGGGCTGGTGTGGTTGATATAACTGCTTTCAGCAGGCATGCAAGCCAGGGAACACCAACCATAGTGCCAGGCCCCTCGATCCTTCTGGACACAAGCCAAAAGGAGCACAAAGACAGATCTGACTTCTTAGGTGGTGCCCTCATCCTGAATCCATATTCCTTATGCAGTCAGCAGGTGCTGGACCCACATTGGGGCTCTTTTGGGAAGGGCTAAACCCGATACACCTGTCCTGACTGTCTCCTGGTCACCTGCAGAGGCAGTGCCAGGGCATAAGGAAACCTGTCCTTCATGGGTAGCACGATGAGACACAAGGTGAAGCTGCCTGAGGATGCCCCTGAGGACACTATCTTCTCACTGAGACCAATAGCACCAGGGTAAGGCTGAATGTGAAAGTGAAGCCCCTGTTCTTCAGCAAACTGGTGAGGGATCACAAATATATAGATTTTAGTCTGAGGTATTAAATAAAGCCTCCCTAACAGCAATGAAATAAGAAGTTTTAGTACTGAAAAGGAATTATTAGCTTACATCTTCCTGGTCTCAAGCAGAGGGAGGCTATTTACCTTAGCACTTACTTGTTTTACCTTAGTACCAAAATAAAAACAAAAAAAAGTGACAGTGTAAAGAGATTAATGAAAGTAACAATTTAAGACTCTGTTCACCTTTTCTTGTTGATAAAGTCTAAAAGACTGAAATCTTATTTATTTCACATACATATTTTTGGAGGCTCTTTTTTGAGTGCTGCCAAAATTTTCACTGCAACTTGGCTTGGAAAATGGAGTAACTGCTTTGCCAGCAACCAGTCATAAATGATGCTCATACAGTGGTGTTAGAGCCCAGTAGATGTTATTATCTGTAACAGGATTGCCTTGTAAGAATTCCAAATGCAGACAATCACAATTCCTTCATTAAGCTGAGGTTACTCAAAGTCATCATTGCAATTACCTTCTGTTTAAGATTCAATATGAAAGGATAGCTAAAAACTTCTCTGGTACAGTTAAGTCATCATTTAACTTTCTATTGCAGTGTACCAATATTTTAAGAATAATCAAATGAATAGTTGTTCCTTTAACAGAAACAATATTTAACAATATCAAATGATTCAAAAAAATGTATATAGTAATTAATCTATCTTTTCTTTCCTAAAGCAAAGTAAACATAGGCAAGACATCACTTGCAACAGTGGCTGTCTCCTCTTTAGTTAATCTTGCCTAAGATTGTCCAAGATTAAAATCCCTTTTTAAAGCATGTGTAGGTGTGCTTTGGCTCTTCAGGTGTGATTGGGGCATTCATGTTCATTTCCCATGTAGGTTTTAACTTATTTTACCTAACATTAATATAATTTCCATGTTGAAGTTTGCAAATTTGATTCTAAAGGCTGAAAAGATACTGCAAAAAGTGGCAAAGGGTGGTAGAGAGGTGAGACAAAGAAATACTGCAACAGGAAAGCACACACTGTGGCTAATTGGTGTCATGTGCGAACTCCCTAAGGAGTCCCTGTAATTACACTAAAGATGAACCTTTATATCTCCCTAAAGGGCTTCTCAGGTGTCCCGTGGGGGAATCAGCAGTCCACTGGCTTTTTGTCATGTGTTCTGTCTCTGCAAAAAGTAATTTTGCATTACTATCCAGATAAGCATTTATTATACAGTGAATCCCAAGTATTCAGAAATCATGAGAAGCTCAGCGTCAGTTTAGTAGTGCTGGTATCTGCAAAGTTAGTTTAAGAGTACTGATCCAACTGGTAGCCATTTCTCAATAACTAGGTATTGTATATTAGATTATATGCAACATATATAGTTATGTAACTTTAGAGATAAAATGGATCTAAATCTGAAAAAGGAGGTGTTTCTGGAAGAGCTTATTTGGCTTTTCTTGGAAGCCTGTATGAAATGGCAGCACAACTATTTTGCATCAAGAGAGAACTAGATGTAATTTAAAAAGGAAAAGGAACAAATATGTCAGTTTGATTTTTCTCTCAGCTCCGTATTGCTCTCTTGGGCACTGCATTTCACTTTTGCTGTTCCACAAGGAATTGCAGACACCAGAGATCAGGGTTTAAATTTACCTAAATACTTGCAGAATGCTTTTCTATTTTAGAAAGGGTAAGTGTAGCAGGATACACTTACTTATACAGGAATGTATGTTAGTCAGGTATCCTGTTTCTTCTCTCTTGTTCCTTACACAGACAATCTGCAATTCTAATAAAAAAAGAAAATGATGTTTTGCTCTTTAAATAGATTTTGTTACTGTTAATGAAAAAAGAAAGGTAGCGAGAGGTAATCACATATACAAAACCACAGTAGCAGCATATTTGAAAAGCATGCCAAAATATATTAATGCAGTCTTTCCAACTTGTAAATATGCATGGAATAGATACTGACTTATAAATGAAACTATCAAAAATATGGCATAGGGCTCACTGGCAATAGTTCTGTCTCATCTAGCAAGGGGATGAATATGGTCATTAGCAATTAAATACAAGTCCCTCAGCATAATGATGGAAACCTGTTTGAAGCTATTGGCCAAGTGAAATGAATGACAAAATCCAAAGTGTTCTCTGTTATCACTCAATATGCTTCAGAATGGATATATTTCTGAAAAACTATTTCCTTTCACTCCCCGCCCCCCAGCTGCTTAAGGAAACATATCACCTGAGCAGCGCATCAGCAGCATTATTACAACACAGCACTTCAGAGAGGATGACAAAGAAATACCCCCCAAGAGCTGCAAGAAAATATGGAAATATACAGAAAGAGTGTAATTGTGTATATTTTTCTATCACACCAAAAAGGAGGTAAAATAAGAATATCATGCAAGTTCTAGCATGTGCATGCTGGCTATAGACATGTAACATCTATCAATTACCTCTGTGTCACGAAAGGGAATTTTCACCATTGTCAAAAAACAATCGTGTTCTTCCCATCATCTTTGAAACATCCTATTTTCATTCTTTTCCTTTCTGCACTCCTCCTTTGCCTTTCATTTCTCTGCAGTGGAAGAAAGACCTAGGAAATAAATAATGTATGAGAAGAAAAAAAAATTAGAGTTTATTTATAAGGAACAATAGTTTAATTCATGAAGCAGTCTTTAAAATGCCTGAGTCTTGCAGCTAGTGAGGGTAAAATCTTACCAGGCTTAGGCATAGAGCCAATATAATAAAGACTCCAAAAGTGAGCCATCAATAAAAGAGAATTTTGCCACTCAGACACTTGCTGGGCTTGCTCTTCTTCAGGCACGCTTCCCCTTTCTTTCCATTAGCTTGACTGTCCCAGTGTCTCCAGCCCCTATAAGCCCCTGCTCCAGCTCTCCCCCCGTGTGCTTTTAGCACATGGAGGATACCCTGGTGATGCTACACTCACTACGCAGCCTGCCAAATACTAGCCACGTAAGGGCAGGCTGGTTCCTGTTCCTTTGTGGGTCACTTACATATAAGCAAGGACAAGTGGATGCCAAAGACATGCTCGGCAGGCACGCGTTAACAGACCGCTGTACTGCGATATTTCACATGGCTCCCATAGAATTCTTTGCTCCTTAACATTGCTACTGCTTCAAATTGAATCTTAAGTGATTGCCACCCCCTATAGCAACTAAACCCCTTCCTGGGTGGGAAGGGATCCTCTACACATCTGACCCACCTGGTGAGCTGTGCCAGGTGCTCCCCCACACCCCAGCTTTCCTCTCCTCCCTGCAGCAACAGCTCTCTATTTATACAAACCATCTGGGGAATGGTGTCAAGAATCAATTAGTGGGGAACCTCTGAATGCAGAAAGTTACTTGTTGCCTAGCAGCAGCCCAGCAAACCAGGCTTGACTTTGATTCATTTAACCCCAAACTAACCAGGACTGCTAGATTATTTTTCCTCATCACCTTCCAGTGCTGTCTCAGTCAGTCCAGAGGGATAAAATTCCTGAAGTCTTCCCTGCTGCTTTTGGGCAGGTCATCACCTCCATTCGGTTGACCAGAATGTGCAGTGGATAGAATTTGTGCTGCCTGGTTTCAAAGAAACCCTGCAGGAGGCTTTGCAGGACACCATGCCTCCGTCTTCGAAATAAGGAGCCGGAGCTGAAACTCCCCTGACTTCCAGAGCCAGGCACTGGCCAGCCTGAGCAGCTCACGTGGAGGTGGCCAGGGTGGGCATGGCTGCAGGACAGGCAAAGTCCCACTGAGGATCAGGAAACACTGAGTTATACCTCTGCTGAAAATTCATGTCTCAGTCTCTGTTCTTCTTCCTTAATAATTAATTCAGCAGAGAGGAAAAGACTTCATTTACATAACTAAATTTTTCAGTCACAGCAATCGGTCTATTAATAGAAACCCATCTATTTGTCTATCAACTTACATAAACCACTGTGTTGTCTTATAAGACATGATATTTTGAAGGTCAGTAGCCCATAAACAACAAATATAGAGGCAGAAAAATAGCTTGATCCTTTAGTTCAGAATACACTAAACCAGACTTTATAAATAATATATATCAGTCACGGAGATTAAGTCTGTGCTTTACTTTTCAGTACTACATGAGTTTCCAGGAAGACATAGTTTATGTTGACAATAACATCAATATCAAATGGTAAAAAAAATGGCAAGGAAATTTTTACAAGCCACTATATTATGGTAGTATATTGAAATCAGTGCTGTTTAATCATATTACTAGGCTGCCACACTGAAATGTTTTACTAACTAATGTGATGGATTCGTGCCAAAAAGACCAGGTATACCATTTTTGTTCACAAGCTGTCTGAAAATGAACAACATATATTTAATGCCCTGTCATCTTCACCCATATTAGGACTTCAAACAGTAAAGTTCCATTATGGCTTCATTTTCAAATAGTGTTTTTAATAGTCAGCTAGTCTACCAGAACATCCGTGGTTATTATTTGCCTAAAGATGATTTGTGACAGGGAAAAAAGTCTAAACACGGCCTGTTCAGATGTTTAAAGCCATTTCAATACTGTACAAGTTACATTTTTTCTCATTGTAAGGGTGATTACTACCTTTCACTAGATGACACCAGGGTCTCTTGCTTCACTTTCACCTCTAACACCACCATTTAGATGCAGCTCTGTGTATAAGAAATCTGGTCCTAACTAAATGAATATTTGGTTCAAATAATTTGCAGGTTAAACTGCAGAGGTGCCACTCCACATAGGAAAACACTTCCAAAAGCTACCCTGCCCCCCCTGCAGACAAGCCAGACAGATAAAACCAGCTCTTTCCTCATTCCTACACATCAGACTCTCTTTCCTCCTCCCCCAAAAGCCCAGAGCCGAGGATTTCCTTGGGGCTTTGCTATGTTCAGCCTGGCTTACGCACAAGGTGACAGGCAGCAGTGACACTAACAGGACATATACAGGAAGACAGGCCAAAGCCCAGGAGTTGGTCTGAAATGTGTCAGGAACAGAGCCCTGCCTGGGGGGATATTTTAGGGGAAATAAACATAATGCAAAAGCAATTGAAAAAAAAAATGACTACTTCACATGCCCTGAAGGCCTCTTGATGTGAATTTAAATTAATAAAGTCTGAAAAGCCTTGATGAAAAAAAAGCTTGACGACTGCCACTATTTAAGACTATTTCTGTCGAAGAGAAAAATCAATGCGCTGTTCCATGACAGCAGGCTGAAGTCACATGGAAGTAACAGAATGTAAGAAATTCAGAGGAAGCAGGTACAGCCTATTGGGTTCAGGCATCACAAGACTTACGTAAACGTTTGGGCACGGAAGCTTCAAAGGGCCTTTTAGAATCTGTATCATCACAATTGAGCAGTCAAATTTTCCACCAATGTATGTAACTTCCAGCAGTAAGACAGAGACCGTTGATGCTGTAGTCTTTTGGTTTTAGCAATGAGGGATGAAATTCTGCAGCCAGAAAACATTTTCTTGAGCAAACCCGACACAATGCAGGTATAGCACAGTCTGGTGGTTAGTGAAAAGCAGATTAAGAAGTCAAGACTCTTCAAGTGATCTAACTTGCCATATGCATAATTCATACCTATACCAATTAGAATGACAAAACAAAATGGTTTAACAATCCAGGAATATATTGATTATACAGAGCTCTGCCTGCACTTGACACTTTCAGAGGACAACCATCTTGATGAATCATGATAGCACATTGCTCAGGCAGAGACTGAGCAGCCCAGTACTACTGCAACTCGAGCAGCGCTGTGTGCTGAGCCAGCAGCACACCGCGGGACCAGCAGGAACCTCTGCGCCTTCACCGGGGACTTTCTGAAAACCAGTGGTGATTAGATAAGAACACAACCCTCCCTGGTTTACTCACCCAGGTACAGCATGGGAACAGTAACTAACACCAGCTTCACAGGGCTCTTATTTGCATTAGCAGTGGAGTTTTCAGGCATTAAAGCAGTGAAACCATGGCAATAGCTAGAAGAAATCTATTTCTGTTCGGCTTTTTTAAACAACAACTTTTGAGAGATGAATTTAAATAGTGACATTAACTTCACTTCTAGCTCTTAACCCATGGAAACACATCACTTCTGTTATTTGCCCACGTAACAGTGAGGTAAGGGAGCTACATTGTTTCTGAATTTGCCATAGACTCGGTGACTCAAGGTGTTTCCTTTTTCACATTTTTTGTCTCCTCCATAAAACTAGGATAACAGTACTTACAAGAATGTGGTTGTGAGGCTCTATTAATCAGTATTTCCATGTAGTTTAACAACCTGTAAGTGTTACATAAAATGCAAAGCACTACTTAATCCCTCTTCAATCTGCTGCCACAATGTCCACCAGCAGTACTGAAAAAAATTTTCCGTGCCTCAGTGCACCCCCATGCTTATTGAAGCCACCCAGAAATTTTCCCCACCCCAGCAGGGACTGTTTTATGCTCCATCCATATATTTCACTAGATTTTTTTGCATAATTTTCCTCACAGATGCATTTTCTGCTTTTGAGGCAATCTCTTTATTTCAGAGACGATTTGAAATCACAACCTCAAAGAGGCATTTTTGATAAGAAATTCCTATTTATTAATTTAAAAAAAGAAAATCTGTTCCATATCTCGCTAGGCTCCTGACTAGGTTTTGTATTTGGCTTTAAAACATATCGTCTGATGAGTTTATTCTTGGTGACAGTGTGGTTTTAGTCTAATATGAGAATGAATTAATTTGGTTTTAGGAGTTATTGGTTTGAGTAGTAGCTATAAAAACAAATCTGTACTGCCAATCTACAAACATTGCGTAAGTTAGATACTTTATTTCACTCCTTCCTAGTGTGACGACAGTGTTACTCAACTACTATAGGTGATTTCATTAGATGTAATTTTTTAAAAAACAGCCATAATAAGCCAATTTTATAAATTAGGTTGCCAGAAAAGATAAGAGGAGCAAGCCAGCAAAAAGTTAGGTGTTGATATTCATTTTCATGTCTTTGCAAAATCTTTCCAACAGATTTATATCTACAGCACACAATTTTGCTTCATCAATACGATTCTAATCAGAAGGTGTGGAATTGCACCCACTCTTTCTGAGTCATCTTTAAATCTAAGCAGTATTAATTTCAGCTAACTTGAGGAGGACATATGCTTACTAATTAAGCGAAAATGCTGGCACTAAGTAACAAGTTAGCAAGAAACTTCATTCATTTCAAAAGCTCTGGGTTCCTGGTAGGCATTTCCTGCATATTCAGTTAGTAACAAAATCTTCAATTAGCACTAGAGGGCATTGGAAAAGAAAATAGAGAGTTAGTGTGCACTGAGATGCAAATGCTTTTAGCAGTGAAAAGGAACAATTTCATGCCAGCCTGCACCAACAACAAGCTTTTTTTTTTTTTTTGTTTGTTTGTTTTCTTTTTCACTGTTAGAGATTTACATTTTTGGTGAAGGTCTGAAATATTTGCAACAGGGTTACAGGACTAGCCCTGATCATCTCCCTAGCAAATAGAACAGTCATATTTTACATTTACATGTCATTTTTCTTCCCCAGAATACTTCTCAGCCTTATGCATTTTAGATCTGGAGTAATACATCAAGGACCATTTTTTTAATTTTATTTTTTTTTAAATGAAGCTTCTGATTAAATCAATGATCAGTATATTAGCTTTCCCTTTAGTAAAAAATGTGCTAACTTCTCAAGAGAACTTGCAAAAGGTACGTATTCTGGCTATTATGCATAACTTAGCCCATGTAGGAAGAACAGAAGTCAACAGAATAAAGTTTGCAGGAGCAAGATCAGCTGGGTATGCTTGGTAAAGCAGTTCCCATAATACATTAACTTAGATGTATATTTATCCTAATTCTCTTGCTGAGGTTAGGATGGCCACTGTGAGATTTCTGGTCAACAGGTTCAAGTTTGGAGGAGGTGCCTGAACTTTCGTAACTAACTTTTGTAACTTGAATATAGTGCATGGCAACCACATAGGATCGTGACCTGAGGGTATGCAGGGGCTAAAGGCAAGTGTTTTGAAGGGCTGAGCTGTATGAGTATTTGTCCATTTTGTAATCAGAAAGTGGAGGCATTGATACTGGAAGCCTTGGCCCCACAGGACAAATACTGGCCCTGCTCCTACTGACTTTAATGGCCATTGAGTCTTCAGCACTTTACAGAAGTGACCTATGAACTGGACGGACAGCAGAAAAATGTAACAAATGCATCAATATAGAAAAAACAAATGGGAAAATAGCTTGAAACAGATTATGAACAATTTAGGTTTTGATACATATGTAATGTTGACAGACTCAGCTCAGTGGCTTTTTTCATAGTTGTACTATTCTTACTACAGTTTCACACTACTGCATCCCTCGTAACGTGTACAATACGAAACCATAGTAAAAACTGTGGTAAAAAAAGTCAACGCTCAAGCTAAGTTCTTAGTTCTTACAATTTATCTTCATATATCCCCCAGTGGCAGTGTCTACAGCCATCTCTTCACATTTTTAAACCATGATTCAGAGCTTGCTATGGGTGTTCTGGAAACCAAAATTATAATCGTAAGTGATGTTCCTCTTTATGTACTGTGTAGTTGAAATGTTTTTAAAGTAAAGTTATAGCTGTTTAAAGTCAGATGAGAATGTTTTTGAGAATTTTGAGTTAATTTCTTTAGTTTTGAATTGGAGTCTTCCGCCTGATTCAGTGACATGAATGAAATTTTATTTCAGAGCTACAGCCAAACTAAAAAGATTTCCTGGAGAGTTAGTGACTCACAGGATGTGTCTACAATAAATTATTTGGTTTAATACCCAAGATAAAGATTTAAAAAAAATAATTTCCATTTGGTCATGATATATCCTGGTAGTAGGTTACAGAGTGTGCAAGTGGGAAGCAAGTTATCCATTAGAGGATTAATGAATCATATGGTAATATTGCATAACAGTACTTAAGCAGTAATAACATTTGCAAACCACTCACATATTTTTACTTTCCATCATAACACTTACATAGAGCAAATGTGGTCAAATAGCACTTCTACCTTACAGGATGGAAGAGGAAGAGAGAGAGACTCCTGTGGTTTGTCAGGCAGTAAAGCTGCAGTTAAAACTCAGCGTTCTCAAACATTCTAGCCATATCTGCTTGCAGCGTGACGTGAAAAGCTACATTCCTTTTAGGAACTAGTCCATTTCTGGGTTTCTTTATAGAAAGTAAGACAGCAGTTTTGATTGAGTATATACCTATGTATTTGTCACTACCTAGCCAGCTCGATCTACACGAGGTGCAGCAAGCTTTTAACAATATACAACCTTGGACATTAAGAACATCTGCGAGTTCTCTTCCTATTTGTGTTCTTAAATGGTAACCTCATCAGATACAGTCATTTGTATTTGGATATGTATTGGTATTTGGACATTAATTATTTCATTGTGGCACCCCTAGGAACAGATAGGGGGTGTGTTCTAACCATTCCCATTCAGGCAAAACTTTCACAATGTGTAGTGTATTTTCAGAAAGCATGTGGGATCAGGAAATTTGAAGTTGACGTTTGTTAAACTTTGAACTGTTCAATACTATTTAATGGAAGCAGTCAGTACGCTTTGACAGGTTTAAGTGAGTTCCATGTCCAAGTTAAGAAAAAAAAGTACTTTTATTTCATAGTTTGATGCAAATAACTGATTTTCAAGAAACCATGAAAGATCAATTACTAGAAGTTACACTGAAATTCAAAATAAATGTTACACTTGCATCAGAAATAGCATAGCTGGGCTAACCAATTATTCTTCTAATGAATAGTGAAACAATTCAGACCTCAAGATAAAGTTAAATCAACCCGATAAAGAAAACACAGAATTTATTACTCCTGCCCAGTCAATCCATTTCAAGAATGAATAAGGAAGGAATGGATTGGAAAGTTGTTGTAGTGATGTTTCAGATTTATGTTTGCAGATTCAGGTCACTCACTTCACACTGGTATGCCTTTGTCATAAGCTGACCGGCTTCGTGATTTAAACAAATTACCTGCAAGATACAGAGATTGGTTGAAAAATAGAAATAGCCAGGCTGCATATAAAGCCAGGCTGAAATAACTACTGGTCATTAGTGAAAAAGTTTGTTTGCATGGTTAAAAAACTCCAAATATTTGGTAAAGAAATTAGCCTGAGCAATGCTCCTTCAGGCCTATGCATTGTCATGGCTGACCTTGGATTTTGTTCTCGCTTAAGAGCTCCAGAAAGCTCCTGTATGTATCACTTGTGCCCTAACATATCGATTGTATGGAATGCCGCAGGACCACACTGTTGGAGCTGCAGAAGGGACTGCATTTTCTACTGTGGCTCAGCTTTTTGGGGCAGATTGTTTCCTGTGCAAATAGAACTGGTACAGGGGAGAAGTAAATTCCCTGAGGTTTCTCTTACATACACAAAGTTGGTTCTTAAGTGATCCCTTAGAAGGTATTTTACCTGGCACATGGAAAGTGACCCCTGAGATAGACACAACCCAGATCTCTCTCCTGAGTCCAGTTATGGAGCACAGGAACTTTGAAGGAATAGGTTTACTACATGTACGGGAAAATATTTACACAGATATCACAACCATACAAATAAATAATAATAATATTGCTAATACGCATCATGATCTTGAAAGAGGTTATTAATCTCCGAGGTCTGAACTGGGCAGAAGTCCTCCTTCTCTGTGCAGCCTTCTGTGTATTTTGAATCCTGATCCCACCTGTCAGCTTTAAAAAGTGCCAGAAGGCAAAGACACCTTCCCCTTCTTACAGTAACTCATTAGTTACACTTTTTTCCTCCAAAGCCCGTGTTCTACCCTTTCCTTTTTCTGAGAAGATCATACATCTACACTACATCGCTGGAGTGACAGTGTCTGCATGTCCAAAGTGCCTTGGTCTTGGAGGGCACTCAGAGGCTGGGGAAGAAGAGCTGTAAGGTGGTTTATCCTGTTTGAACTTTCTTAGCGGGGTGAGACATCCACACAGAAGGTTTCACATCTGGACACAGCAACAGGAGAAAACATCCCACAGATGATGGCCTTCTGCCTTGAGTCAATCAGTATGTGTATCACTGTAGATAGTGTACTCTACTACCTGCACCTGTGATTCAGCATTTCCGGGAAAATACTGTTTCTGGGGTTTCCACATGACTAAAACCTGCTTAGCAGATTAGCATTAAAACTTGAGCTCTTACCATTCGGTTATAATGTGCTTGGGTGACCAGCAATTGCATTCAGGAGAAGCTATACTTTCCCCCCAGCAGCTGCTGCAGGCAGATGTAACCTGTGACAGCTCAGGCACATCCTGGAGCTGCTCTTGCTCAGCATGTTACCTCTTATGGACGTGAGTATTGCTCAGAACCAGGTGGATGGCCAAGAAAAATGGGGCAAAATAGACTTCCACTACAAATAGGCACCCATCCTTCTGGCTCACCCTTCTTCCTCATGCTCTGATACATACTGGTGTGCCCAGTTCCAGTCTCACATGAAGCCCTCAGTTGTCATGCCTGCAGGACATCCCTGTGTGGGTGGTTTATGGGTGATCCAATATGCCTGGAAGGAAGAGTCTGGAGAGCTCCGAGGCCACCAGAGATCCGGTCAGTGGTTCACCCTTCACCACCCCCGACCCCATCCTTGTGCTAGCAGGTCCTGAGGAGCAATGGTGTGGGGCAGGTGGGTCCCTAAGCCCCAGGCCATGCGGCGTGGCTGCAGGCTGTGTGCGGTACACGCCCCCCCCCCCCCCCTTGGTTACTGCCTGGGAGGGAACGCTGGAAGGGCCTTGCTGGGATAGCCCTAAAGTCATGGTGGCCCACAGGAACCCAGGGAAGGGATCAAGCTGTGCTATCTGTGGGACGAGGAGTATGGGGATAAATTGAACCTGATTACACAGCTGCTTGGAGGGCAGGTGCCAAAGGACCCTTGAAGGGCCTGTCCCCCAGTAAGGGCCACTTCGTCTCCACTAAATCACCCTTGCAGACCAAACTGAGTGGGAAGGATTTCCACTAACAGAGCAGCTTCCAAAACCCCCCAGCCAAACAGACAAGGTAGAAAAAACTCCCTGAACAGTTTCGTTTGCTGATCTTCTGAGAATACCTTTGTTCATTTTTACCACCACAGGGAAAATATCTTTGTATATTAGACAAGCCAGGTATAAAACCACGTGTATGATTTACACATAAACCTTCTTCACTGAAATTTTGGTTTATGCAGATATTTTGTTTTCCTGACTTTTCCCTTAACTTGATTTTTTAATATTGTCTTTAGAAGGAAAACAATTACTACGTTTACTGAATTTGAAGTTGTATCGGATTTGCACATCACATTTTGCTATGTTAGAGAAAGCAGGTAATTGGGTTACTTAGTAATTTAGAATTTAAATAAGCAAACAAACAAACAAATAAATAAAAGCATGATGCCTCTACTAAAATGTAAGTACAAGTTGTCAGCAGATCCAAGTATCTGGTCTTAGCCTGTCTTTGAGGGAAATGTATGCAATAGGTTTTTTAATTCACCTGTGAGAAGGATCAAATGTAGTATTTATGCTTTTGACCTCAATGGATATTTTTTCTTGTATAAATTTAAATTGCCTCATTATATAAATTCTAAATGTATTGTCTCCTCTTTGCACATCAGTTTTTTGGTTGGGGTTTTTTTGGTTGTGTTTTGGTTTTTTTTATTTTATTTTCATGTAGAAAAGCTGACTGGTTATAATTTCTAAAGGATGGAAGATTGCTGGTATTTTTCAGGTCTGGAAAACTTTTACAGCTTATTAATTTCCCGTTATTTAAACTTTTCCTACATTCATAATTTAAGTTATTTTTCCTCCCTTCAAATGTGTTTTGCCCCTGTATTCTTTCACATGCATCTCCTTCTTTAAGATGTTTTAAACAACCATTTCAATAAAACTTTTTGCAAAGTCATATAGTTTTGAGACCATATTTTCACAAAAATGCTTTAGGTTATGGTGTTCATCGCCTCTCTTCCAGGTCAATAATACTATAAATAAAGCTATTTTAACGAGTTTAGTTCAGATCACAGCCATCTTCCAGACTCAACACATGAATACCTAGGATAAGGACGTATGAAATCCTTTTTGTCCTATAACATTCACCTGCCACATAAAGCAGAAAAAAACAATAATATTTTCGTGATATTGGATCAAGCTTCCTCACTGGCTTCACGCTCAGCTTTCACATCTTTCTGATAGAAAGGTGCCACTGAAATATAAATTATTAACATACCTGACGACTTGGTGTAGGAGACCTGAACAACATGCAGATTTGCTGGTCACACCTTTGTTTTCGTCTGGCTCTCCCCACAACATACTCCCAGCACACCTCAATATACATATTGCAAGCAGCCTGGCCTCCGTTTTTTGAATGCAGACTGTCAGCAAGTCTTTGCTTCCCAGTCCTCTGGAAACCTGGCCTAAGGCACCAAATATCAAGGTCTGTGTTTTTCACATTGCCAAAACACATCCAGTTGAGCTGGGGTGAGAAATTACAATAGATTAAGTCTATGTGTTCAATACCATGTGTTCTGTGAGATGAGGATAATGGGTTTTGGTTACCATACTCATAACTTAGATGTAAAATGAACTAAACCCTGATTAATTTTCTTACCAAGACTAAATTTGAATTTAATCAAAACAGCCTTTGACATCAATAAACATGTCTATTGTGCATGTGAAATGAGTGCGGTAAATTAAAAGGGAATTTAATAAATTCATGAAGTATTAATTTAATTGGCTGATAAGATTTTACACAAAGAAGGTAAAAGTCAATCCCTTTAATTTCTCACATTTAAGCAAAAGCCCCCGCAGAGAGCCTTGAAGCATGCCCTAAAGTTCAAAATCAGACTCTCAGACAGGTTTTGGAATAAATTCTCAATTTATGGATTTTAGTAAGCTCTGCATTAAGTTGAAGTTTGGAGCTTTTTAATTCATATCAAAACTGGCTCTCACAGGCCAAAGCATAAGGAAATAGCTAAAATCAAAGCAATGTGGCTTTCATCAAAAACACCACTTTAGGAATGATTTTCCTACACTATTGAGAATCAGGAGGAATTCTGGAGATTCTGGTTTTCCTGAATTGAGAAGTAAGTTAGAGGCTAGTACGAATGACAAATTACTGTCATAAGCTACTAGAAAGGAATATTGCTGTGCATTCAGCTTCAACCACGATGATTGGTTTACCTTGGTGCTTTCATATTCAAACCCCAGAAGAGTACTTTGCAACAGTACTTGTACCTTCAGACAGTGTGAAAGGTTGCAGAAACCTCAAGCTGAATGAAAAATGATTGAAGAGATATGCTTGAATGTAGTCTTTTTTGTTGTTTTTCTTTTCCATGGGCTAATAGAATCTGCAAATTAGGGGAACACAGAAATATCTTACGCAACTGCATGTTCATTTGTATATATCGGCTTCTAGTGAAAGGATCTTCAAAAAGAACGTTAGAGAGCAAGTGCTGTTGATGAGAGAGAAAATTAGATAACCAAGCTTGTGCGTCACCATAAACAATGGGGTTTTTTAAGCTTCTTGATTGTAAATAAATGGACATAATCTTACAACCTCTGTCATCTTCATCACAGTACTATAAAAAACTGCTAGATCACAACATCCCAGAACAGAAGATCTTTTGTTTAGAATTTGCAAGCTGTCAGACTTATTAACAATCATGCCCGTGCATGTGTTTTTTATTTCAGGCCCATCAACATATGATTGTCTTAATAAAAACACAGCCACATTCAGTTTAAAAGTGGCTGTTTAAAAGGTAAACACTTCATTAAACACCAAAGTATGAGACATCCTTCCAAGAGAGGCAAAAAGCTTAAATTCTTTTAATCCGATGAGAGTTGACACTGCAATGGTTTGAGCAGGCAGGGTGGAGCGTGGGCTTGGTATCAAAGAACAGGTTAAATGCCGCGTCCTGGACCTTTATCTTCAATGTCTGAGAGAAAGAGAGATGTTTTAAATCATGTTTCGTCCTGGTTTTTAACTCCAACAACCTTCCTAGGGGTAACAATCAGGATGAGATCAATCTCAGCATGTTGTGACTGGCTCCAGTCGACTAGAGGAAAAAAAAAAGCAGTATTTTTAGGATGCCTCAGTCATACAGTAACTGAAAGCTTTGCTTCCTGATAAAACATGAACAGCTATTCCTAGGTCTCTAATTCCATCTCTTTAAAATGTTAATTTACTGTAATTTTTCTTAATATAGGGCTATAATGGTGGCTGTAACGATGGCTTCATGTTTCAGTGAGTACCAGCATTGTCTTGTTCCATATTCAGTCTCTCTGGATGATAAGTTTTATTATGCACATTGACAGAAGTCAATGTCTGTTTGTTATTTCAGTTTTATATGTTACCAAGCCTGAACACAGAGAAATTAAGTTGTTAGTTCTATTATGATGCAGTTTGGATTTGAAAAAGAAAAGAGAGGAAAGTAAAATAGGCCAAAAAACCACAACAAAATTACATAGCAACAAGCCTTAGGAGACCGACTGTAGCTCAAAGAATGAACAAAATTTGCAACACAATAGATATGGGAGGAAGCTTTATAGGGGCATTGAATTTAGAAGAAAACATTTCCAGAAGAAATTAAATGTTCTGAAGAGCTTCTGGGACCAAATAAAGAGGAACACTGAGTGCAAAGCCTTGTCAGATTCACAGACATATTCCTAGGAGTATTCCTATTGAATGCTCGGGGAAAGAGTTTACAGAGAATTTTGGGCAGAACAGTCAGGGTGAGCCAGGACGAGTAGCCTGTGGAAGGATGGCACCTATAAATGTGATAGAAGAAGAAAATGAACCACAGACTTGACATGTGTAAATCTGGCAAAGTAGCTCTGCCTTTCCAAAATAAAGGAGATCTTACCCTGTGAAAAATCTAAAAGATGTTTAAGACAAACAGGTGAGGAATTATTGGAATGGAACAATACTAAATATTGGGCTATAGACCTTAATAGGAAAAGGTTAGACAAGAAAATATTGTTATTACTTGTTTTGTGAACATAACACGTGGTGAAAATTTATTAAATTGATTACTGCTTATGAAAAAGTCTTTCTCTTTCATTAGGAATCATTTAACTTGGACAGTGAGCTCATGGATCTCAAGGACAACTTTAATAAGCAAGTGGTGTTTGTCCTGAGCCCCCTGAACAAGCAAGATGCAGGCAGGACCATCCAGGCAACAATGCTGTGTGCAGCTGGGTCATGACGGCAACTGCACCACGCTCGGGCGTCTGGCCAATGTCCCTGGCACGTGTGAACCTTACGGATCATGGGATACTGCACGCCTGCACTTAGCCTGAACTCAAAAGTTTGCATACGCTAGGTATGTAAACTATTTTTGGTTTTCACTGAATATAGACGTGAGCAAGCTCTGGGACTGGGCCAGAAGCCTCACCTACGGGTGGATGTACCATATAGGAATTTTCCCAGTTACCAAGAGACTCCTGGCACTGGTTGTAATGGGGTTTCCCAGCCAAAGTGTGGGCCTGGATGATGTTGAGGTGGTAATTGGTGATGTAACCTTCTCTTAGTCTCTGTAACTCTTTGCAGAAATGATTTGATGCTTCGCTCCTATTGCTTTTTATCATACTGTTCATAATAACTAGTACTGTTTCCTTTTATCATACAGCATACTGTTTCCCTTTATTATGTTATAACATGCACTTATTCTTACATTTGATTTGGAATTATTTTTTCTTGGTATCCAGACAATCAGCAAAACAACACATCCTTTGCAATTTACATAACAAATACATTAACATAACTCTATTTTCAGTGCTATGCAAAGTCCATGGTCTTCAGGGAAAACTGAATAGAGTCCTGAATCAGTGGCCCAATGCCTCTTTTCAGTTCTTTTAAATTATTTTTTCTCTTCAAATAATATGAAAGTTCTTTATTATAGCATAGCCATATTGTACATTTGTTACAATAAGAATTCGATCAAACTATTTATATTATTTAGGTTATTATATTTAATTAATGTTAAAACCACCAAAAATTAATACCTGTGTAGTCTTGCTATCTTGAGGTAGGGAACATAGGTTTCTATTTCAAATGAAGGTTGATAATGGCAAATGAGGCTGCATCAGTTCAAAAAAAAGAGGCCAGTAGTTAGATCCTAAAGCCCATGGAAGAGATATGCAGGAATCGGCACATTTCTTTTTTAGGTTTCCCTGGTATTAAGAGTGAGATCAAGGCTGGAAAACACATTCTTCCCTTTATTCTTCTGCAGATAATAAACCCTAAAGAGCAGCTCATGCAGGTAATTTCTCAGCAACACAGACCTGGAAGTCATAAACTGGGGCATACACTGTGCAAGTGGCTCTTTGACAACAGCATTGCCACGTGCTGAGCCGCGGAGAATGAGGTTGCTCCCCCATTGGTAAGGAAAAGAAGAGACTACATGTGACTTCAGCATCCCAAATTGTCACCGGTAGTCAACTCAACACTACTAGGTAGCAGATAGGATCGCTTCAGGCAGTATTGTAGCATTGAAATGTTACTCACTAGCAACATTTCTAGAGCACCAAGTAATTTGTTGTGCAATTAGGAGGCTTGTGAATGCAGGTACTTTTAAAGCAAGCTAACTACTGTTGTCCCTGTATAGCCTCCTTAAGGAAGGAATAGAATATTTTCTCTTAATTAATCCACTTTCTGCTTTTTGACTGCAAGAGAAAACACTTGCTAAATTGGCTTAGATTATGTTGTACTTTATTGTACTTTTAAAATATTACTTTAATAACTGCTTCTTCTGAGAACTGGTAATCACTTTTGCAATGTCATCTGAAATGAATGAGGAAAGAGTGCTAACAGCATTATTTTCTCTCTAAAACACCCTGAAATTTTAAATGCATTTGTAACAGAAAAGTTGCTGCCCAGAGTACTGGTAAGCTAGTGGGCAAATGAGGAGCCCAGCCTCGAAGGCAGTGATTACACAAGCAAGTATTTGCTGCTGTTTACCTGCCAGGGCATCCATATTCTGCTCCCATTAGATTATACCATAGTTAGTTTTATGGAAGATGCGTACTCAGTCCTAGTCAGAAAATGTGCCTGCTTATATGTATCATGTAAACAGAACAGTTATAAATAATAAAGACAAAGTGATAAGTACTATTTTGTATATGCTTTGCAGAATTTAACTATTTGCTGAAGGGCAACGAAGGCGTCTTGATAACCTACTGTCGTGGTGCAACCCTGGCTGGTAATTAAGTGTCACGCAGCTGCTCAGTCACTGCCCCCTCACCCAGAGGGATGGGGAGGAGAATCAGAAAGTAATGTAAAACTCGAGGGTTGAGATAAAACCAATTTAATAACTGAAAATAAAATATAAGTGAAAGAACAATAGTGACAGTAACAGTTATGATGAAAAAGAGGAAGGGGGAGGAATGAAATCCAAAGGGAAAGGAGGACAGAAAACAAGGGATGCACAATACAACTGCTCACCACCCACTGGCTGATGACTGATACCCAACCAGTCCCTGGGCAATGATCTGCAGGCCCTGGCCAACAACACACCCCCTCCTCCCCACCCCCAGTTTATATACACAGCATGACGTCCCATGGTATGGAATATCCCTTTGGCCAGTTTGGCTCACCTGCCCTGGCTGTGTCCCCTCCCAGTTTCCCGTGTCCCTCCAGCCCTTTCACTGGCAGGGACTCAGAAACTGAAAAGTCCTTCACTTAGTATAACCCTCACCCAGCAACAACCAAACACATCATCCATGTGCTCTCGGCAGCGTTCTCACACCAAATCCAAAGCACAGCACTGCACCAGCTACTAAGAAGAAAATTAACTCTATCCCAGCCAAACCTTGGACACCTACATTCCCCTAGTAAGTAGAGTAATGGTTAAAGTGTTGGGGAGTAAAGGGAAGAAGGGAAATACTATGTTGTTTGCTGAAAGACTTATTAATGATATTCATGAATACAGAAGGCAATAACCCATGATTTACACATTTGAAAATGCAGCGGTGAAGCTGGGGTCCATTTTTTATTCTAGCTGGTGCTTTATGAGGAAAAGGATGCAGAGGATCTGCAAATGTGCCACTAGTACTTCAGTACCTGGTACAGAAGAAAAGCCCTCAGTGTAGATCTCTCAGGTTTCAACTGAGTTTTAGCAGACATTGGGATTTGCTATTATAATCTACCCCTATATTTCTGGTAAATGAACTGTTGCAGGAGATACGAGAATACCAGCTATCAGCTAGCTATGGCATTCAAACACTACATTTACTTTCATAAAATCCATTCTGTAAAACACTCACCATTCAGTGCAGTCACTAAGGTATAAAAGATATGGATATTACTTATGCACCAATGGAATCACATTTGGAAATTAAAATTCTGCTGTGTGACAAAGACAAGCTACACAAACCCCACAGATTTATGACAGAGAAATAAACAGAGAGCAAAAAATAGCATTGCTCCAAAGATTTACAAGTATCATATAATCAGTAAAGTATGTTATAAAATAAAATGATCCAACATCAACAAAAAACAACTAAACTGTGTTAGTTTTACACAAATTTTTCTTCTCTTAGGCCTTGTAGTTTGATTTTGCTGCACCTTTTAACCTCAGTGCTTTCTCTTGTTGAACTCATTGAGGAAATATTTCAAAGAGCTTTGCACTTGCCCTCATAAGAGGAGAATTAGTAATAGGAGCACTTTTGTGAACCATTAGGGTTTTTTTTTAATAAGCACCTATGACAGTTTTTCCTGGAGATAAATGAAAAATGTTTGGAAAGGTAGAGCATAGCTAGAAGCATTTTATTCAATAGATGAATGTTTTTTCCAGCTCTGTGGAAATCCATACCAATATGTGGATTAAAGCATCTATAAAGCATGCAGTGAAAATTGATTTAGGCATGCAAGTGAAAGAATGGCACAGAACTGTAGCAGGCGGAGCAAGAGGCAAGTCACAATCTGTATTTATAACAAACCATTCCTAGACATACAGTTTTCGCTGTGTGGGTGCAGGACTCAGTGTATGACCCAAGGGCGAGACCAGTCAGCCACCCCTGCTCTGATAAGACCTGTATTAGTAAGAATTTTGAGATATTTTGTCTTGCCAAGCACTCTTCTCAAACCCGATGTCCTCAGACATGTATCTAATACTTCTTGCTGAGGACAGGCCACTGACCGAGCTGTCTGCACTTGTTCTGCAAGAGGAAGAAGGCAACACCTTCCTTTGGCCCCCCATTTTTGATGTTATAAAAAAAATGAAAAGATAGAGCTAAGATGACCTTTCCAGATTTTTTTTCCCTTTAACCTGGATAGATGCTCATCTATTGTGACCATCCCGAGAACTGGTGACAAGGAAGATGTGCTGTCAATTCAATATCCAAATTGTAAAAATCCAGTGCTGTGTCAAGGCACCCGGCATCTTCCAGTGTCTGCAGGCACCAACTAATTGTCAAATCAGAAGACTGTCAAAACAGGATATGTTTGAGTCCATGCATGCTTTCACTTGGGGTACAGCCAAACTGCACCTCAGATCACTGAATGACCCTGCAGCCATGACGGTTATAACTCCAACCATTTCATATCCTCAACACTAACTTGCCCTATTTTCTCTCTAGTCCCGCTCTGTAGGATAACAGATCTCCCATGGACATGTTTTGAATGTCCTATAACTAACAAGTTACCAGAAAATTAAATGTTATCCGTAGAAGTTTTGGTTAGCAACAATCAGATAATTATTTATCTTCAAACCATACTGAAAAATATTTGAATCCAAACCTGCATTTGTATGTTCATTATGAAATTTCTAACCTGGATCTTGTCTGTTATTTGTTCTCCACATATGGCTTCAAGCTTCATTCTGTTTTATTTTTTGTGTTTTGTTAAACATCAATAATAACCTTTTATCAATCTATACATAAAATACTAATTTGATTGAATAAGTTAGCACTGCCCAATTGCAGTTATTATATTACAGTTATTAATAATTAGTTAGAGTATTGGTAAATTGTGTTTTGTACTTCATCTGTATAGTGATAGAAGAGTATGGTAATAATGAATCAAAAGACCATCATGAAGCCTATGAAAATCAAAAGTAAAATTTGATAAATTCTGTTGTTGTGTATATTTTGCTATAAAATATTGGTTTCAAATGTACGTTGGCTATTTTGACAAAAGCAATCCCATAGCTGTAACTTTGCATGGGATTTCTCTGAAAAAAGAACAGTAATTAATAAAGTGATAGCAGTATGTTCTCATTGATGATCACAAAATATTCCAAGCACAAAAGAATCAAAGCCTTCCAATCTGTCTTTCAGCAGCTGTAAAGCACAACTAGATCACTACATATTTAACAGGTGAGGCAAGATTTTTAAAGTTCTGGTGAAATTTTATCTGAAAAACAACCCCAAACCCCAGACATAGTTCACTGCAGTATCAACTGTAAAATCAAAGTTTTCTATTCCCACATAACAACCACATCTTCTTTAATCCTCAGAGTATTGTCTTCATCATATGTCAAGCTTTTAATATAAATCTGTTCTCAATTGCTTAATTCCCCCCCCCTCCCCCCCCCCTTAATGTTAAGCAACTCCTATGCCAGGTTTCTGATGTGATACTATTTTTCTGCCAGGTAGAAGTCCAAAGAGCAATTTGAGTATTTAGTAAACTTTAATAAAGGTGGAATATTGGTACTGCGTTGTTCAACCTGGTTCTCTCTATTGTGCATCTCTTTCATCATGTAGGAACAATGAAACAGCTCTGTCTGAGGGTTCATGTCAGAGAAGTTTGCATGACCAAACCCACTTCAAATGTCTGAAGATGTGTCTAAAAGCCACAAATGGAGGTCTGCTGTCTGAGGATGGAGTCTCCACAGTGTCTTTTCATGAACGATGATGAACTGATCACACAGGAAGAAGTGCAAAAACTTTTAAAAAGGGTAAAACAAAAAAGCAGAAAAGTCAAAAAGCACACAAAAAGGGAAAGTCTATGGTGATACTTAAATTTTTCAGAGAACACATCAAAGGAAAAAAAAAAGAGTATTTTTAGTAGTCAAATTATCCAAGTACCACAATTGCAATGAGTTGTATATAATGTACATGCCCAGCAAAAAATTGGATAAATAGCTGTGCTGAAGTATACACTGAAAACTGTTGTAGCCTGATCTTCAGCACCCTTTATGTCAGTCATGAGGGTTAAGGAAACAGAGCATTCAGAAGAAGCTGCCTTCAAACTGAAATACTGTACTGTACTATAGAGTGTATACTATGATTTATATATGGTTACTGAGAGATAAATATCATATATCAATTTACAACATAATTGGAATTGTACCTGCCATAATCAGACAACAGCTAGAGGATAAATATACAAAGGAAGACTGACAAAGCAAATTTTGCAGAAATTGGTATTGATTTGCAGAACTAAGGTTTATTTCCTCAATTAGAACCCTTGATTAAAGAGTGGGAAGAGGTTACATAAATTAATCAGAGGATATGGTACAGCTTTTGCAGGTCCCGAGGTGCAGAAGACTACTGACCTGTAGCTACAGTGCATTATGGTTATTGCTCCTTGCAGTTCTACTCGGTGTTTGGGACTTACAGAATAGCTGGATCTGGGCACAGAAGTCATTAAAAAATTGACCATCTGGAAATCAACCATCATTTCAGCTGTTTTTAATGTAGGAAACACAACCACTTGCTGTTTAGAGCAGGTTTTCAAAGTGTGTGGAAGAGTTCTTCATAAAGAAATAAGTGCCAACAGAAGAACAAAAGAAATTGTGATGAGAGCTGTAAGTGACACTGCAAAGACATGGGTTCCGTTTGACATTTAGAGTTACCTGCCAGTGTGGTATAAGACAAAAGCATCTGCATAACAAAAAAGAATTTCAGGATTCTATAAATCTACAGGTGATTTTTTGGGGGAAGTTTGGGACGGGGAAGATGCTGGGAAATAACATATGTAACATAATTCCTGAAGACAATGTTTAAAAATTTATTTTTTTTTTTAATTATGATGGTCTATATCCTGCCTTTGGTTTCTTTGGTAGGAAATCTTAAAAAAAATCTATGGATTCATAAGTGGTAGCTCTGGGTTTGTCTTGGTGTAAAATGAGAGCAGAATTTTATCTTTTGTCTTCAGTCATATGACTGTATCTTCATCCTTTCTGTTTCCAACCCCATAATACTCCGTAAAAGCCATACAGAGCAGCTTGAAGTTTTGTGAACTGGTTAACAATACAAAAGAAGATAAATATAAGTGCAAGAGAATGGTTTCCTTTATGTTTCTAGATGTGTTTCAGAGAAGAAAGAAATTTCCTTCCACCAGGAGGGAAATTGCTTGCTGACTAAAATGGCATTAGACTGTCTCCTATGAATTTTTTGAAAGCACAGAAGAGTAACAGCAAAAGAGAGCAAATACTGCTGCGTGAACAGATTTGAAAAATAAAGCATGTTTTGCAGCATATATTTCAGAAGTTCTGAAGCCAAATGGAATTGCTAGATCTCTTGCGTAACAACAGACATTAGACCTTTCTTTAAGTAATTCCTGTTTAATTAAAACTTGATAACAACAGCAACAACCCCACCTTGGCTTGAAGTATTAAGAGTTTTGTAGAACCTACTGCACTATCTCATAAGTGGTTCCAAAGGCAATTACCACCATTGTCAAAACTCCCCCCTTGATTTCTAGCTTGAATTGATCTACCTTCAGCTTCCAGCCATCAGATTTTGTTTTATCTTTGTCTGCTGTATTGAGAAGCCTCCTATTATGAAATACATTCCTCAAGGCACTTCACACAGTGAAAAAAACCCCACATTTTATGCACCATAAACATATTTGCTTATCAATAGAGGATGAAAGACTGCATCTGTGAAACTTATCAAAGGGAAGGTTAAGTCATTACTTTGAATAATATTTGAGCCTAACATAATAACTTGGAGGAGAAAGGTTTTTATTCATGAGAGCTGAAGAATGAAGTAGGCATACAATCCTTTATTTTTTGAAGTGTTGGTAACACATAGAGGTCCAGATGAGTTTTAGACTGACGTTTTCTAAGTGACAGCAGCCACCACTTGTTTCTTGCAAGCAGAGATGAGTCAGACTGCATCTCTGGAGAGAGCAGCTGGAGGACGGTGAAAGCAGTGAAAATACCTTGACTCTGTGCATGTGCTCTGATCCATGCTTCAGCTTGATGGATAATGTGTGGACTGAGCCCACTGCACATTTCTGGCATGTTTTTTGGCAAAAGGGTACAAAACCAGCTGCCATTCACCTTTCTGACAGAAGTAGCAATGTAGATGAGAAACTGTCCACCAGCTCATCTGTTCACTTCCTATGCAGGTGTTCACTTCTCCCTAGCGTAAGAGATGCAATGGAATAACCATTGGAAAAAAGGACTGAAAGGAACTAGAAAAGGAGTGGAGTTTGGTTTTCTCCATATTTATTCCTACAAATTCTGCAGGGACTGAAAACAGGCTAAGTACAAGCCCCTTAGCTGGGTCTTACACCCGTTAGAAAGGTTGTTTCACTAAGGGTAATATGTGCATCTGTAAAGGGCTTAGCTGGAAAAACTAACCAAGACTTAACTTCAGAAGTGCTAGTATTATTGAAGGTCATGTATTTGGCCATTTTTTATTTCCAGTTACTACAAAACCAATTTTATATATATATATATATATATATATATAAAGCTATTATACACATTTCAAGGGTCACTGTACCCCAAGAAATACCTTTTCACAGATCAGAGCACTCTTGGATACTAAAGATAGCTTGGTTTTCCCCGTGGAAGGGGCTAATACATGTTCTGACCATTTTGAAACAAGGGCGTTATATATATTTGTCTCTTCTGATACTGCCAGCACCCTGGTGGGTGTCATAAAGTAAGAAATATATAACTCTGTTAAGACAGGATGCTGTCTGTATTAAAGTAATAAATACATGAACTCATACATATAGAATCTTTGTGCAAAACCTTTTTCTTTGTTTTTAGTGGAAGATGGAACAGGAAGCAGATTTTTCAAAAAATAAAGGAACACTAATTTCCAGGATAGCAAAAATTTCCAGATAAAGCAAAAAACAAACAAACAAGTGAAGCACAGCATATAAGGTGAACGTAGCCATCACTAAAATCCCAACAGTATTCTTCAAAGCTTGTTGTAGATGATAAATATATAATTTAATATGTGATAAATGTCCTATAATTTAATATGTTATAAATATCATCTGCTTACTGCACCATCATTTACATACTAATACAAGTAAAAGCAGCACAATAACGGCAATGCAGGCATACTAAGTGAAAACAAAACCAATAAAGCAGGGCAGAATTTAAACCATACATCCTACTTTTGTGGAGTATATAGAAGATTTGAATCACTCATTGCACAGGTCTACATGATCTGTATATAAAATTTCTAAGGCACAATTAATTTTTTAAGTACAGAACATAAGCAGAGGATAAAATGTTTTTCAAGGATACCCTTGCACACAGGATGCGATTAATACATGATGAGGGAATTGGTTGTCTCTGTGAATGCCCAGACTGGGGCTTCCTGCAAAGGCTAGTGTTGGCGAGGGAATAATTAAGATTAATATCACTTAAAGCAGAGTATTTGACTGGAGTAGATAGCTAAATCTGCCCTTGTTTGTACTGGTAAATGTCCCTCGGACTTCAAAGGAGCCATACGGTCTAATTCAAAGGGCAAGTCAATATAAATAAGGATTCCAGACTCCGCACCTGGGTCTTCTATGTACCTGTCCAAAACAACACAAACACCCAAACTTACTAATGGTTTTCTGTTTTTTGAACAGAAAAATGGATTTTCAGGGAAACTGTGATCTGTGCTTTTTATCTTGCCCCCTCTGTTGCTGTGATGGAGAACTGCGTACTCAGGCTGATATAAATTTGATTCTATCATGATCCTCAAATTTCTTTCCTAATTTTATCAGGAACAGGTGTTTCAGAAAACTACCTGCTTTGTTGATCAAAATGCAAAACCTGACCAAAAAGTTCCATAAGTTACTTAAGCTTTCTCTAAAATGGGATGACTATTTGGAATTCATTCTACCCAGTTCAGTCAGCAACTATTTATGTGCTTTACATGTTATCATTAAAAGAGTAGTATTAGTATAATAAAACACAGTATTACTATAATAAAAATGAAATATTCAGGGCTTAATATATGCTAGCTGGACCACAGGTGAATGCACAGTTTAAACTACAGAGATGAAATAAAAGACTATGCTGGACACCACGTTCCACCACAGACTATTCCCAGACTTTCTATTTAATTCTCAGCTGAGGTGACAAACCATTAGGGAGATATAATCATAGCTTGCACTCTAAGGTTATGTTATTAAGAAAATCTTATCCCAGGTAAAAAAGTGACTTAGGAGAAATATGCAAAAAGAGACATAGTGAATAGTAATCACAAGAGCAACAAAAGTAATTATAACCAAGTATAGTAAATACTGAAAGAGTCAAACTGAAAGTGGTGCTCCAAATACCTGTTCTACGTTGACAGTCCAGTTTGGAATAAACAGAAAAAAAACATATCTCTTTGGATGATGTGTAGAAGCAGAATTTTATAGTGGTATTATAAAGAGCTATAATTAGCCTCTCTTACAATGTCTCAAAATGTATGTGATAGTTCACATACATTTTAACTAGCTCTTTGTAGGGCAAACTCTTATCGTATTTAAATCAATGTGCTGTGCAAGGCTTCCTCTTCCATACACACAGATTTCTGTATTTAAGACATTTCAATGCACTTTCAGTACCATATGACCATCTTTGCACACTGACTGAGTGTAAAAAGCAGATGATAATGATCTGTGTCTTTCTATGCTGGTATGAACACCAGGGCTCACGTGAATCCATTACTATTAATAGAAGCAACCATTGTATAAGTTCCATTTTGATGAGAAAATGGAACATTTCTAACTTGAAATGCTTTTAGCTATGCTAGCATGAGATGCATAATAGAGCTTCCAAAGTACTTACGACTCACAGTTGGACATCAAAGGAAATACACTAGTGCAGCGCTTTATCTCTTACCTCTCTTTTACACCGAGAAATGAGTCTCCAAATCAAACAAATGATAGAATCATAGAATCATGGAATGGTCTGGGCTGGAAGGGAACTTAAAGATCATCTAGTTCCAACCCCCCTGCCATACGCAGGGACACCTTCAACTAGACCCCCTTGTTCGAAGCCCCATCCAGCCTGGCCTTGGACACGTCCAGGGATGGCACATCCACAGCTGCTCTGGGCAACCTGTTCCAGTGCCTCACCGCCCTCACAGGAAAGAATTTCTTCTAAGCAGCCAATCTAAATCTACCATTTTTCAGCTTAAAGCCATTCCCCCTTGTCCTGTCACTACATGCCCTTGTAAAAAGGCATTTTTCAGCTTTCTTTAGGTACTGGCAGGCTGCTATAAGGTCTCCCTGGAGCCTTCTCTTCTCCAGGCTGAACATCCCCAAGTCTCTCAGATTGTCTTCACAGGAGAGGTGCTCCAACCCTCTGATCATCTTTGTGGCCCTCCTCTGGACTCGCTCCAACAGGTCCATGTCCTTCTGATGTTGGGGCCCCAGAGTCGAACTCAGTACTCTGGATGGGGTCTCATGAGAGCTGAGTTGAGGGAGAGAATCAGTGGTCTCGCTTCTTTGGATGCAGCCCAGGATTCAGTTGGCTTTCTGGGCTGCAAACTTACATTGGTATATTGCCGGGTAATGTTGAGCTTCTTTTCAGGCAACACCCCCAAGTCCTTCTTCAGGACTGCCCTCAATCCATTCTCTGCCCAGCCTGTACTGATACTTGAGGTTATCACAACCCACGTGCAAGACCCTGTGGCGTATAATGCACTTGGTCTTGTCGTACTTCATGAGGTTTGCATGGGCACACCTCTTAAACCTGTTAAGGTCCCTCTAGCATATCGACCACACCACTCAGGTTGGCATCATTGGCAAACTCACTGAGGGTGCACTCAATCGCACTGTTTGTTTCCAACAAAGATGTTGAAAAGCACCGGTTCCAGTACCAACCCCCAAGGAATGTCACTCATCACTGATCTCCACTTGCACATCAAGCTGTTAATTCCAAATCTTTGAGTGTGACCATCCAGCCAACTCCTTATACACCGAGTGGTCCATCAGTCAAATCCATGTCTGTGTGGTTTAGAGACAATGATGTCATGTGGGACAGTGTCAAAAGCTTTGCACAAGTCCAGGTAGATGACAACAGTTGCCCTTCCCTCATCCATCAACACTGTAACCCCATCATAGAAAGCCACCAAATTTGTTAGGCACAATTTGCCCTTAGTGAAGCCATGCTGGCTCTCACCAATCACCTCCTTATTTTCCATGCACTTTAGCACAGTTTCCAGGAGGATCTGCCCCATGATCTTTCCAGACACAGAGGTGAGACTGACCGGCCTGTCGTTTCCCAGGTATTCCTTATTTCCCTTTTAAACACAGGCGTTATGTTTCCTCTTTTCCAGCCAGTGGGAACTTCACCAGGCCGCCACAGCTTCTCAAATAGGATGGGTAGTGGCTTAGCCACTTCATCCACCAACTCCCTCAGGACCCAGGGATGCATCTCTTCAGGTCCCGTGGACTTGTGCACCTTCAGGTTCCTTAGATGGTCTCAAACCCAGTGTTCTACAGTGGGCAGTTCTTCATTCTCCCAGTCCCTGCCTTTCCCTTCTGTGACCTGGGCAGTGTGGCTGGAGCTCCTACCAGTAAAGGCTGAGGCAAAAATGCTGTTGAGTACCTCAGCCTTCTCCATGTCCCAGGTAACCAGGTTTCCTGTTTCCTTCTGGAGAGGGCCCGCATTTTCCCTTGTCTTCCTTTTATCACCAATGTAGCTATAGAAGCTTTTCTTGTTGCCCTTGATGGCCCTGGCCAGATTTAATTCTCTCAGGGCTTTAGCTTTCCTAACTTGATCCTTGGATGCTGGGACAATTTCTCTGCATTCTTCCCAGGCTACGTGTCCTTGCTTCTGCCCTCTGTAGGCTTCCTTTTTGTGTTTGAGTTTCTCCAGGAGCTCCTTGTTCACCCATGCAGGGCTCCTGGTGTTTTTGACCAATTTCCTCTTTGTTGGGATGCATCACTCCTGAGCTTGGAGGAGGTGATCCTTGGATATCAAACAGCTTTCCCGAGTGCCTCCCATTCAGCAGTGAGCTCTATGTCCATAAAACTGTCAGATAAGGCCAAGACTTTCAGTTGAGTGTTGCTTTTGACGTCTGCCTGGGAGAACCAAACCCAACTCTCTCTTCCCCTCCACATCGTTCCATTTTGGCAAAATCCTGTACTTTCTCCAGATAGTGTCTAAAACGTTTTGCAGCACAGAAAAGCAACAATATGAAGATACTGGACTGCAAAAGTTGTTCTGAAATGGCTGAATAGCCCTGGCTAAAACAGAAGGACAGGAACAGGTTTTGTTCACTTAATATCTAGCAATTTTTCTTTTTTCCTTTTCCTTTCCATTAATGGATTAGACATGTACTCTTATAACCCTGAAGAACTAATAACCACAATTTGGTATTCTATCAGCATGTCATAGCCTGATATTAACTGATTTTGTGCCATGAATTTATCACACTTTAATTCAAGCATTTACTTAAGGAACGGCATCCTTGCATGAACAAAAAGCAGTACAGGTTACATGCATAAGTATATGCTACAGTCATCAATTTAATAAAAAAGTTATCTTTTCCTTCTATACAAATTTATAAAATACTTTCACTTCTCACTCAGTACTTGTTTGTGAACTGAGTTTGACTGGGTTGGGTGAATACATGCAAATTTAAAAGCTACTTTATTCTGACTGAGTAACATGTCACATTAAGAAAGTGAGCTGCAGTAGAGGAAACTAATTAAATCAAGGAGAACTATGTGGTTAAACTTGGAAAATATTTGGAACTTCTCTAGGGGAAAAAAAAATGAGAAAAAAATCCCATCTCAAACTATATTCAGAAAATGGTAGCTGGAAGCAGGTACAGTCATAGAAATCTGCCAGTCTACTATAAGAAGCTTGATATACTATATCTTCTACTATAAGAAGTTAGGTACCAGAGTATTAAAAATGGATTTTGTGTTGCATTCCCCAAAGATTTTACAGGTGCTTGATTGTTAGATGTTCAGTGCATGTTTATGGCCATATGAAAGACAAAATATATAAATACCTACATATATGAATTTATGTTTGTGGTAGGTACGGTCAATGTACTGCATTACAACATAGCGTATGTTTCATTCTGTTGGTTTTTTTAATAGTTTCAGGGAATAGAGGAACAGAAGATTCTTTCCCTATTATTTTTGAGCTTTTTTTTTTTTTTTTAAATAAAACTTAGTTTAAAAGTAAGTATCACTGAAAAATCCATAGGTTGCTTACAAAAGGGACTACTCAGCCCCATGAAACAGACTTATAATAAGTGTTCATTCCTTATTCACTACTGGTTTTAAACTTTGAATTCATCATGACAGTGAAGAACTTTACAGTCAGATACCATGTACCTGACCATTTAATAGTGTTTACAATTTCAAGGTAACAAGTCTTTGTGAAACCTGGTATTCAACTTAAAATTGATTGATTCTAATGCTTTATGTGCATTACTATAATATTGTTATAGAGATTTACTCCACAACTGAATGCTTTATGGAATGGGAACCACATTTAGGTGGTTTTTTTCTTCCCATATTACCTAACACAATCACACATAGCTCTTCTTTTAGAAATAACTATGTGCTGTGGTTTAACCCTGGCTGATGATCAAGACCCATGCAGCTGCTCACTCACTCTCCCTACAGTGTGATGGGGGAGAGGATCAGAAGAGTAGAAGAGAAAACTCGTGGGTTGAGATAGGCAGTTTATAAGGTAAAGCAAAAGCCGTGTACAAAAAAAAAGCAAAACAAGGGATTTATCCACTATTTCCCACCGGCAGGCAGGTGTTCAGCCATTCCCAGGAAAGCAGGGCTCCATCTCACATAACTGTTACTGGGGAAGTCAAATCCTCTAATGCCAAATGTCCCTCCTCTTCCTTCTTCTTCCCCAAATTTATATACTCAGCATGATGTCCCATGGTATGGAATATCCCTTTGTCTAGTTCAGATGACTTGTCCTGGCTGCGTCCCCTCCTAGTTTCCCGTGCCCCTCCAGCCCTCCCACTGGCAGGGCCCAAGAAACTGAAAAGTCCATGACCTAGTATAAACATTACCTGGCAAAACCCCAATACCATCTGTGTGCTACCAATATAGTTCTCACACCAAATCCAAAGCACAACACTGCACCAGCTACTAAGAAGATAAATTAACTCTATCCCAGCTGAAACCAGGACACCATGGATATTCGAGGTATGTATATGTTTCATGTTTTATGTATGCCCAGTTCACAGTGATACTGGTTCTTTTTCCTACTTGTATCTAGACAGATTCCCGTTCATAGCTTGATACTTTGATGCCCATTTTGTACAGAAGATGAAGGATGATAGAGGAGAATCTAAGCTAAGGAGAAGCTTTGTTTAGAAAAAATAAAAGGGAATCAAAGAGAAATGATATAGCAGATTGTGTGGCTGTATTTCAACCATTAAGGTACAGTAAATAAATTTAAAAAAATAAAATCTAAAGGATTAAAACATTTGTCCTCTTCTACTTGGAAAAAGAAAAAGTATATACACCCTTAAGGAAGGTAAATTAAAAAATGAGAAGTTCACCAGATAGTAATGAAAAAATAAATATTCTTCGATTACTTGGTATTTCATGATACTAATTTATCACTATAGATTATATGAAAGTTACTTCCTCAGTATTAATTTAAAATTCAGTAGACTGCGGTACCCCAACCAAAATGGATATGTAAAAAGATTTGGAAGAAGATTTGGAGAGTGGAAGGGTCTAAATGCTTAAATCTGAGATAAATATCCAGAAGTTTTCTTCAGAAGGTTCCACAGTATTAAAGAAGTATTCAACAGGTCATGCCTACTCCCTCTTAATCAAATTGTCTTTCTATCCTGATCAGAATATTAAATTTTTATCAGAAGCATATTTCAGCCAATAAAGTGGCTAATACACAGGGAGCTAAAACCTTTGTCTCTAAAATACTGTGCTCGGTAGAGACATGAAGTGCAGCTGGAATGCACGGATAGTGAAGATTAGCACATAGCTCTCATCTCCCCTTCAAAACAAGCACAGACTACAGAGATTCTTAGCTAGAAACTTTGGCATGTCTGTTGTACTGAATGTTGTCTCAACAGCTGGCACTAAATAACTCTGTGCCTAGGAAGTGCTGAGGCCTAAAGCAACAGGCCCTGCGGCGAAGCTGGCTTCAAGATGAACCCACCAACCAAACATTATATATAATTTAGTATCCAAACATTAGCAAAATATGCATGATCATTAGTGATATATGCATGATCATAAGTGAAAGATGTAGCTCAGACAGAATTTAATCATTACTGAGGGTATAGTGCACCCTTCCTTGCTCAGAGGCAGGTGGCCAAGGCCGTGACGCCAGCCGTGCGGCCTTGTTTGCTAACGGGTGGTTGACCTCCAGCAGATAAAGGAAACTCCCTCGGCTGCTGAGCCCTAGCCAGGCCTCTGTGAGGCCTGAGGGAGGGTGAAACCAGAGGTTTCCACATTTGAAACGAAGTGAGCTTGTCTGTGTAACAGTATCAAAGCTGGGCTCTCTTGCAGCGACTCTGGGGCCCTCAGGGACGAGGGGCCCCCCCATGCAGGGTCTCCCGATGGCCGGGGGAGGCTCTGCAAATGCCAGCCCCGCACCACCGAGCTGGGTGATGGCAACGTACCAGGGCAACGGGGGACGTAGCTTTCTTAACTACTGTGGCTAACCTTGAATAGTAATGATTAGGTGCATTGCCTTGCTTATCTGTTTTATTGCTTGAATCAGGGTATCCTAGGTTAATCCTTTTGTATGTGCATATGGCCTTATTTTCTGCATTAATCTGAAACAAACAGAAAATCAAGGTTATTTTCTGTGTTGGTGTCTGTGTGCTATCTATTGACCCTGTCGATTGGCAAAATAGCCTATAAGTTTACATAGTTTACATTACATTATTAGTCAGTGATGGATGTCTACTTCCACAGTATCGCTCCCATGATGCATACATTTAGTTTGCTGGGCAGGAATGTGGACAAGAACATGGAGTAACATTAGAGTAATGCAATGACTACCCTTCTGAAAGAGCCCTTACCCATACGTAAAACCAGGGAGAATTTACTAATGTTATGCATTTCATAGATCATGAGCACTGCTTGTTCATTTCTAGAAAATTCACATTCACAGACTTGAGTGTTACTTTTAGATATGTTGGCTATTTAAACTCTCATCCATGATTCTAAAATGTTTTTTATCAAAAGAAAAAACAACCAGAAATATTGCTGCTTCAAATGCAAGCCTATAGGGTAACCATCTTTGCTCCCTTTGAAGTTTGGTTGCTATTTAAAGAAAAGTGTCTTGATTTCAAGCAAGTTCCTGCTGTCAGCACCATGTAAACAACATAACTCAAAAGGATCAGCATTTTATGGCCAATGTAATGAGGAAAGACTATGATTGATAGGAGATGAAGAACGAATGACTGCGTTGCTTTACCAACAATACCTGTGGAATGAAGCATAGACAAGGGAGAGTACAAAAAGAGCTTGAATTATTACTAGTGTGCAGCATTTAAGGAGTTTTCTCTAAATATATAGGCAGATTGTAATAGTTAAAAAGGCACATTATGCTGAAAGCAGAGGTCATCAAAGATTTACATACTAAGCCAGCATGTAATTGAGCCGGAGGATTTTGTGAAATTTGCAAGCAATTTAATGTCTTTGCTGTTCAATCATAATTCATAAAGGAATTTACCAATACTTATTTTTCCCTAAAATATCACTGTTCTATGCTTTGATGTGATTTTTTTCTATTTCAAACTCTTAATAGTAAAGGGGTAAAATTAAACAGAGGGTATACATCATCAGACAAAAAAAAAACCCCTCAACCTTACATATCAGCCCAGACATTCACTCTGGGTGTAGAAATAACTTCTCGTTGTTTTGGGGACTCTATAGACTACCTTTTGTTGTTTTTGTTCTGTTAAGGAAGAGATCTTAAAAGTAAGTATGAAAATCAGGTTTTCACTCTATTTTCTGGTGCTAGACAGGTCAGAAATACCTGGAAAATTTTTCAAATTAGTCTCATTGCTTTGTGAAATACCAAAATATGTATCTGAAAGTATATTTGATTATCTAGCACTAAACCTTTAGGCTTTTGTCTAATCCTTCCCCACTGACTTTTACAAAATTTTTCTATTAATTTACCAAAAAGTTATTTTTCTGGTAAATAATTGTGCATTAAAACAACACATTCAGTTAAGCTTTCCTGAAAAGCCTGTATGATTTTGTTTTGTGCAAATTATCTCTGACAGAATCACTTATATAAAATAGATTTTCAGAACAATATTTTTAAAAACATTGGAATAGATATTTTTTTCTACATTTCTTAAAATTTCTCCCATTGTTTTCATTAATTTATGTGTCCCTGCTCACGGTGAATAAGGAGAAAAATCTCTCGCTGTCCTCTATTTCTATGAATAACTTTCTCTTGTTCAAAGACCGATACTTGTTTTTTGAGTTGAACAGTGTAAATGGGGAAAAAAAAAGTGAAACTGAAAAGATACATTTAGAATGGACTTCTCAGAAAAGGATACACTTTATAGACAAAAACGAGAAAAATAACAGTAGGTACTAATTCTATGTATAGGTTTTGTTATGTTGGTTTTATTTCAGCTTGATATTTTTCTCTATGTTTTTGTACAGAGGCCATCACACAGGGTTAACAAATGGTTAGGTTCTAAATTACCATCTGGAAGAAAGGCTACAGGTTGTCTTATGCCACTAGGTCTCCTGAGAAACTCAGTGATTTCCATTTGTTTCCACTTTTTGCTGGTCCCATTTAAGGTGAGCACTGAACACTGAGAACCAAAAAAACAACCACGATTTTCCTTTTTCCACCTTGCTGCCCCAAATACCAGCTGCACTCTAGTGCCCAACTCATTTTAATGCTTGTCTCCCTGCCACTATGGAGCACAATGGAATGCCCAGTTTACCAGTACGCTGTGTTCCACAATCTTCTCTCATCAAACTAAAACCACCTTGCTTGAAAAATAGAGAATCATAATAATAAAACAATGCACACAAACAGCAGTGAAAAATCATACCTGGAAAACAGATGCAGAGAGGAGCTGTAAGAGTTTGAAACATTGCAGTAGGCAGTTCCATCACATAACGTGGAAATACGACTAAAATATTAAAATATTGAAAATACTGCTTTTTAAAGTGTGTGCATTAGATATCTAACCAGAGCTAATAAGAAGTATCTTTAATTTCAGAGTAATAGAGAATATAGAAAATATAAGTAATAATCACTTCAAAAATCAATGTAATACTAATAGCATTTTAAACATTTTTAAATGAACTACGTAAGTATGACCATATTGTAGGAAACAAGCCGCAACTCATAATATTCTTGACCATCTGAGCCAAAGTAACGTTAAGGACTACAGCGAGATTTCAAAAGCCTACCAAAATATTTCAGCCAAATGATTCCATTTAGTCTATGCCACGTGTGAGCTCTGAGCCGCTTGTCTTGCAACCAGACTCTGTCTTAATCTGAAAAAAGCCCAAAACTTTCTCTTGCCCCTTCAGAGACTCAATGTTATTCCACTTGATACCTATTAAACTTTATGTTCACTTCTATATGACTATTATTGTTCACAGCAGTGGAAGCATCTTCATCATTGTAACAACTACGGATCCTACTCATAGATGAAGATTTCAACGTGTAAGACATTGTGAAGACACAGAATGAAAATAGAAAAATCACCCTTCTTATAACTATTTTTGTAAATCTTAAACAAGAAGTAGATGGGGAGATAGAGCTAACGGGAACATCAAGAAAAAAATTTTCTTTTGCAGTAGCCACTACTGGTCTCACAACCCTGTCTGCTCTGTCAAGTCCTCTGGGCAAGGAGCTTTGACAGGGGACCCAAAGGCAGTAATTTTTTATCCCACTCTACCTTCCGTGCCCATTTACTGCATGCACCTGTCTGTGCCTGTACATGGGGTGGGAGAAAAAACCCAAAGCTCCTGTCCAAGAGCAAAATAACAAATGGAAACAGGGCAGGGTTTGGACCTGGCCAGAGGTGGGAATCAACACTGAGTGGGAAGGGATAGACCTTGAGAAGCCTTGAAAACAGAGAAGCATCTCTCATCAGATGTTACAGAAAGCAGACAGAAGTGAAGCGCTGCATGCAGGAAACTGATACATCAAAATCGATAGAGTGACAGAGCGTTCTGTAATTGGTATTAGAAGGTACTGAGCAACACAAGGCAGCTTTGCTGGTTTTTGTTTTAAAATGAGAAACTTGTAGCTCTCCACTTGCACTAGTTTTCATAGTTCAGGCTTAGAAAGCAGCCCCAGATCCACGGATCTATTGGATCTATGGGCAGCCCTGCACCTGGTACACAGCAGCGTGATGCAGAGGTGGCGGGGGGGTGCCAGGGACCATAGAGGAGGCATTGGTGAGGGGCAGCAGCCCGCAGACTCCACACTTGGAACTCAGAAAGCTCTCAGAACACTGAAGCGGCACAGAAGAGAGCGGATAGCACCTGTCCAGGAGGCAAGGAGCCCAGCCAAGCATCAGCGGCATTGTGCCCCTTGCAGAGGCTGTCTCTCCTGGCTCTGGCTGAATTTCTACCAACGTGCAGAAGATATAATGTGCAAAATAAGAACCTGATTTTTTTTTTTTTAATCCCTGTTCAAGGGCACCAAATTCACCTTCCTGAGAAAAGATTAAAAGAATTTGGGTTACTTAGCTTAAAAGAAAGGAGAGCAAGGCAGATTACCTACTAATGCCTAATTTCTATCATGGATAAAAGAAAAGAGATTTTCTGCAATTCCACAAGAGAGGATTCAAATTAGATACTAGAGGAAAACTGCTGAAAGGTAGGGAGACTTTTTCTTTATAGTGCCCACTAGTGAAGGTCTTCAGCATATTAGAATTGCCTGCAGGGGTGGGCAGAGACATCTTGTGGGAGGTGGCAAGTTACATGGTCTTCTGGGGTCCGTCTCTACGTTCAGATTCATCTTCAACCACTCCAGTCAAAGGACACGTAGATGTATGATTTGATTAGACAATTTTTGAAAAGACATCAAAGCTTCATTTGAAGACTAAAAGAAATGGAGAATCCTATTAAAAGTTTTTTCTTATCCATCTCCACTGCTAAAAACGTCTGCCTTCTTTTCATTTGAATTATTCAGGCTTTAATGTGTAGCCTTTGGTCTTTCATTTGTTTGGTCCATCAACTAGCTTTATTTGTCATCTTGAGATGTTTATAATTTAATGCTTCAAAAGATTCCACACACATACATATCAGGACTAATACCGATGTTAATATTAGTATTCATATTGTATAGCAATAGTTTTCTAATATGAAATATTAAAATACTCACAGGTTGGAAAAGTTCAGTTTCAGCATTATATCCCTGAAATCTTTTTTTAATAAGTTCAGCTAACGTAGAGCACTGAGAAGAAATAAGATTCAGCCCTGTGACTTAAAATGCACCAAAAATCCATTTGGTATGAACAGCTTACGCAGAGGCAAAGATATAATGAGCTAACTGAGGGGAAATCCTGAGGAAATAAAACACTCAAAGCATCTTCCAATAACAGGAGAAAAAGGGCTGCACACAGACAGCAATGCAAATAAGGTTGCAAGTGGATGCAGGAGTAGCGGCTATTCTATTAACTGAAAAAAGAAACTCCATTTTTGCATTGGTCAAAGTGAGCAATACCAAATTAACTTTGTGACATAATACACGTTGAAATAACTTTATATGGCTGCTTTTAATAACAATGTAAACATATAAACCCAAGAGTATATGTCATCTGCTGTTTATATAAAGTGAATTTATCAAATGGAGCATAATGGGGAATGACTGTGGAACTCAATGTGAATGGAAGTTTCTGTGACTGAACTTGGAACCCAAAAGGAGAAGAAAGACTGCTGAGAATTTTAAAGACATTATTCAAAGAAGGAAAGCAGGAAAGGGAGGGAGATTTTTGATCAGAAAGAACAAATCGGGTTTTTTATTTATTTTGGAAGCAATCCTAATTTCACCTTTGTCTAAGATTGCCAAGGTTTTCTTCCACCTACCCTATGTTAATAAAAATATTATGCATCATTCAGATACACAACCAAAGTTACAAGCATAGTATTTGACATGCAAGGAATTGTATTCAGGTTTTGTCTTATAAGCCCATCCATCAACTAAAAATACCTGCCATGATATAAAATAGGTGGGAAAATGTCTTGATAAGAAGCTTCTTGTCCTTTCTGTCACCTGTAATTTCAACACTTGTGCTACTGGACTTTACAGTATATTATAACAGCAGGGTCCAAAGGCTTCTTAGCATTTCCACTTCTTATAGTAAGTACAACTCTACTTGAACAAACTCCATTTAAAATGCTTAAATTTGGGAACCGTTTGTAAAACATAGCATTCAAAATGGTGTAAGGATGATATAATCAAATGCTGCAGATGAAGAAGGACAAAAGACTGCACTATTTCAACAAGACCAAGTGCAAGGTCCTACAACAAGTTTGAGCAATCCCCAATATCAATAGAGACTAGGGGGTGATAGGGGGTGAATTTTTTGATAGCAGCCCTCAAGAGAAGGACTTGGGGGTGCTGGTGGATGAAAAATGGGACCTGAGCCAGCAATGTGGGCTCACAGCCCAGAAAGCCTACCATATCCTGGGCTGCATGGAAGGAAGTGAGGCCAGCAAGTAGAGCTAGGTGATTCCTCTCTTGTTAGACCCCACCTGGAGTATTGCATCCAGTTCGAGGGCCCCAGTACAAGAAAGATATGGACCTGTTAGAGCAGGTCCAGAGGAGGGCCAAGAAAATGGTCAGAGGGCTGGAACACCTCTCCTGTGAAGAAAGGCTGACAGAGTTGAGGTTGTTCAGCCTGGAGAAGAAAAGGCTCTGGGGAGACCTTACTGTGGCCTTTCAATACTGAAAAAGGGTTTATAAGAAAGACAGAGGGAGACTTTGTGCAAAGGTCTGTAGTGACAAGACAAGGGGAAATAGTATTAAAGAGGGCACATTTAGACTGGACATGAGGAAGAAATTTTTTTGTGATGAGGGCAGTGAGGCACTGGAACAGGTTGCCCAGAGAAGCTGTGGATGCCCCAACCCTGAAAGTGTTCTAGGCCAGCCTGGATGGAGCTTTGAACAATGTGGTCTAGTCGAAGGTGTCCCGGCCCATGGCAGGGGGGGTTGGACTCAGAGATCTTTAAGGTCCCTTCCTAATCAAAGTGTTCTATGATTCTATCTGTTTTCTTAAAAAAAAAAAAACCAACTATGAAAAGGTTAAGAACAGAATTCATGACAATGACCATATACTATATGTACCTAAGGCTAGTCTTCTAATTTAACTCCCAAGTTTACAACCAAATTGTAAAGCTGAATACCTGTTATGATAATTTCCACTGACACCAAATATCATTTAAAAAGTCATGGTAAAGATAAAGATTATTGTTTGAGATTAATAAACATTGGATTTTTACACACTTAGTTTTCTTAGCAGATTTTATTTCGCTTGTACTGATCCCTTCAGTTCTATAAATCTTCAGTTCCTTAAATATTGCAGGTCTACATTTTATAAAATTACAAATTTCTATGAAGGGCAGCAACATAAACAGCCTGTTTTGTGATTTCCACAGCCATTTTTTGTTCTTTAACAAAAACATCACATTAGTATTCAGAAAACAAAATATCTTAGTGTTTTATTTTATTTTTCCTCTGAGAAAGGAAAGGAATAAAAAGAAAAACATATGCTGGGAAGTAAAAGAGAAAATAACTGAAAAATAAAGGCTGTTCCTACAGACAAACTGTTCCTGAATGAAAGTAACAAGCAAACCAACAAAAAGAATTTAGCTATCCCTCTTATGGACTCAGGAGGAATGGTCTAATATTTTACCAAATGGAAATGATTTCCAAGTTTCATCAATAAGATCTGCAAATCCAGATTTCTCTCAATCTATATGGTTTTATTTCACTTCTAGAGCAACTGGACCAGGGATTTTTATTTCTGTAAAATGCTGTTTCATCAAAAAGTTGAAATTTGGTATTTGTTTTACTGGGCATCAAAATATTACTTTTTGTTTCTTTGTAGTAAAATCTCAGAAGCTCCTAGTGAAATGATACTTTCTGATAAATATATCTCCTGTTAATCGAAAAATATTCCTGCATCCATAATCCTTTTGTCAGATGTTCATCCCTGCTTCTTACAATATTTGTTGTTCAAGATAAATTATGTCATCCATGATGTAGCTCAGTACAGCTCTGACCTTGGTAAGGGTCTCCATTGTAAAGGAGGCTTTAAACAATAATACACAGATCTTACAAAACCATGGAAATATAGTGGCCCTTGCATAAAGCCTCTGGCAGCAGTTGAAAAGTCCAGTGATGCTGACACCCTCTGGTATAAAAAGCTGTCTGTGTAATGAGCGGAGTTGCCTCAGTTCAATAGGGAGTGAAGTCAGTGCCTTGATACTTGGAGAAGGTCTCCAATGGCTGCACATTCTCTATTGCCACATTATTCATCTCCCTCCCTAAAAACACTCTTACAGCTGTTTCATTCACTCATCAGAAAGCCTCTTCTTCAGATGGCGTGGGTAGCCTACCAGAGGCAGATGCCAAATCAGAACCCGTTGCAGGAGGTCCAGGGCTGAGGAAAGCATGAAAGAAAATTCAGTCTCCTCTGAAAAGTGTGGCATGCCCTTGTGAAGGACACAGAAAGTAATTATTATTTCAGAGGGAGTTACTATTATAGTCTGGAGCATTAAAATACCAGTGAAGGGTTACAGCACTTAATTTTCTCTTTGCTTTTGCTTTTCAAAGTTTGCATAACTACTTACTCCCATTGGGTTAGATGAACTAGAGCTGAAGTAGATGGAAATTATCTTGCATTTCTTCAGTGCCAGCTGGTCTACGGGGATAAAGCCTTTTGGCTTCACTAGAGGTATTGGGGCCAATTCTGCACTAGCCTGTACCCTGTGTGATCGCACTGATGTCGACAAGACCAAGCAAGGTGTGTGCTTGGGAAAACAACGACCTTGATGCTGGGTTACGCAATACTCTTGGGGAGGTTTTTCACTCACCATAGTGCGTACAGCTGGGAAGGATATTCATTAACACTATTTCTTTCAGGATCCCTCTGAACTCAGGATGTCTCTTCCTTTTGGCGTGGTGAGAAAACAAGTGCGCTATTATTACAGTTGTTGACACTGTTTTTTGTTGGCATGAATAGAGATTATTTGGACAACAGCAGTAAATGATGTGCAGTAAATCAATCAGGCCAAATTGGCAGAGATTATTAACTAAAGAGACAACAGTGCTTTTCATCTGAAAATAAATGTGCACAATGTGGTAGCTACTGTTGCTGTTTGCATGGGGCGAGCCTTTTTATGGTTTTGATCCATGACCATGAATGGGGGAGCATTTAATTGTGGGATTCCTTTTACAGAGCACACATTTAAAACAACAAACACTTATCCTGGTAAGACAAATGACAGATTCTATGATTACTTCTTCATGTACCACTGAATGCTTTAATAAAGAACTCCTTGGTTTCTACTACAAAACATAAACCTAATGAATATCCCAGCCTCTAGAGACTTCAGGTCATAATGTTCCTCAGTATAACACTGAATCTTATACTCAGTGCCTTAATCTAATGCTGTATTTTACTAATCTTTGATCCAGAGGGATGTGGAGAACTTGCTGCAGCAATAGAACTCTACTTCCCAGTTTCTCATCTTACAAAACAAAGTTACTTGATAAACTGGGAAAGAACCTGCCAGCAACCAGGTCCATTTGTCATTTAACTGAAAGAGCTGCTGTTATTTTCTCTTCTTCTAACCTCCTCTGGCTTTGGAACCTGCTTGATGAAACGTACAGCTCTGCACAGCAGTTGAGAATGTATTAATTCTGTAATCTTTAGCAATACTGAGGATAAAAGTATATTTTTAAATGTTTTGTTTTGCTGCACTTAAAACAGACATAGCAGAATAGTTAAAGTTCACTATTAATGAGGTCCAATGTGCACCATCTGCCATTATACCAGTGCAGCAACCCCAGCTTGGTCTTGTACAAGCCACACACTATGGTTACTGACTCTCCTGCTAGAAATAAGGAATAATTATCATCATAGCTTACCCATATCACCAGACATAAGAATCTATGACACAATAAAGGTTTTATTGATAATATATTTATCTTTTTCCAATTGTTAGCTGAGCAATTCTTCTCACAGTGCTCAGTGAGGTAGCTACTCTGGCAAAAAATGTAGGCATAGAGCAGATCTGAGGTGTGGACACTAGAGCTGTGAGAAAAATCCTGAGGGAACAGCACTGCTTCTGATGTACAGAGCTAACCTCTCTGCCAAGTTTTCCTGCAGGATTTAGCAAGTTGCTTTCAGAAGTTAACTCAAGGAAAAGATTTGTTTAATTATGTTTACCACCTTTAGGTAAATATATACATTATTCATGAACAAATGACCCACCTCTCATTATATCACACTAACCCCAAGATAAATGGTTGCTCAGGAGTCTTAATGTACTACCTCATTCAGTGACTGCTCTATAAAACCTCTTCTAATTTTCCCCTGTAAATCAACATGCTAGCAATTCATTCTAAGCAATTTTCTTCAATCCATTTTCTGTTCTAAGAAACAAGTTTTTTATAACTGTGCACTTGTTCTTTGTGTCATTTAGACACTTGAAAATGTCAATCTGCTCATGTTCCTTTTTTGTATTAAATTCTTTTTTCCCTGCTATTTCTAATCACCAAAAATACTTCTTTCATGCAGCTCAGCACTTATTTAAGTGCTACCTCTTCTATTCTTTTAAACAGTAGGAATGAGTGATTAGAAACACATACTAATTATCCTTATACAGATAAGAGGGTAGAACCAAACATAGGCTTTGCAATAGCAGATGGAATTATATCAAGAATTTTTGTCACTCATCCTTCTATTTTAAACTGTTGTCTAATACTACACTGCAAAAAATGTAAGTCAAACAAGGTAACACTTCAGATTCCTTTCTTAAAAATGATACTTTAAATTTTTCACTTTAAAAAAAAAATGCTATTAAAGACTTCAAATTTTGTATGAAGTTTAGAAAGCATCAAGTCATCCTGTGATGTTGACTGCCTCCTAGTAGATACTCACACAATGTACACTGATATAGACACACAAAAACCCCCAAATGTCCACTTACTTCTCAAACCAAGATTCCAATAATATTTGTCATCTTTTCATCTCAATGAAGAATAGAAGGGACAGGAAAACATTTCAAATCCAAAACTATGGAATAGTTCTCCTTTCTGGAGATTAAAAAGTTGGTAAGTTACCTGCTCACCAAGAATTAACCTTGGAAAAATAAGCATGCAAAAAGCCTGCTCAATAAATTTCCCTTTCTTACTATCTTCCTCAGTCAGAACTCCAAGAATTAAAACCACCTCAAATAAATATAGCACATAAGTCCATGCTGGTTCCTAGGAGAAAATTTCAAAGAGATTGCTATATTTAAGGTATCTGAGGCTCTTCTGCAAAATGAGAACTATCGATAAGTCCAGATATTGTGATTTCAGCTTTGCTTAGGCACACACTACAGGAGTGGTGACCTGTAGTTTCTCCTCCACTGACATGTGCCCAGCCTCTTAAACTGCCCAAAGGGATTTTTTTCCCCCATCAAGCCTAACCACAACTGAATGGAGAATACAATTAATTTGTCTTCAGATACAACAGCTAAGCCCACCACTGTGACTGACTCATTGCTCCTGAACTATATTTTCCAGCTAGGAAATGAAAAGTATGACACCGAAACAAAACCCTACAAAGCGGGATCCTCACGTTGTACTCTGAATGTTCCCTGCCACAGGTTTAAGGCACAGTACTACTAAGCTAAACCTACAGGAATGATCTGGATATCAGCGCAGTTGCAAGGTCCCAAGGTCACCTTTGCCGTTTTTGTTTTCTTTCCCCTCTAGACAATGTCAGTGATTTTTACAGCTTCAGAACTGCAGTTTGCCAGGCTGCTGCTGGCAGCGCCAACAGAGGCCTGAAGGTCTCTGGCATAATTCTGCCTGGCAGGGGATGGCGGTCAGCTGGCTGTGGCCCTGCAGCGCAGCACTGCAAGGAAGCACAAAATCGCATGGGTCTTCGCACAGCAAGACACTCTGGTTTTCCACCGCAGCTCAGGCTGGCACATCTGTGGCCAGCATTTGTCTTCGGCCCAGCTGGCGCCCCAGAAATGTTACTGCTGACCGCTTTCTTTCTTGTCCCCTTTAGCCCTCAGTTACAAATGTCACTTATAGGGTCCCTTTGAGGTTATGTGTACTGTGCGTTTAGTACCTGGCTGTTTTAGTTCAGGAATCCCACATTCTCAGCATAATCCCATTTTACTCAAAACAGGGCTTTGAAATAGCTTCTAACTGATCTTCCTTTTCATTTAAGATCAAGACGTTCATAAGAGGGAAAAAAAAAGATATCCCAGTTTTTACATTTTAGATGAAGAGAGAAAAATTAGTAGATGCAATGAGTTTCTGTTTAAGGATAAATAAATTAATAAATGATAACGTACCCCTAAGCAGCTGTGTTTATGGCTCTTCTGAGGCTGATTCTAGAAAACGCCACTACTAAATCCATATTACCTACCTAGATAGTCCATAATGTGATGCAATACAGCAAATTCTCATTTTTGTATAGTTTTACAATGCCTTAACATTTTTCCCTCTTTTTTTCTTATTTTTTGCTTTTTCTCCATAAGAGTTCTGTCAAGGCTATTCTGTATCAGTTTCTGTAATTATACATTCTTTCACTACCAAGGCATAGTAAAACTTTCCAATTTTTTTCCCCCCCCCCTGAGGTCACACCCTTCACTTTCTGATTCCCCTTACTGAAAATTTAAATCCTAGAATTATAATATTTTATCTGCAGGGATCCTCTGGATGGCATCTTGTCCAATGTCTTGCTCAAAGCAGGACCAACTTAAAAGCTAATGTAACAGTCTCTTAGTAATTTTTGCCACATACTTCCCACAATATTTGAGAAAATAAACCACTGGACTATTAACTGAATGAATGGCTTCTCCTGGAAAATGACTACATTTAAAAGGAAGAGATAATACAACTTCAACAACACCTTGTTGAAATTTTAAGCTAGATTTATCTGTATAGAAAAAATTGTCTATTCTTTTAAAAAGATTCTACTGGTTTTATAGTTTAAATTTCTGTTACTCCACTAAAGTACATAAATATTAATACAAGTAGAGGTATTTATTTGTGAAAGAAAATACGAGAGCATATGTAGTATAATACAGATTGAAAGGATAAAATGTTGATTTATTTTTTTTTAAATGGGGGCCATCTTATACACAGGAAGCATTGTAATGAAGAATGTATCTGTACAAATCTCTGAAGAAAAAAAAAAAACCACCTTTTTTTTCCTCTGTAGTATGAGCTAACTGTTTAGCACGGAAATATACAGAAAACCTATTGCTCATAGTGAATTATGTTCCTTTATATTACGAGATGTTCTTTACCCTGAAATGGATTTGCCCTATAAGTTACTTGAATGTGTGTCCCATTTAGTTTGTTCTAATTACTACCTCCTGTACTATGATATTCCTTTAAGTTCATTGGAAGAATGTTACAACATTAACCTGGACTACCCAAGTTTCCAGAATTAGAACTCCATTAGAAGAGAAGTTAAAAAAAAAAAAACAACAAAAAACCACACACAAAAAGCCACCACATAGCACATCTTTGTCACAGTATTTTTCAGTCCACATGTAAGGAACTTACGAGTTACAACTTCTCAAGTTCGTATGACCTCACCTTTCAGGAAAAAAAACAAAACACATCTATGTCAACCCTTAGAAGAAAATGTTTCAGAATTTCTTCAGAAATATTTCAGAAAAACATATCAAATGCTTGATGAATTGCTAAGGTGTTAGAAGTTTATCCCTTGATAAGAAGTTTATCCTTGTTCATAATCAGTTAAGATTTTGGGACTCAAAGTATGTGGAAGGACTTTGTACTGTTGAAAGTAACAGAGGAAACAAAGTTGTACCTGGTACTTCTTTTCATAGTGCTTACAAAATTAGTAGGATAAAAGTCAAAGCTGGCATCTCAATAGCTGGTAACACGATAAAATGGAGATGTTATAAACCCCAGTGTCCAAAAAGTTTCAGTATGGTAAAAGAGTGAGTTCAGGAAGAGCCAGTCACAAACTATATTCACCAACTAATAAAAAAAAACGTACTGAAGAAGTTCTCAGCTTCTTACAACACTGTAAAAAGTTATTATTGTGGATTGTTTGGGGTTGTTTTTTTGTTGTTTGTTGTTCCAGGGTTTTTTGGTTTTGTTTTGGGGGTTTTGTGTGTTTGTTTGTTTTTGTTTTTTTTTTAAAGAAAGTCATTATGGTTCATATCTTCTCTGTAAGGAGAATTCTATTTCAATCCCCCTTTAGTAATAATCTTACATTGCAAAATAAGATAATTATAATGAAAACAGCCACTATTAATGATTTTGCTGGTTTGAAAAGGCTGACTAATTTACAAAGCAATTTATTCATTCTCTTGTACATTTCCATTTGGCATTATTGCTTTCAGATTTTTTCCTTTTCACTGAACAGCTTTTTTTAAAAAAAATATTGTTCCCTGGTACATTTTCTGTTGGTTGGAACATCTAATTTTCCTTTCTGTGGACTGATAGAAATCCATAAAGTGCCATTTTTAAAAGAACATTTAGCTTTTTAAGCAACTATATTACATTTTTATGTTGCCCTCTGTCCAAGGTTTCTAAGTGTGATTATCATCTAAAGTAAAATAACTTACTTCTTATGCACTTTTAAAATGGCCCAATTGAAATTTAATAGAGGATGTTAATGTACAGATTTTAAAAGTGAGACCAATCAGTGAGTGGGCTTAGAAAGAGCACAGTAGTTAAAAAAGGGAGCAGCTTGTTTTCCAAGTATCCTTTCCAGCCTGGGGAGGAGGGGGTGGGGGAGACATTGCAGTCCTTGTAGAAACAGCCCTGTCCTAAAATGCCTGATCTTAGTCATCTTAAGGATTTTCAAGAGTCATCCATGAATAAAACAATATTGAAAATAATTTGAGTTCCATTTTTTAGTAATAGGCAACCTGATTGCATTATGCATCTGAGGAACATTTAATAGATAAGAGAATGAGAATTAATGTAAATCTTAATGATGCAGAGAGAGTGCAATGTCAGCTGAAAATAACCCATTATTATTGTGTGCTAGAAGTAACTAATTGATTCTGTATACTTATTTATCCAATAAATTATATATTCATCCTGGTACCAATCCAAATTTAGTACTAAAACCAGGAATACAGAATTAAAATTTTACAGTAACTGATTTCTGTGTTATATATATTTTCTCTGCTGGAAGCTGTCAAGTTGCTTTGGGAGGATAGGAAACGCAGTGGAATACCCCTATGTCATGGATAAAAACAGCATACTCCTGCAAACTCTTGAAGGACAAACTCATTTTATTCCTTTGCTATGAGCTGGGCCACTGGGAACAATGGACAAAACCCTCTAAAACTGTTACTTTTATTTGACAGCTCTTATTTGTACATTCAAAAGACTCTAGGTGTGGACCAAGATTCAACTGCAGAAGCAGCTGTTTGTCAAAACGAGAAACATACTGTTATCTCCGTCTAGTCAACTTGCCATCTCAGTAAAAGATTAGACGCGATACAAAGAATGCACACGGGGCAATAGCAAGAGGCAGTGGGATCGACATGTCGGTTAAAGGACTAATGTGTTATTTCCCACTAAACTTCAAGTAGCAGCAGAATGTTTGAATCATGATAAGGTAGTTTAATTGATGGCAACCAGGTGGGAGGTTTTGCCCCACATGGGAGGTACAGCCTGGAAAATGCATGAAAATATCACAGAAACTTGAAAGTGAACAACTGAAAGTGATACTGATCTGCAGTGAAAGTCAACAGAAATCTTATTAGAGGAGGACGGACTGTTCCCAGCCTTAAATGGGAATACAAGTTTCTTGCATTCAAAATTATCAGTTTTTTCCACAAAATCTCAATAAATATGAGCACCCTAAGTCTTTATTTATAAAAGAAAAAGGAAAAGGATGTTACAAAAAAAATCATGATGGCCTGGATAGTTTTACTTGAATTTGTGGGTATTACCATAGAGAGATTACACAGAAATTATCTACAGAATCTATATGAGATTTGCCTGTGAGGATCTACATTGGTATTACAGAAAAATGCCAAATTGTCTGCAGTCCTGACAAATGATGACTGAAGAAGGCAGTAATAAGGAGAGATTTGGGTGGGAAAATTTAAGTCTCTGATATAAAGGTGTGAATTTGAGTTGATGCCGCAGTGACAAGATGGGAGTAGCAGATGTGGGACTCATGTTCCTAGAGGCAATAGAGGAGATGAACAATGGACAAGAAATAAGTTTTATGAAGGCAAAGATCCAGGACAGAGCTATGTGAAATCCTACAAAACAGCTGGAGAGGGAACTGCTGTAAAACATGCTGAAGGAATGATTACAAATAGATCCAGGAGGAACAACTGCAGAAGGCCAGGGGATTGGGGGGGTCAAGTCATTTCATTCTAAAGAGGATGCAGAGCTCTTACACATGCCAGACATTTGTGTGAAACCAATCATTGAAGACTTTGGCAAGAATAGATTAAAAAAACCTACAAGAGATGGATGCTAGAGTAGCAAGAGCCTATGACTGAATGAGAATAGAGAAACTGTTACACAAGCTTAGAGATGATACCTATAGTATATCCACGATACACATTTTTCTCACTTCTTCAGATGAGATAGATATATTGGGAGGGGGCAAGGATCCTAGGATCAGGAAGAGGTTAAGGAAATCAGAAGGAAAGCAAGAAAAGTGAAAACGAGAGATCAGCATCTGATGTAGGATGATCATGGTATACCAAAAGAATAAAAAGAAATTAGATATGCAAATTTCTTATACACATCATAAGAAGGGCTGTTCAGGGAGTGGAAGAAACCTCAAAGGACAGGATCAGCTAGACTATGTTTCTTTGTATTCACCTGGAAAAAATCAGGATCCTCTGCAGAGAAAGAAAGAGAGAAAACAGGAGGGATTTTTTTAACAATTAAATAATAAACTGGATTATAAACATGACTACAACTAACATGGAGAAGCTTACCTGGCAATCTGGCAAGCCTAGAGCCTGTGTTGACAGATGTGAATGAGGAGAAATCACCATGAGGAGACAGCTTCCACAGAGGTGTTTTTCAACCTGAGCAGGGAAACCCCCAAATTAAGGGCTGCCAACTGAGAAGACAGGAGAGACATAAAAATGAAGAGGAGTAAACCCAAGGAAATTTACAACCTCTGCAAAAGCAGGAAAGGCAGATGCTTCCTGAGGAGCTATAAATACTGACAATGGGTGCCTGGTGCAGGGGAAGGCCCTGGGGGTGATGGGGAAATAGAACAAGCAACAGCTGGAATCAGAGGACTGAGTTGGTACCACCTCTGTCTCCCTGGCCCAGCTACAGCAGCCTCAGCAAGGAACCTGTCTCAGTCTTGCACGTGCACAACGTTAAATGAAGCTTTCCAAAAGAAAAAGGGAAAGTGTAGTGAAATAATATAACTAAATAGAGATAAATGAGCCTGGTTATTTTGCCCGTTTTCAAATTAATGAGATTAGAATAAAAAGCCCCAATTACAAGACAAATGGCCTAATATCTTCTCTAATATCTATTTTATAGACATACAGTTTAACAATAAATAACTGCAGTTAGCCTGAGATATTCAATATTGTAGCATTTGTACGATTTTTCCTCTCTGTATGCACAAAGGTAGTTTTCTTTCTTTTGTTCACGGTATCCTCTAAATATACTGCTAATAGTACATCTCTTCAATTTGCTCCTTCAGACAAACATATGTAGATGCATTAGATCCACGGCAACATCCTTGGCCGGGTAAAATTCCACTTCACACCAGTACTGCTGGAGGGAGAACAGCCACAATGGCGGGAAATGCTGCTAAACTAATGGGTCATCCCCTCTTCAGTCTGTAATCCCAGGGGGGTCAGGCTCACCCTGCTTCACACTGCTGACTCAGCTGCATAGACCTTCTGCAGCACTGAGCATGTTTAAAATTATTTTGACATTAGTTTTATCAGGCACTGAGTTTTATCGTGCTTACTTCAATTTCATGCCTTCTCTTAATGTCATGGCTTTTTCTTAGTAAATCCTGTGATAAAATGATTATATATGTGTGCGTGTGTATATATATAGGGAAAAAGTCCATGGAATTTGTCTTGATAAGTTAAATAAACATTTGCGTTTGAGTTTCTCTCTTCAAGTTAGCTACCACACTCTTGAAAAGCTACCTGTAATTATATGTTTTTATAGACAAAAGCTGTCAAGTTTTATAGTTACTATTTAATCTCATCTCCCAAGGATTTTGAAGACTGGCAGTGTCACTTATGCATCTATCCTCTCCCCAAAAGAACTATTTCCTCTTATTTCCTCTCTCTCTCTCTCTCTCTCTCTGTGTGTGTGTGTGTGTCTGTGTCTGTGTGTGTGTCTGTGTGTCTGTGTGTCTGTGTGTGTCTGTGTGTCTGTGTGTGTCTGTGTGTCTGTGTCTGTGTCTGTGTGTGTGTCTGTGTGTGTGTCTGTGTGTGTGTGTGTCTGTGTGTGTGTGTGTTTTGGTTGTCCCCTCCACTTCTCAGCCACTAGATACTTTATGTAGATTTAGTTTAAATAGGGGTGTTTTCATCTGAGATGTTATTTCCTGGAAATTCAGACTTTGCAGTTCAGTCCTAATGAGGTGAGACCTGAAATACTTTTTTAGTTCCCATTAGCAGATACATGGATTTCAAAGAAGCCCGGCCACACCATAAGTACCAAAGGAACCTCCTTAAATGAGCTGAATCACCCTGTAAAGTACCAAATTCCCTCTGCTTCAGTGTAACGGCTACCTTATCTCACCTGTATCAGAACATGGTACAAGTGAAATAACATGAACAAGCTCACGATGTCGTAACATCCATCAAACATAGTGTCCGTGTCATTCTCAGGTCTGCAGTCAGACTGATTAAGAAAATGTGAGGCCTTATCTTCTTTTCCATAGTAACCTTTCTAAAAATAGGCAAAAAGTATAACAACCCTCAAAATTAATGGATCTCTTAAATTGTTATGATGTGGAAATGCCAAATGCCCATGCACAGATATGAAGTTTATACAGCGTTGGAAATTTTTTCATCCCAGCGCAGTGAACGATGGCAGGCACAGACTGAAAAAAAAAAACCCAGGCATCATCCCTTCCCCTGGCAATCTACTCCGTACCCAACCAACCCAAATCACTTCATCCCCCTCTACAAGAAATCAAATACTCTGGAACTTGTCCTGTGGCTGTATTGGAGTTTCTTTATGGGCTAAGACCTCCGATATCAGTTATGTATTGGTAGTGTTTGTTTATAGGGCATTTTATAAAGTTATAAAAGAGAATGTGTGCACTGTGGCAGGGTTGCCAAATTTCACTCTGACAGCTGATGTGCTGCAGTGTGATCCATAACTCACTTCTGGAAGAGGCTTAAAATGAGAGAAAAATAATCCCTGTTCCTTAGTAGAAAGTTTCCTAAGATTAGAGTTTTATGAGACTAGAAATTCAAATTGCACATCTTCTAACTGCTATTTAAATTTCCAGGCCATTCATCACATATGCTATTTAGAAAGCCCAGAAGAGATAATTTAAAATACTTATAAAGAGCAATTCTTTTATTTTTCATTAAGTTTCATGTAATTCTTTAATCTTGCCTCCAAAAATCTATTCGACGAGGCAGAAGCAGTATTTCTTGGAGGCAAGAAATGTCATACTTTCAAGAAACAAGAGATGGGACTTCATTGTCCAAACCAAACGCCGGCTAGTGGGGCAGCACGGTGTTCGAGTGGGAATGACTTCATGGGTGGTATCAACCTGGTGCTCAATGTCATGAAAAAAAGACCTGAGCCTGACAGACAAGGTTTGTTAATTAATTTTCTGTGCTTTTAAGAAGCACCTCTCAAAGAAAATGGCCTGCCACTTGCAGGAATAGATTTCTTTTATAGTTACCCCCCACCCTTTTGCAACTAAATCCATAAGGAGTGAGCTACAATGAATTAATTCTTAGGATCCTCAAAACATGGTAGTTAGATTTATAAAACACATGGGAGCTCAGTATTACAAAGCCTACATATCAGGTTTTCCAGCACCTTCCTTCTCTGTTCAGTGTGCGAGGTGGGTCGGGCGTAGAGCAGCGTCGCCAGCTTGATGTGTCTTTGTGACTAACACAGCGAGGCTCCGTTTGACACTGAGGTTCAATTACAACTCGGGGTCCATACTAAAAACCTTGAAATGTAAGAGCAGATAATACACACGCTGTCAAGGATCACAGTTATGAAGAGTAATTTGATTAAAGTAGCTAGCATTATATGCTGCACGGTGCTGTGCTAACAGCAGTTTCACCTAATGCTCCTCTGAAATAAAGTGAAATAATGTTTTGCAGCTGGTGTAGGAAATGAGCTTCTAAGACTGATTTGTGAGACAGCAGTAACTTGGGTTTTCATTTAAGACCTAGGATATAGTCTTCCACCACCACCAATGACCCCTTCCTCCCCACACACTTTATTTTTCTTCATTTTAGAGATAAAAAGCCTGAATCCAGGCACCAGTCTGGACTGAAGGAACAAGCCACAGCACCCTGGTCAATCCTGCATGGTTACAGGTAACAGCTAACTGCGGAGAAACGAATACCCCAGAAAATGCCAAGCTTTTGAAACATGACTGTGGTAATGGATCCATGATTACGAGAGTTACCTGTATATGAAAAGTCATGAGCCGGTGCAGAGTGGCCCAGGGTAAGGCTTTGAACAGTGCATATATTCTTCTCATTCATCTGCAGGTAACAAGCTAATGAGTCAGTTCTGCTGCAAGGACTTCCAGCCAGTCAAACCACAAAAACCTTCCTGTCTGATATCTTTGGGTGTGTTTCTCATCTGCAAAGCCCCTAGGGGCCTTGCTGCAAGGAGAGGCAGAAGTGTCGGCACAGCGGTGACGCTGAAAGGCATAGCTAAGGGCTGGACGCATAGCTTCTCTTATCAAGAAAGGTAGGCACTTCTTACTGGGCTAATCATCTGTGAAAGACACAGACTACAGGTAAAAGGAGGATGGTGGTTAGGAGGAATGGTTTTCTGTGAATGTCAGGACAAGGACCTTCTTAAGTCTTACTATGCGTGTAAGTGTAAATAATTGAGCAAGCCATGCTTTCCTTATTAATAGGTAAGAAGCCACATGGAGAACACCTGCGGTTACCACTAGCCAGTTACAGGTACGGCATATCAGAAAGTCTAGCCCCAGGAGACGTGTAAGACAATTTGAATTTCAGACTTAACACCAGAGATTTGTGGGCTAATTTATACTAGATGTGGTAGGCAAACAAAATCTCAGTTGTCCTTAGACACTTGACAAGCAAGCTGTGCTGAGCTGGTGCTGTTAAAGAACTGGTGGAGCGATGCAGAAGTCTAGTTTTCATTTTACTTACTGATGGTGTAAACCAGAGGAAACTCACTCCAAGAAGAGGGACTTGTATGGCTGTGCCACTGGGGTATGGAAAATCCAGACCACACTCAGCAATGAAGCATGTGTGGAATTATCTCCCAGATTCAGGTACCAATAACCTGCAAATCAGCAAGCCATTAAAAAATTTCTTTGTGCCAAAGAGAAAACAAACTAGATATAGAGGTTATTGTTTGGCTTCAGTTTAAAAATAAATAGCGAGAAAAATTAAAACCAAGAAAGCTACTTCAATTCAGGCTATATAAAACATGCAAAGGCAATGAAAAATTTAAGAGAGGTCTTAAATGCAGCAACTGTTCTCTTCCCCCTTCATTACAGAAGAACAAATTGACTCAGAAGCAAAATGTATTTATGAAGCCATATGGTCTTAAGGATAAGAAATGCAGTGCTCTAAAGATGCCTATATGAAGACTGAAAAGCTGTTGGAAAAACAGGTGTAACTCTTATCAGAATGTTACTGGGTTTTGTTAATAAAATAAAAGCGGCAAACACTTCAACTTCTCTTATAAAATTATCTTAAAATCAATGACTTGCTATGTCCGTATTTTCTCACTGTTTCATTTGACATATTTAATTCTGTGTGTAGTGGGGGTTTTGAAGACTCAAGCAGCTAGCACCCAGTTTTCTAATAATAAAAATTCAAGATTTTGAGTGATAGGCAAACTTCCTTTTATTAAAATATATTGTGTTCCCCTGTATTTTCCTTGTTGTTATTCCTTGTCTTTAGGCATGGACTGTTTTGAACAAAATATTTGATCATGATAACAATAATTCAATCTTAGACTCCACACTTTAGAAAAAAAAAAAAAAAAAAGAACTCAATACATTCATCTAATTCATATCACATAATACCCTCCCTTGAAGAACTGCTTTTATGTAGATTTCTGCCAACTTCACCATTGAAAACCTACTTTTAAATTCCTATCAGGTGCTTTCTGCTTGAAGGGCTCCAGTGTGTGGGTGGCTGTTTTTCTTGTATGTGCCAGGATGAGTCTCCTCCTCAGAGAGCTGGGGGAGGAGGGAGGGGGGAGTGTTTTTCCTCTTTTAGTTTCACACCACATTTGTAAAACAGGAAACAAGATGTCCTACCTCCTGAAAAAACCTGTCCTGGAAAATTTTAATGTTCCAGAAAGAAAACCTATCAATCTAGTTTATGTGCTAGTATTTAATACCATATACCTCATCTGCTATTAATGGCTTGGTAATTGAGATCATTGTCTAAAAATCTGTAATCTGGACCTGTTTATGCATTTCCTTCTTCTGGGTGAGCTGAAAGAATGTAATTTCCTCTTATCTACCTGGAGATCACAAGGCAATAACCTCTGACTTTGGCTTTAAATGGGATAGAAAGGTCTCCACGTTTTAATGAACCTGTTGATAAACAGGGAGTTTATAAAACCAGATCACACATAATTTTCTAAATAATGTATGTCATTGCCTTTTTAATGCTTCATGACTGATTAAATGTCCTGGTAACGTGCTGTATAAATTCCACTTGGCAGACATTTCAGTAATAGAAATTCAGAAAAATTCATTTTCTCCCTTTAAGGGGAGAAATCTTTATAGGTGAGTATGCAATGGAAGATATGCAGTTTTTTTACAAATTTCCCTCACAAGCCAAACGACAAGCGAGCCCCGCTTCAAGTTCATAAGCAGTTTGCACATACAGGCCTTAAGGAGGGAGGCACACTGTCCCACCAGGGACAAGGGTGCAGCCATCCTCCTCCGCCGTTTCAGGAGCAGCCCTGTGCTCCCTCTGCACTGAAGAGTTACCAGGCGCCTCTGTCTGCCACTGATCCTCGCCAAGTTATTGTGCTTAATTTGATTAGCCATCAGTCAGAGAGCCTAACACTTTTAATTTGCTTCATGCATAGTATTAGCTGCAAGAATTCGGTTTGCTGCATGATGTGGGAAATAGGCTATAATAGTATCCACTTAGAATGACATTTTCTTCTGGCTTTTACAGTATTAGGAAAAGTGCTCGTATCACAGTACCTGCATACCGTTACTCTTCCTAATGTTGTTTTAACACTATCTTAATGAACACTTTCCTGCATGTGTTTTCTATCACCTTGACATCTTATGTTTCAAGCTAACAACTTAATGGCGTAGAAGAGAAAAAAAAGTCTCAAAAATGTCAAACGTAAAAAGGCAAAATTCTCATACTTTGTTAGTTCTTCTGGTTCACAAACAGAAGCCATCCCAAGTTAACTGTGCTGCTGCCTTTGCCGTTGCTGACTCTAAACAGTGGGTACTTGTTTATCAAAAGAGATGCTGCAGGGAGCTGCCTGGGTGTGAAGAGCTGTTAGCACAGCAGAGGGCAAACACACAATTCCCTTCTGCTGTAATGGCTTGGAGATGGATTTTGGGTCATTGGTTTCGAAAACATGGAGGCTTTGAACGTCACCGTAGGTAACAGACTGCTGCTGTCAAAGAAAAGTTGTTTTTGTAGATCTGCGTTCTTCCCACTGGAGTTCACCCCACTGCTGTCTGTCGGTCCAGCTGGCTCCTTTCTGGCCACCTCCCGGCCTGAGGCTGGAGGCTGCTAGCAGCACCTTCCTCCTTCCTCATCCCACAGTCCGAACTGCCCTCCCGGTTTTCCCGAGGGGCATGGACTCTCAGCCAGGCCCTACTTACCTACATCTTACTGTGCAGTTGGCTGTTGCTTTGCGGATACTTTGGAACACCTAGCCTGGTTGTGAAAATCATGAGAAACAGTCCTTCCTTGTTGTCTCTTTTGCCTAACCAGCACTGAAAAGATGTTGAAAATCTCAGGGGTTGGTTACAAGAAGCTGGGGCAGCAGTGTATGCGCTTTCTTATAGTTGGCTGGAGAGCTGGAGATATTCTCCTCCTAATTAAGGAGCATAAACTCTGCTACCTTAATTACAGCAAGGAGTAAACTATACCAACATAAACGCCTTTGTACTGATACAGCTGTGTTTGCCTGAGGGAGTGCATTATTATCACTAGACAAAGAAGAACAAAAAATCACACCCTCTGACAAAAGGTGCTGCTGCACAGCCCTGCTGTAACAGGAGCCTCAGGCTCGCTGTCCCCAGCAGCCAGCTGCCTGGGGCTGCCTTGGTGTCTTTGTCTGAGGCAACCCCAGCCGGCCAGTACCAGGATTGGGCTCCCCTACCTGACACCTGCAACGGGTGAGACTGCTGGTGGATGCACATGCCCAGGTAGACCGAGGATGGTGATCCCCAGGTTAAGCCAAAGGAAAAACAAGGAGACTTGTTCTTTTGGGCAGCTTTGAGCTTTGCTGTTCTCTAGTGCTAGGGAAGGGGGCTGGTAGTGTTCAATGAGACAGATATTAGCAAGTCCATCTTGAAGTGAGACTAAGGGGTTCACTGGGGCAAATGAAATTTTTGGTTCTTCATCCTGCTGTACCGAGGCTGCTGTGAGGGATGTTGCAAGGACTCAGCTTCAGCCAAGCAATGCTGTCCTTCGGTGGGAGCCACCAGGGCCACCAGGTGAGCGCTCATTGTGTGCACACCCCTTCCATGGTGGGACAGAGACTGCCCGGTGCGGACACAGCCAGGTTCAGACATCATCGGCGCTTGCTGCCAGCCCCAGGCCCAGCAGGGAAACACTCCTCCCCTCTCAGAAGCCGTGGCCATGGAGAAGAGGTGGCTGCAAGGACCATTTTACCTGGAGTTAATGCCGCCCAGGTGTCCTTGGGGGGAAAATGGGTGCTTCCTTCTGCAGATGCTGTGAGGGGGCAGCAGCACCTCCTTGGGTGCTGGGGGACACTAACAGCTTTAGTGCTCTCCTGCACTACAGTTTAACTTAAAAGCAAGTGGCAGCCAGCTGGTTTTGTGTCTTCTTAGACACGGAGCAGAGCCACACAGGACAGACCAAGGGGAGTCCGTCCCCTCTCCTTGTCACAGGCTGGGCTGCCTGCGGCAGCTCAAGGGATGCACCAGGGACAACCTCTCGGCAGGATCAGCTCCCACCCACCTGCTGCACTCCCTGATGCCCAGCAGATGTGGGACAAGACAAGCTCCCTCCCTTTCTAACAGCATAGGGAGGTCTTGACCAACTCCAGATAAATGTTCAGCACATGAAAGGATTGTACTAGTGGGGTGCTCGAGGTCTCAAACCTGATTTTAACTGATGTCTGCCTCTGTATTTGTGGCACTGACACTCCGGAAGGCATACTTCATTTATTCTTCCCAGCTAGAAAGGTGTCAGACAACCCTCTGCTAGGGATTTTAACACCTACCTTGCTTTTCTCTCCCACTTTGTTTTACCTTTCTTACATTGCAATGTTGTTGCTGCAGTAGTATGATATTGTGCCTCAGTATGTTTTGAGATTTGTCTGAAAAGTGGGTTATGGGGTAAACTGCATTTTATAAGTGTTTTCTGTAACTGCTTTCAATTGATGGCACAATCTTTCTCTTACAAATTTATTTTCCCCTCTTCCTCTCTCATTTTCTGAACAACCTGTTTAGAGAAAGTAGATATAAGTTAAGGAGAGCAGAAACAAGATATAAGTTAAGGAGAGCAGAAACAGGCTCTAACGGCAGTGAGTGAGCAATTCAGCTTGTGGTGCTTAGTTCAGAGAACAAGCAGCCAGTCTGATCCTGAAGATAATGGGCCATGCATGGTGCTTCCCCCTCATCTTCCTCAGAAAACAACTAATTCTGTCCCAAAAACTGTCCATACATGAACACTCCCATAAAATCAGCTGAGAACATCACCTGAAGGCCCTTCAGTTTTCAGATGAATAGCGCCCACCCTAAAGCTCCCTGGGTAAGCTGCGCCCCCAGGCTCTGCACCCACCTCTCTGGTTTTCTCACCCAGCTAGGGTGCTCTCATACACCTCCACATGGCTTAATCCCAACACAGACTTCTTTGTCATTAGTGTTTTGCAGTTAACAATGAGAAGATTCATTAGCAACCCTCCAAGCACTGTCCTTTATAAAGCAAAGCCCGCGCATTGCAAAGCGAATTCTAGTTAAGGCTTTTTCTGTAGAATTAATTATGTCTCAGTGGGAAGAAATCAAAATGGCAGTTCTTCATACAGCATGAATACTAAGGCAAAAGGAGGACAGTGACAGCATAAGCTGGCACACAGAGAAATGCATGGAAGTGGGCACTTTGGGCTTTCTTATACTGAATTTTAGACATTTAATCTACCTTCTCTGTTATTGCTGTTCAGGAGGATCTAAGATGGCATTCATGATAAGACAAAGGTTCACACTGAGACATAATGGAGAGCAATAAATGTGTTACTAGGGCTATTTGAACATTTCTGAATGTGGAAGCTTCTTTAAAACACATATTCCCTAGCCTGATGAAGTCATCTATTCCAGTAAATCTCTTGCATTAATGGTTTTGAATATCTACTCAAAATTAATCTTCAAAGAGATACTTATTTGAATGTGTGGGTTTCTATTCTATTTTCTATTCTATTTCTGGAAATATGCTTAGCACATTTAATGTTTATTTCAGTAAAACCTATCTTCTACATTTCAATGCAATTCAGAGATGGTATGCAGCTATAGTTCTTATTTTAAAGTACTATTTCACCTGATGCTTCAAATTTTAAGCATTATGCTAATAGATAGCCATCAAAATGAAACAAAATGTTACGGGGACTGGGCAGGTCAGCTTAAGTCTGCCAGCTACAGGGATCTTTTTCTTCCTCTCAGAGCTCTAGACCTGATAAACACCCAAAACCGGAGACACACTGGTGGAAGTTAGATGTGATTAGACATAGGCAGCTTCTATATTATTGCATGAATAAGAGAGCTGTGGCACCAGCCAGAGGTTTACAATTCCTCAGTTTGCTCCTGCCTTGGAAAGCATAAATAGAAACCTCCTAGAAGACTTGCTAGAGGCTCCTGCAGCACAGAGGAGTTTCCCAGGTGAGTCAAGTTATATATAGCTGCACATTTGCTTCACCCTCCAGCTTTCCTAAATTGTGACAGAACAGAGCCAGACGTGGGTTTTCACTGGCAGTTGCTCATCTGTAGCTGTTCTCCTGTGTGAAGGGGTCTGGGGAGCAGGGGAATCAGCAGACACTATAATTTACAAGCTCAGGTGGAGTCAATGAAATTCCCTTGTCCTTGGGATTTTCCCAGCCTGACAAGGAAGCATACTCAGACTTTCAAATCTGCCTTCTTGCCTTGAATGCAAGCAGAGTTTATGTAAACCAGGTTTATTTGATATATTTGGTGCATATATCATCACACACATATATACATGCATATATGCAAATATGTATGTATGTATGTTTGTGTGTCTGTGTATATGTATCTATCTCCTCCTGGATTCCTCTTCCCCTGCAGTGCAACAAGCAGAGAGAGAGCAGGGGATCTCCTAAGCAGCTGCAACAGAAACAGCATCTGCTGAAGGTGCTTCTGGCTGAGGCAACGTGAAGGGGGTACCCACCTCTGCAAGCAGCATTTACTGTACCTTACCCACGATAGCATGTGTGTTTTAAACACGCATGGCCTGAAATGAGTTGCTAATTTCAGATATCACGATGCAAATTAAAAATCACATATTATTTTATTTTCCCCTGGAAGACACAGAATACTTACCCTGATATTACACGTTTCAAGGGGCAAGTTATATGCAGACCACCTGGAACTGGTAATACATGTATTCCTGTTGAAGGTCTGATTTAACTGTAAATTTGTTATTTCAGTTCTGAGTTATTTGGTTGCCATGATGATCCTTAACTAAATCATTGCTCTGGATGTCTGCTATTTTCTGACTGGATCCACTTTTTACAGCAACAGTTCTTTGAAATAAAGGTTATCAATCAGCCATTCAAATTAAAAGCAAGTTAAAACTAAATGTTCCTGTATGCCCAGACTGTGTTACTTGCATATACTTGTAGCTACGGCGAACAAGCCTGTCTCTTAGTGTGTATAAAAGTAAACATGTAAAACATGTACTTATGCACATCTTGGGGTGTGAAATTCTAAAAACATTGCAAGAACAGTGAAACAGGAAAATAAGTTGTTACCCAGGAATCACAGGAAGTTGTGCTCTTGCAGTGTGCATGTGTTGATTAAGGTTGTTATGTTTAAGGCTAACAGACTAGTTACAAATGTGCTTAACAGAAAGATTATCTGCAGTGTATTTAGTTCTACGACTAATGAGAGTTATGGCTATAAACTAGTGCTCTTTAAATGCTGCCTTCGTTCTTGTAAGTCTCACACATTCTTTCCCTGCATAATCTCAAAACCCATTAAAAAAGCCGGTGTATTCTAATTAGCTGTATCGGCCACTGCAATATATTTAAATTTTGGTAGTGTCTCAAGCCAAACAAGTCAGAGGACAGGATCAAATGAATTTGTATTAGACAAAGTATAGACTAGGTTTTATTTAAAAGCTTTTCTACCCAGCTATAGAGTGAACATTTTATTATCTGAAACTTCATGCTGAATCTAGGCAGATTTCCTGAGGCATTATCTTAATGCTCAGACAATGTAATTACTACTAAATCAATATTTTGTATTCAAGCCTAATTACAGTACATGCATCACAGTGCTGTTACAGAGATGTGCAGTTGGCTGGTTAGTAGACTTTAGAACCATAGAATCATTTAGGTTGGAAAAGACCTTTGAGATCATCAAGTCCAACTGTTAACCCACGACTGCCAAGCCCACCACTAAACCATGTCCCTAAACACTGCATCTATGTATTTTTTAAACACCTGCAGGGATGGTGAGTCCACCCCCACCCACCCGGGCAGCCTGTTCCAATGTTTCACCACACTTTCAGTGAAGATTTTTTTCCTAATATCCAACCTAAACCTCCCCCGGCACAACTTGAGGCTGTTTCCTCTTGTCCTGTCCCTTCTTATCTGGAAGAAGAGATCGACCCCCACCTGCCTACACCCTCCTTTCAGGTAGTTGTAGAAAGCAAAAAGGTCTCATATCTGTTTAGCTGGCTGATATTAAAACTGACAAAGGATCTCAGCTTTGGCTGCCCTGATGTGAGTACACAATGTTAGAATCAACTTTGCTGGTTTTGATATTGTCTCATATACAGTATGTCTACCAAGAGCTACCAGTCTTATTGCCCCAAAATAAATTCTCAAGGGAAACAACTCTTTTTCAGTTGGCATACACATTTCTGGAAGCTACAGTTTTCTTCATAGAAGGATGTAGAACAGAATTTTTGATAAGGGCTGAGATGGCATCAGTTGCAAATAAATGAACCGAGGTGTTTTAAGGGCTGTTTGCTTTGGCACATTCCCTATTCAGAGTTACTTTTTCCTAGAAGAAGTCATTGCAACATCCCAATTCTGTGATCTCAAACCTGAACTCTCAAAGAGGGAAAAGGAAATTGGAAAGGGCAGGTAGGGCTCATCTACCCTTCCAGTAGTTTGCCATCATAAAAACTCCAAGACCAGAGCTGTGCAGAAAAATGTTTTTTTTCTTAAGAATCACACCAAAATTATCCTCTCTTAAGTTTCAGACATCAGTTGGCAGGCGTGTCACCTTCCTGGGGATACTCCAAGCACTACAGGGTAGGGAAAAAAATGTTCATTTTCTGGCATAGGAATTAGACTTGATCATGGTCAGAAATTCCAAAATGTATATACTTTTCCCCGCTCCTTATCAGCAGTCTTCTCAATATGCGTAGATCCTGCAAGATTCTTCTCCTGTTATAAAATGTCCCTCCTAGATTACTCTGATGAGGTGTAATGGGCGCTTATACAAAGTAATTACAGCTTCAATTTGTGCACTCATTGGTCTTCTTTTCACAGAACCTAAATGCATGAGGACCTCTAAAGCCGCTGTCTCCAAATGGCAGATAGAGAACACTGAAGTATCATACTGGTGCAACCTCCCTGTCTTCAGCAGACATCTAGTAAAATGATTTTGGAAAGAGTGGAAGAAATGGAGCAGACTGAGATTTCTTTACTTCTTTCATCACCTCAATATAAAAATATGGAGAAATATGAGGCACCCACTAATATGTATTAATTTTGTTCATTGCAATTTCATCACCTGAACATGAACCCCTGAAGAAGATCTAAGAAAGGAGGTTGTTGTTATTAATCTTGAGCAAGAATAGAGAAATGGCATTATCTAGGTCAAAATCTAACACTCAGGTTTGGAAACAATGATGACAAACTGGAGACAATATAAATTAGTAGTGCAAGACCAACCTTGAAAACAACCTTGTTCTGTCCACTGAAAGACTAAATGAAAGACTAAGGCACCTCAAGTGAAAAAGTTTAAAAGGCAATTAAGTCATGATCCATTTCTTCCATATGAAAGGAGAATTATCTCACAGTAGCAGAATTTTCAGTCTAGCCAACTCAGGCTCTCCAAGATATAAAAGCACAAGCGCTCAGGTAGGATTAGATTGCATTTTTGAAGATTATGTTTTTAAAATGAAGTTAACAAGCTGTCGAGCAGATTACAAAGGACGGTGTTAGATTTCTGCTAGGAGGGCTCTTTTGGTCAAGACTGGATGTTTCTGTAGGCAGAATGCTGAGTTGGCTCAATATGGAAATCTCTAAAGGTGGCTTTCTGGCATGCAGGAGGTCAAGAGTAAGTAAAAAAAGTTCCTTTTTTCTTGAGATCTACGAGCCTTCTGGACTGAGAGATACACTTTTTTAGTATAAGTATAGAGGACAGTTGCTTTCTGCCTTCAGACTCCAAGATCAGTGACGAATCCAACTTCTCTTTAAAAATGTGGTTTATGAGCTACTCCAGGAAATGTGGATGGAACACATTTTTAACTCAACAATCGCTGTACTTTCTTCTGGGTTTGGGGTTTTTTTGTGGGCTTTCTTTTTTGTTTGTTTTGTTTAAGTTTTTGGGGGGTTATGTTCTCCCCTGACTCAAGGAATGGTAAACTTATTGTCGTTTGGTTGGCTGGGTAAATGTTCTTACATTAGAACATTCTTTCCAGTCTCTCGCACTTGAGTGTTTCATAGTCCACTATGAAAGCAACTTAAACTTCATATTAATTTGCTAAATGTCAGCAATCTGAAGAATTCACAAGTCTATTTCTGTGCTGTTCCAGCTTGACTATGAATCACCAAAAAAATGAAACATATGCACTGGGCATACTTTTTGCCTACATATTCAATACAATTTTATGCCTCTCACTAAACGTCCTTAGGACAGAGATGGTTATTAAATCCAAAATAACCAGCTTATTCCTCTAGAAAAGCTTGTGCATCCATTTGTAAAGTAGTGTGGGATTTCAGGTCTTTATTTTTCACTTAATGCTTTAAGCGTCACTACTTTACAAGTTTTCTTACATAAGCTTTCAGAGACAAACACATATTCTGAATTCTATTGGTTTGTTTAAAATCTAGTAAAGCCTGCACCATAAAGCAAAACAAAAAACCTCAGAGTCGTTACGTAAATAAACATCATTGTGAAAATCTATTTGCTGCACATCCAGAGAAGCCTGAAGCACTGTTTCTTCAAAGAAACACTGATTCTGCTCATTCTGTGGTGAATACCAGAACAGATTGGCAGCAAGAGCCTCTGGGTCTGCCCTGTAGAGCTTTCAAAATCATGTCTTTCTTGGCAATAGTATAATGAGACATCTAAACTTCTCCCTGCCAGCTTAATGTTTTTGGCAGGAACAACCATATTTAGCATAAAATACCAGTAATCAAGGTTGAGCAGCTTTGATTTTTACACATTTCCCCTCTTTTTCTATTACAAGAAAAAATCAGAAACTAAAGATCAGAGACCTTAAAAATGTCTGCAATGCCAGCTCACGTGTCGTGGCGCAGGGTATTCTATTTAAGATAATTTCCCTCAGACTTCCTTCCTATACTGCAAGTTTTATACTTCAGGATATCAAATGTATTCTCTTTGGAGAGAAGAGTAATTAAAAAACCCAACAGATTGCGAATGCCTGCAAGGTTATCCTCACAGACATCAGTACTAAGGCAGTGGTTACTTACACCTCATTTGTAACTTACCCAACTAACTGAAGGTAATTTTAAAGAATTTACCAAGAAAATCTCTCAGCTAAATCTGTGAGAGGTGTCTACATGTAAGATTTAAAGCCTCACCACTTCCCAGCACTCTGCTACCACCCATTCACAGGAGCTGCCTCCAAGCATCTTTCATTGGGAACACAGCACAAAGCGCGTAAATCTGAATTAACCTGAGCTTCAAAATGTCCAGTTTGAATCTCAGCCTGTAATCTTGCTTTCGGAGGTATTTACCACTTCTTAATGCAATCACAGAGTCCTTCTCAGATTAGCGTCACCAGGTCCAAGCAATTAAGAAATACAGGCAACACCAGCATAATTTCCTCCATATATACAGATATATGTATATACAGATATACACTGGGAGACCTGAATTACGTTCCTTTCTTCCCTGAGGGTACCTTTGATTAGATTATGCCCTCTGCATAACTGTAGCACTTTGGTGTACACCTATCCCATCTTGGCAGCCTGTGCTAGGAATCAAGGCCTGATCCATGTTCAAGGCCACCACCTTTCAGAGCAGTCTAAATTCAAACATGGAGAAAAATTCAGTCATGCTTCATCTATACAGTCCGTCGGGAACAAACTGTGGGTCCAAGTTACCTTTTGAACACCACCCACATTTTCCCTCAAAGGGAACTCTCTGGCTTGTTCCAGACAGAAATCAGAAATAAACAAACATGTACGTCGTTGGGCAATGAGAGGATCAAAACTCCAGAGCGAAAAAGAGAATAATCCAAAGTGACAGGGTATTTGCCCCTAACGCAGCGGCTCCAGTTCCTGTGGAGTATTTAACTCTGTCGGACAAACCCAGCTGAGGAAAAGCTGAAGCCTGACTCTACAAGATGGCCATACCAGAGGGGCACACTTTGGTTCCAGTTCTTCTTTTGCTGACTGCACAAGAGTTTTCTGTCCTGTCCTTAGAGCCACTGGAACACAAGTGGGTCTGGCTTCCCTTCAGCCAGCGACCCTCCCGCACCAATCCTCTCCAGTGACTGTGTAGCTGTTTCTTGCAAAATGGAGTTAACTTTCCAGGAGAAATTTAATTTCTGAAAATACTCAATAGCACTAGTGATGGCAGTTTCACCTGTAGGATGGGAAAAGGATTTTTCATGAACATTTTTGCACAACAGAAGTGATGAAACCAGGGTTCCCTGTACTCAAAGCAAGTGCTTGGGCGGTTTGTTTTTTTGTTTGTTTTTTTTGTTAGGTTTTTTTTGGGGGGTGGTGTTTGTTTGTTTGTTTTTAGTTAAATCACTACTAATCACTGTGCTAGGTGGCAGATACAAGGGCACCACATGCATTTTTGTCTTTTTGCAAAATGGCTGAGACAGACACCCAAACCCAGGAGATCGCACAGGACTATGAATCTGGATGAGAACAAAGAGAACAAGGAATCTCTTCAGCTAGACCATGTAGGAGCGTACAGTGGAAAGGGACCTTCTGGGTTGCTGAATCCCAATCACCAACTTTCACACATAAAAATGCATTTTCATGATCTTGCAAGTAGGGTGATAAAAAGGCATGTATTTGAGCTCTTGAACCCTTCCTGGAGGTGATCTTCTGTAAAGGAGGAACCAGTGGTCCTCTGAGAGGCTGTTTGCTGTAAAAATGGCTGTTCCATAACCACGCTGGCCAGTGCACTGCCTGCGCAGGGTACAGCCCTCTCACCTGGCTGCCAAGGGGATTTGCTGCTCTGAAACTAGAAATGTTCACAATCCACCCTAAATTTATGCCTTGCCCATTTTATCAACTCGTCCTGGTGCCAGCGTTGTTTTTTATAAGTAATCAGCTTTTCTCCCTCTTGGGAGGAAGTTCTTCTCCCACTTGTATTTATAACAGCAGTCACGTACTGCATCAACTTTAATTTCATTGCACGAAAGAAGCTCTATCTTTTGAGTTTTCTCTCATATGATAGCTTATGAGCCTCTCAATTCAGAAGAGGAATTAATGAGCAACTGCCAACTGCATTTCATAGTATAAGAATGAGGAGGCAACAAAGGAAATTAACAGGTAACAGGCTTATGAGGGGGAAAAAAAAGGTGATTCTTTACACAATGTTTAGTTAAACCCTGACAATTTCTGCCATGGGGTATTATGGCTGCTGAAGTATAGAAGAGTTCAAAGGGATTAGATAAATTGCTGGAAAGGATAGGAAATGCAAAGATATCATCTGTGTCTGAGGGAGTCCCTGACCCACAACTGCTGGAGGCCACACAAGCATCCTAGCAAAATACACTGTATGTGTAATCTTCAGCCTTCACGGGGCATTCATTATCAACTGGTGCTGGAAGCAAAACAATGGGTCTCACTTTGATCTGCTGCTGGCCGGAATTTTTCTTTCAAGTGCCTTAAGTGCCTTTCATATTATGCTATTCAGACTTGTTTCTGTAACTCCACTCCTCGAGCACATCCAGTTTTTTTCACTGTTTCATCTTCATGTTTATCTTCACTTTGCACGACCAAGTTAACTCCACCAGGACTTTTCCACTTCTCGCGTCAGGGTCATTATTTGTCTATTAAAACGGAACTGATCCTAATACTGATCTTTGAAAAATACAGTTTTGGACTTCCTCTTCCAGTACAAAATTTCTTTAGGTAATGCCATCTTCTTTGTCTACATTCCTGTGTGCCTCACAGCTACTTTCCCTTATCGAAGAAACCTTCTCCAATTTATTCACCAGACTTCCTTGTCAAAACTGAACCAAAATATACATTGACTTTTTGAGTTACAACTAAACTGTCATTAATCACCAATTCCTCATTTTCATGCTTGGTATTCATGTATTTATTTGTGGAAAAAATGTCGGGGTTTAATAGCTTTTGTAAAATTTACTGCAGGTTGATTTTTTTTTAAACTGTTCTTACTCTTTGACCTCTCTTAAAACTTCTTCAGTCCCATTACTTTAGGTATTTCTGGTAATCTCTTCACTTATTTGAGATGTCTTTCCTAACATGAGTATTCTACCAGTGGGGACAGGACCAAAGGCTTTTAACAAAAATCTTTGCCAGGTGTAACTTTTTTGGCCCAAAGAGATCTCCTGGACTCCTCCAAATTCCAGACTCTGCACTCCTCCAACTCTAATTAGTTCCCACAGCTGACATCCACACTGCTAAATGAAATGCCCCAGAACATTCCTGTGCACTCCAGCTAATGAGCACACAATAGCCTCTGGTTATTACAGCAAACTTCCCTAAATGCCAAAATGTTGTGACAACTTGCAAAATGCCAAATGGGAATGATTGTCGGGACATTCTTATCCCTAAACTGTCCCTGGCAGTTACCTGGAAACACGCTTGGTGGGCACCAGCCAACAGCATGCCAGGGACTGCTGTAACAGCTTAATGGGATAGATGGTGAGTCTGGCGACTGGGAACACGCCAGGCACTGCCGGGTGTATCAGTATGGAGCCAGCCTTGATGTGTCACAGTTTGAAAGAGAGAACCTTAAACTATAAGACTATTTTTATCCTCACGCTAAACTTATACTGAACCAACTCATAATCTTCCAGTCCAGGGTCACCCTTCACAAGCTAGTTTTCTCAGAGATTTCATTACTTACTAAAATTATTGTGTGTCAGTCATCACCTAATAGTGATTAAATGATCCTGGAAATGCACCATGGCCTTAAGGTGGGTAATCTGGACATTTTTTGCCGATCAGGCTGGCACTTTTGCATCCTAGACCCATTTCAACCTTTGTGCATTTAAAGCCTTTTCCTTCTGTGTCCTTCTCTCTCTCATTTCAGTGACGGTGAAAAATAAAACTCTGAAGCTCTCCAAAGACTGCTATTCTGGGTATGCTGCCAGTCGTTATTAGCGTAGATCACCCTGTAAACAGGATATCTTACACATCTTCATGTCAGTCTAACTTTCTTCTTTATAAAAAATCTTTTGATGAGGCTTGGAAATCACTAGGAAAATCTTAATTGACAAAGGCACGTGGGGCAAAAATCTGATAAATGGTTATAAGAGATTTTCACTGTTCAAGTTAGATGCCAAGCATACTGAGTGTTCAAAAGAGAAGATAGTTCAGAGTAAAATCTATGCCGGATGCTTCCACCAACCTGATCTGCTTTTCTGTGCCATGTCTGGTGCCTGAAGTGAAGTGGCGTGGTTTTTCCCAGCGTAAAAAAACGGGTGATTATTTTTCCTATTTTTTCTAGAGAAAGGTGAAATGGAGAAATGGACAGACAGGTGGCTATGGGAAAGGTCAAAGTTCGTGATGGCTTACCGCTCTCACTCCTACGTACCAATGCTGCACCCTGTGCCAAGCTGTGGCCCAGCCCCGGTCCTCCTTGCACAGTTTTTATCACCTTTCCTCTCATCCTTTCCTCTCATCCACAGATCCTTCTGCCTTCCAAACTACAGTGCCTGGAAACAGGGAAATCTCTTGTGCTCTGTGCCAGGATTTTTCCTGCTTTGAAGAGGACACATGTTCACCGAGGCCTCTCACGTACAGAGCGAGCCACCCAGCCCTGCACTCGTGCATGTGGCCTGCTTGTGCAGAAGCACATTTTCACCAAAACAGAGAACATCAGCACTTCAGTTAGAAACAACAGGCCTTTTGTGCAGCTCTAAAAATTGGAACTCATAGATAAAATTATTCTTCTTAATACAACACCACATAATTTTATTAAAGATCAGGTTAGACCAGCTTTTGAGGTGAGTGTGATGCAGACTGTAAAGGAGTGGAGCACAATGGCTTTGAAGTTTGTAAAACACCTTTTTGCTTACGTCAGCTACGCTAATTTTTTCCCCAAGTGATATTTAGCTTAAATAGATGGGTAAATAGCTTCTGTCAAGAGGAACGGCAGTACACTGTCCACAATTTTTATCAACAACTCTTCTAAAGAATATCATGATTAAACCAGGTCTCAAGTCTGAATCAACTTGAAGGAACAACAGAAAGATTAACTCCATGTTTAGTGAATGCTACATAATTTATTTAATAAAGTCTCCAAATAAGCATGGAAATTACAGGCCTGACTACAATTGAATGTATCTGAAAAAAGACACTTTACATGGCTGATTGAACACAAGCACACAGACAAATGGAACTGGAAAGGTTTTTTAACATGGAAAGTTTAAATTTTATGGTGCTTACTATCATTTATAACAACCACTAACATATAAAACAACACAAAGGGCAATCCATCTTGCAGACAACATAGAAGCTTCTGAGTTAAAGTCATGGCAAGAAAGTAATTTAAGAGCTAATTTTCATACATCTAGGTATCATAGCTTGGTCTCGGAACTCAAATGCTATCAAAATGTACTACCTCCTCAAGTTCAGAGTAGAAACATACAAAAAATACTTATTTGGCAAAGACAGAATGATTTAGCAAGTTCCAGGCACTTGCAAAATAAGCATTTTATGTTTGCAGCTGCATGTCTCTCTGAAGGACGAGCTTCCAAAAAGAAATGAAGGAAATATTCCAAGAAGCAGCAATGCTATGCTAAATAAAATCAGTAGCATAAGATGCTCATGGGAAAGGGTTTTATTTCCCTCAGTTATCACCATTAGAGTAAAAATTTGTTCAGTTGGAATAAGTAGTATCACCAGATGGAAATCGCGATATATATTTCTATGTCTTACTTCATTTTTCATTAAGACAGTTTAGAATCAAAGATTAAAGCCTTAATATTAAACACAAACCAAAACAGAGTATATGTGCACATCAACACATCTGGCCTGCAACGTCTCACATCTTATTTCTCCTATACCTGCATTCATTTATTATCTCTTATCCTCAGAATCCTATCTTGCATGCTTAAATATTCACTTTAGAGTGCCATAAATACTAAATTATTTGTAAACCACTGCATATGCCTCAAGGTTTTTCTATAAATTAAACATTGTATCTGAATGGCATCATTAATCATTAGTTAATGGCCACCGAGGGAATGTTAACAGGTTACAAAACAGGTTTCCAACACAAAGACATGCAGACAAGGTCTGGAAGATTTAAATCTTCTCAGCCATGAAGATCTCAGAATTAAGACAAGAAACAGCCAAGCACCTATACATATAAGTGACAGTATCTGCAAAGGGTTTCAGAAATATACCTGTGGTGTCCCATGCGTCATCTTTTTGTTCCTAAGAGGGAGAAAAACAGTGTGCAAGATGTTTCAGACAGAAAGACAATAATGAATGAAAATTCACATTTACATCAAGTAATACTACTATACTGTTTTTAATGACCAGGTAGGGAAAGGACCCTAAATGATTTGCTGATGCTTCCTTGTGCCAAAAAGAAGTCTATTATCAAAACCAATTTTCTTCAGGCACTTTGATGGTAGGACTTAACATATATGATTAGTTCTTTAGAATCTGAAATAAAACACAAGCTAAACTCTGTAAGGTGAAGACTTTGATGAGGACATCTATCATAGAAGATGTCTCCGTACTAGACATTGCAAATGGTATGTAATGGTGATAGAATTCTGCAGGAGCACACGGAACATTAATTCATGTGTATTTTGTACTGGTCCAAAAAAAACCCCTGACGCTGCTAGGTTTGAAGCTGGAAATGAAATGAAAAAAAAAAAAAAAATCATGCTAATTACTTTAAAAAGAAATTTCCTTTCTGCATTTCATTGCATGCTCATTATCAATACTTACATATTTATATAGAATTCGGCTAATCAGGGCTGATTCTGCAAAAATATCTCTGTACACACTCCTGACCTTTAGAATGGGATTTTCTACTCGGGGGAATACAACTGCAGGATGCAGGACACAGAACCTACTTAGTTCCCCCTCTCATTAAGGGATGCTCAGAGGCAAGTTAGTCAGTGTTTTAAAGAGCTTGTTTTTTTTCAAACATCTTTCTGCAGAGACTTCATGAATGCTCCATCATATTCTGCTCTGCTCTTTTAATAACATTTACTTTTTACCCCACTGATCTCTGTCTGTAGCTGCACCACAAAAAAAACCAAACAAAACCCAAACCAAACAAAACTGTACAAAACAAGTGAACAATCACATCCACATGGAAATGAAATCAGACAGAAAACATCTATTATTACACTGGGCAGTTCTACCATCTATCTACATGGACACGGGAACATTTTCCAAGGTATCCAGGTGGCTTCACTGATGCCAACCAATGACATCAGAGCATGTAATAGCAGAGGATGGTTATAGATGAGACTAATTTTCTTTTTTTTTTACAAAAAGCTGTAGTGAAAGAAAAACAAGTAAAAAGATAAAACTTTTTTGAAAAAGAAACCAAACAAAATCTCACCTAAATCGTCTTGCAACAGTTCCTCATGTCTGTCTTCTCTGTTATAGCATAAAGCATTCTATCATAGACAGTGTCTTAAAAATACTGGCTTGACTGAGAACCCACATTTCCCCTCAGTAAACACTTGTTACCAATTTTAGTTAAAAGCTTTAAAAAAATTAAACCCTGAAGAGTATTGCCAGCAAGGAATGCAAAAACCAAAATAATAATGTTAGCTGTTGAAATACTGACTTTAAAACACAAAGCAAGCCAGCTGAAAAGTAACATAAACTCCTAATTTGAGAACAAAATGGTCTACTTTATCCATGGATTTGATGTTTATCCTCAGAAACTGATTTGATGCGGGCAGCCAGAACAGGACCTGGATTTAGCTAAGCAGTGAGTCTGGCCCATAGCAATTTCACAAAGTAGCCTAAAATAGCTAATGCCTGGAAGCTGGGTATGTCTAAGTGTTAAAGGCCAAAGGCTATGTTTAGTGTCCACACTCATGACACGATTCTGTGATTCAGTTACACCACAAAGATCTACTGAACCTCTTCTAACTTCAATGAGAACTTAAGATCTAGTTTATTTACTGAGCAGTATCATAGTTTCAAGTCAGGGCTTCAAACCCCGTCCTATAATCACAATGAAGTTTGCCTTGCATTCTCTTATCCACTCTTGTTGCCTATTGCTTCTAGCAAGATGCTCTTTTTTGTTCTACAGATATTTTAAAATGAAAGAAAAAAAGAAAACAGCATAGATCAGGCAATGCTGTCACATGGAGCAATTTTGCTTCACATTTCAGTTATTTATATTCCTCCTAACTTAGGTTTGTGTAAGTGATCAAAGGATATCCTTTAAAAAAGTAAAAAACAGTAACATAATTGTATTATTTGTATATATATTATTATACAGGTCTGACACCGCAGAAAAGTCACTTAGCAAGCTAATAGACTTCTGATTTACATAGCATTTTAGGACATGCATAAAGAAAAGCTGTTCACATACTATACTTAGCATGTGTGTGCGTGTGTGTGTGTATATATATATATTATTTAACACAACTTACCAAGAAAAATAACACCTACATTCTTAAGATCCTGCCTACTGGGAAGCTTACGTGTTTTCTTTCATAACAATACATGATGTCACAATTCTTAAAGTAGTGACTTTTTTTGCCCTATGAGAAAAACCTCCATAAAATTGTTCAGGCGCCAAGATGGCTGTGCTTAGTTTTCTTAAGTGAAGGTAAATGCTGTTTCCTCTGTGCTGAGGAAAGATATGATTTTTTAAATTAAGGCAATTTTTCTAAAGCTACATCCTGAATTTGCTGAATATGGATGGATGTAGTTCAGGGAAGGAAAAAAGCTTTTCAGAAATCGTGGACGGGGAAGAAAGGGACAGTTCTTCCCCTTGGCATCACGTTCAGAGTGGGGAAATAGGTTTTGCATCTTGACCACGCTAACACTTCAGTTTTGCTAGCACGGGGGCGCAGGCACGATCCCAGGGCAGATCACTGCGTGACTGCACACAGAGTGCTGGGAGGCTCAGGCTTGGTCCTGACGCCCCAGCTTCCCTGGGCTTCGGCAAGGCAGGATCCGACCCAAGCGTATTACCTTGGTCGTCTCAGAGCAACCTTTGTCCCCACAGTCTGAGAAAGATTCTTTATGAGGTGTGAGTCTCAGGACAGCCTCATCGGATGAATGACTTTGAATGACATGGGCAACATCTCAAACCAGCTAGCAGGGTAGGCAACGTTACTTACTTTCCTCAATGTGCTAAAATCTCCCCCAATGATAAAAGATCAAAAAGTAAATTACAGGCTCTAAAATGACAAAAATCTCCTATAGAAAGCAGCTTATAAGGTGAACTAAGCAGAACTGATGTAAATCTCCCACATCTAATTGTGGATCTATAATGCTAAAAATATGTAAGTTATATATTTTTAGGTCCCCTAGAATAAGCAAGAGCATACAGCGAAAAAGAGCAAAACCTATTTCTGTGGAAAACAAGCGCTTTAGGTAAGTATAGCCATCAGGATGGAGAAAACAAGTTGAGTAAAATCCTGCTCTCACTGAATATAATGGCTTTATAAAAAGTTTATCACATGCTTTATTTTTATATTCTGAAGGTACAAGTTTAAAGAACATGGCAATACCACAGATACAACCAATCAGTAGAAACTGCCTGAAAATTTTCTGCCAAGCCTACGCTGTAAGAGTGATTCCCTGTAGCTTATTTGTCTATGCCAGTAAAAAAAAATAATATAAAACGTGGACAGAATTCTGCCACAGCACCATAGCAGTATATATTATTGCAGCACGATGTTCCCAGTAGGTAGTGTAGTATCCAGCCCTGTCAATGCCCAGTAATTTTGTTCTATAGGCATTAACTTCTTAGAGGTTTCAGTTCAGAAAATCAAGTTATAACTTAACAAAGAGTAATTTTTTGTTTGTCCTTGTTCATGTGATGTTAGAATTAACTAAACCTGAGCCTCTTACATCAATTGTGTAGATTTTTAAATAGGTAAGACAGTGTAATTTGAAAAATCAAGCATATAGATTGCACGCACATAAACCCATCATCCCCGAGGCTGCAGCAAGAGGCGATGACACAGGCAGTAGCTTCCATTTGACCTTTTTGCGTAGGCCAACGGCAGTGAGGGTAGAAGAGCCCACGTCTTCTCGCAGAAGTTCTGTAGAACTTCATGCTGTTAGTGAGAACAAAGACGATGGAAGAAGTTACACCAGTTTTTGACGTTATGGGATTCATTGTTAATTGAGTCCCATGGGGACTCATACTGTCCTATGGAAATGTAAGATTCCATATTTATTCAAACTAAAGGTGGTGAGGCACTTGCTTATGAACCTTTCTCTCACTAATGGCTCTACCATGAATTATTGCTGCGGTTATCATGGGTTTTGAGCATGGCCTTATCAAACTCAGCACCTGCTTCACTATTGCATTTCCATATTTGTGTACGGATATGTAGACACACATATATACTGGAACATCCACAATCTTCATTTTCATATACCAGTAATTCCGTTTATTTATTAATGCTTAGTAGCTGAATCTGAATGATGATTTCCAGCTACAGGTAACTTGTATTAGCTGCCAAGCCACTTAGTTGCAAATTTATGTAAATATTCTTTCAACAGTTTTTTGAAATTATTAAAAAAACAGTAAAAAATATAAAAGTAAGCACCTGAGTAAAAATAATGTAGCTTGCGTTATTGTATCTTTAGTCATTGTGAAGTATAAAAAATATCTACTCATTCAAAAACAGTTATTTTTTTCTGTGAATATTCCACTATTTAAGAGTATGAGGTAACCCAAAATGTGTTTGTCATTTATAATGAAACTCATAAGGAAATCAGCCACTGAAAAATATTGTTATTTGTAAAGCATACCATTAAGTGAAAGAGCTATAGCTTGACCTCTTTTAATTTTCCCCTGACTCAGAGAACATGGTGCTGAAGGGCAGGCGGTAACAATACAACTTGAAAATTGGGTAAAAAGTTGTCATATAAAAGCCTCCAAATATATTTTTAACAAGATGCTTTCGATGCTTCAGTAAAGCACATGCCAGAAGGACTCTGGGCTGTCTCCTACTAAGAAGCTAGTATGTGTATGTGTTACTAATAGTATATGACTCTGGAAACAGGTTTTCCTATTTGAAGAACTGCTTACCATAAACTGAAATACAGAATTATCATTTCAGAACTGCATTAACTGTTTGTTGGGGTTTTTTTAAAGAAAAAACAACAAGTGTGAGTATATTTTCCATGCTTAGAGAATAGGGATAAATCCTCCCTGGTGTCTCTTGGATGCTCCTTCACCTTTTAGGGGGAGGACACATAAAACTGCCTCTCCAAGTCCTCCTTCAGCTTTGCCCACCTGCTTGCCTTCTGTGCATGGAAAGATGCAAAGGAGGAAGCACAGTCCTGCAGGGCTCACGGGATCCACTGGAACCCCTTTGTGGCATTTCCCCCACCTCCAGGTATGAACTGATTGAAGGCAAGTTCAATGGGCTGGTCTAGGCACTAACGTCGAGCAGCCTTTTCCTATTCTGTAAGATACATTTTCAAAATTAGGTTTGGGATCTTTAAAGCCAATAAATAAACCCCATTTTAATTTAAATATGTATTTTAAATCACAGTCTTCAGTTGGAAGACTAGTAGGAGTAAATGCTTTAACACAGATCAGTCAGTCCTGAGAAGTCAGCATTTGTTAAGAATAATGATAAATGAAATGAGAAGCTTTTCTCTGTGCCTACAGCATGTACTATGGTCCTTTTCTGTTGAGTGAGAGTTGTGTGTTGTGGGGAAGAGCTTTGGGCAAATGCTACAAAGTCATTCACTGGACAGCTTTGTGGAAATCAGTGCTTTTCTTTTAGGTATAAAGAATTTTCTTACGACTGAGGTAAGGAAAGCACTTAGCTGTCTACAGAGGTAGCCAAATTTTCGTCAGCAATAAGAGATGTGCAAAGGAGACCGATAGGACAGTGCAGTGGACGATGCCACTTGAATTAAACATTTAGCTTACATGACCTGAGATCTTTCCCACCTTTACCAACACTGCTTCTTAACAGAGACATATGCAATGAGCTATAATAAAAAAATTTAATGACTGCCACATCATTTAAAGAATTACAATAAGTATTATATACAATAATCATATTTCCTATCTGCCTACTAAGCTAAAAAGTATGCATTAGTATTAACCGCATGTGGTGGGGCAAGAGGGAAGGAAAAGCAAGGACGTCATGTCGTATGTCCCTGCAATAGTGTTAGGGACTGTGGGAAGGCCTCACGGCACATCAGAGCTGCAGGTGAGTTAGATCTGTAGTCCTCAGAATTTTTATATTGTATCTTACTATGTTCTATTTTTTTTTGCCATCTGTTTACAAAAGTCATAAAGATTTTTTTTTTTTTAAGAATATAAAATCAGTAGATTTTATGTTAAAGCATTAAATGACTAACTGAAGTTGTGATCATCAAAGTGATATTCACTATTTCAAGGGAATTTCTAAAAAAAAAAAAAAAAAAAAAAAGATGCATCACAAATCCTGCAGTTACTTCAGCATACAAGGAGCTGACACCTACTAAATGCAAGTAGGAACTGAGACTCTTTGCTATGAAGTTGTTTTCACTTCAAGTTCCCATAGGTCCCCAGATACTAGACACAGACATGCTTCTCAAAGTTCTTCTTTGGGGAGAGAGGAAAGATAGCATTCAAGGCAGAAAAAAAAGAACAATTTTAGGGCAATTTTACCATTGAGCTATTTGAAGTAGCCCCAAAGTTTAGGGTATTAGGAGTATAAGCAGAAATTTCAGGAAGACCAATAGCAGGCAGACTGAATGAAATCAGTCACACAGGAGCCGTTACTGCCTACAGTCCCCTAACTGTTATAACTCACACAGGTATGTAGTACCCTCTATTATCTACAAAACCTGATGCTATGGAAAATGTTCAAAGTCCACAGCTAAGTAATTCACTGAATTTTATTCTAAGAGCTCGAGATAATGTGAATTCCTAAGATAATTTGGACATGATACATTTCTCACAGCAAATGTTTGTGATCCCATGACAGCTTAAAAAAAAAAATTTAATAAACCACAGGTTTTGGTACCGTGAAAGAGGTCTGAGTAGCCTCTAGGGATATCATGCAGAACAGTCGCTGCTGATTCTGTTTTGCTAGTGACCTCTGTATTGATATAACTAACTGTATTGAATGATAGCTGAAGTCACATATTTGTATTTTAAAATACAATTATTTGTACACTTTACTTGGTGTAAAGTTATTTTCTACATCTATCGGCCAAAGAGGAGGCTGATAACCTGGAAACACACTCTGTTAAAATCTGCAATACATGTAAATAAAAATTTTGAACCTTTGACATTGCAAACCTCTTCAGACTATTTTTTTTTTTTTTTTGCTATTACAGAGAACTCTGTTGTACTAGATCTCTAGTAACAACACTACTAATATATACCCAAAATACTTGCCATTTCTCAGGTTCTTTCTCTGCTGTGGACACATCAACAATCTGTTGAAGTAAAAAAATACTGATTCAAGCTGACAATTTTTAAGTAGAGTTACTGATTAGATACTTAACCTACTAGCATTGCCATCCTATCACACTGCCATTATAACCATGATCAAGAAGGTTACATTCCAGAAATACAATTATATTGTTGGCAAGACAGTTACATTACTTCCTTTAGCAATACGCAAACTACAGTAAATCTACACTTGAGTGACAAGATGATTTGGGGGAAGAGTTATATTCTCCTTGCGAAACTCTTCAGGGAAATTTCATATCCGTGGGGACAAACAGGTTTGCTCTATGTAAAATCTTAGGAAAATAGTTTTATAACGAGTAAGAACCCAGATTTCAATAATACTAAACAGACATTAAAGGTCTTTTGCCTTTTTTAAGAAGATTTTTTATGTATGATTGAAATTTATACAACACTCCAGAAAAGCCATCATGTGTTAGATTGAAAAATAAAATCAGAAGCATTTTCTGTCATATAGTTATACATGAAAAAACGGGAACGTTAATGTCTTAGAAAGTGTATGTCCAGCTTTGTACTGTTACTCATTTAACAAAGCAGAAAATAAGATACTGTACTGTAAACAAAAAGCTACAGTAAAAGGACATTTTGAAATTTACACAAGTTTGAGTTCATAAACATTTTGGTTGCTCCGTAACAGTTTTCATATAAAATGAATAAAAAACCCTTGGACAGCTTTCATCACTCTTGGCTACTTTTCACTTAAATGCACACAGACATACTTTATATAGCAATATACTGATGTACTGTAACAAGGATATTAAACTATGATTACTGCGCTTTTTAACTGAGATGTGTATTATCCAATCAATATTATCTTTAATTGAAATACTCATACATTATGTATTCCCATCATGTTGTTAAGTATAAAAACATGAAAATATAACTTTACATTATTTCAGTTATATACATCAGTTCAGGCTTGACAAAGATTTCTTTTTTACGCTACGATTTTTAGAGGAATAAGCCCAGAGGTACAATAAATAGCTTTCCACTGTATACAGTAATGCAATTGTACTTTTTAAAAAAGTTTAGATTATCATATGAATATTATTTTAGTTTGGTCATTCTAGCATTGAACATTAAAAATCAGAATGCATCCCCCAACATTCCTGATGAGGAGTAATGCACAGAACACCTATGGATTACAGATGCATCAAGAAATGGTTTAGTTTAATTAGGGGCAAGTTACTGGTAAGTTTGCCATTGAAGACACCGTATATACCTCTTGCTGACTGTGCTGAGAGTATACACCGTGTTCACGTGCTTGCAGAAACAGGCTCAGAGCTTGTACCACAGGAAGGGTTTTCAAGTTTCTGATAAATGCTCTGTCTTCTCCAATGTTCGGTAAACGCTTTACTCAAGCCTAAGAAATGGATTCCAACTAAAACTGCAAGTCATTATTTCAAATCTTATGTAAGTCCAAAATAAAATAGAGATTTACTGAGACTGCATGAGGCAATGTATCCACAATGCAGAAAAACGTAAGCGTTTCAACAAAATGTACAGAATTTTATCTACAGGGAAAGCTAGAGAAACATGATGTTGCTTTGACTTGCATTAGCATTTAAATTAATGTTATTGCACCCCTCCTAGGATTCCTTTTTGCTTTGTAAGTAGTTATTGTTTCTAAATACACATAATTAAAACGTATGGTAACTTCAGATAGCAATGAATATTCATAACGATTAAGATTCAGGAAAGTTTTTATATTTTCATCAGTACAGACTTGCATCTAGTTTGAGTTATTATTGATCTTAATTTAAAAAGACATTGCCAAGGTTTTGGGTTTTGTTTCATAACAAAGAAATCTACTAGCTACTGCTTCGAATTACCTTTTGTCAGTTTGAAAACTGATTCCATAAAGGAACAATTTGAGAACTGTGTGTGTTTCATGCTTTAAATAAATATTTAACGTTATTTTACTGCTTGCCATTTATCAGTTTTTACCGACAGTCTTCTCTCGATGTACACGTATTTATGAACACAATTGTACAAATTTTGAGATTGATACGAACCAAACCTTTGGTTCCCAAGCCCCTGCACGTCAGAGTTCAGAGGAGCTCTAAATTGGCACCTATCTGTCTCCTCATGTGCTGGTATCAATTACCACTCCAACCCAGAACAATCTTGATCTTCAGAGTTCACAATGTTTATCTGGGCATTACACCTTGGGCTCGTCTGTAGAAAAAACTGTTGAATAGATTCAAGCGAGCTGGGGGTGGCGACACTACCCAAAACTGTAACACTGACCCAACCTTGAC